>NC_047529.1:117716748-118016748 GCF_012275295.1 Melopsittacus undulatus
TTGTTCCCTGGTGACATTACATGTGGTCCTACCTCATGCGCCTTTGCTTTCATCTCCCAGTGCCGGCGTTTGGCCCTGAACCCCTCCACCTCTTGTGGAGGAGTAAATCTTTGCCTCCCCTAATCAGATGAATTGGTTTTCCCCGCGCTCCTGTGAGATTCCGCATAATAGGGACAGGTCTCCGTTTTTCTGAAAAACTGACTCATTTAAACCTCTGAGTGTGTCCCGAACCTTCAGGTTTGGAAATGTCACTACCTGCGTTTTGGGCGCCGGGCCAAACCAACTGTGGCACCGTATTACCAGTACATACGTTGGGAGGCTGGCTCGTTGCCTGATGCGCTCTCCTCGCTCGAGTAACTGCCGTGGTCGGTTTAATTGGCGAGATGATCCAAAAGCGGCGAATGGTGCGGGTGCTGGTTCCCGGTTTCCAGGGGGGGAACGTGTCCTGGGGGTGACCGTTTAAATGATTTGCAGATGCCTCCGGTTATCTTGATGGGACTCTTTACCAGCTGATCACCGGACAAAGACACTGATGTCGTCTATAAACTCATGGAGTATTGCCCCATTTAGTCTGGTAGTTAAAATAACCGTTTTTCTGTAGACATGGAACCCCTCCTCCCCATTTATTTTTGCATCACTACAGCATCGCTTTCCTGGAGTTTGGATGCAGGTGGCTGGAGGGGTGATGGGCCCCATCTGTGCCTGTGTTCGTTTCACTGTTTGGTCAGGAAGGTGCTGTGATTTTATAGGGTTCTCATGAGGATTAAACTCTGCTCAGTCTTTACAGTTTGTGTACTAATATACGCTGTCAGCTGCCCTTTGATTTGCTGTCGTGGTGAGCAGGGTGGTTGGATATGGGCTGAGGAGAGGCCATTCCCAGAACCGAGTTTTGAAGTGAAAAACTCTGACTGCCTTGTTTTCAGGTTTGGATCATGCTACTTAGTCCTCTCCTGTCATTCTAATCCCTTGTTGGCTTGCTCTAGCAGCTAACAAGCGTGTAGGGTACACAAAGATGTGTGAATTGTTACCGAGATGGGGTTTTCTGCAACATCTCTAATTAAAATCTAATGGCCTGAGTTTAATCAGCTGCCTGCTAATGGCTTGGAGGAAGGCTGTAAAATTAATGTAATTTTGACTGAAAGTAAAAATTAATTAAGAATTATTGGTGGCAGAGCTGTGCTATGGATGTAATGTGTGTGCTCAAGCAGTCAAGCGAGCTTATTAGAGAGCAGTTGTCCTTTTAATGCCTCCTCCTGTCATTATCTGGAAGGCAAACTGTTATTACAGATTGTTCCCTCCAGCACGGCAGAAATACCTCCCCTCTGTATGTGTCCGCAGTTGAAGTGCACAGCTGTTTTCTTTTGCTTCCACATGGCAATTTTGGGAGAATAAACAGTGAAAGAAACTGTTTCAGATGTAATTTAGAAAAGGGTTTGGTTATTCGTTTAGTAAATGCTTATGTAGCGCTTGACTTAAGAGTATACAGTTACTGTATACAGTAAAGGGAAATAATCAGTGTTCTGAGTTAGCTGAAATGGGTATTGTTTTATTCTCTTGATAAAACACTGAGTTTACTTCACATTTCTGGGGCTTTGGTACCTTTTGAACACCACCAGCAGCAGCAAGAAGGTTATCCAATCCCATTTATTGTCTCAAATAGGATGCTCACACTGTACCCTTGAGCACTTCAACCTAACCAGAGGGCTCAATGGGTTTTGGCCATCCGCTTTTTCAGCTGCATCCCTTGCAGTGAAGGAATGTGCTTCTGAGTGGGAATAAGAAGCCTGTGAACTTGGGATGAGGGCTGGGCTCCTGCTTTGTGCCCTCATGAGACAAGAGCACAGCATGGGTATCTGTCTCCCGGCTCAGCCAGGTTCTCTCTTAGGGTGCCACTCAAAGCACCCCACAGACGGTGTCTTTAGGGGAAAGCCTTGTTAAATGCCATCAGAGGAAGCAATCAGAGTTCTGCCAAGAAAACAAAAGGCAAACAAAGCAGAAAGTCCATGTGGGAAATAGGACAGTGGGGTCACCCTGCTTTAGCCCCCTCTCTGCTCCGTGCCGTGCTACTGCCCTGTATCTCTTCCATCCTCACACTGGTGCCTGTGAGCCCATGGGAACTGGTCCAGAGGTGACCATCAGGGAGCTGTAGAATGCTGTCAGTTCTCTGGCCATCAGTAACTTTGAGTATTGCCATGGATTATGTCTATTTCAGCCCTGGCTTGTGTTGTCAGGTTTCTGCTTAGACTGGCTGGTTAGTGTGGTGGGAGCACTGAGGTATGTGGGACGTGTGGCACTGTGGATAATTGGCAGCTTTTAGGCTGTATTGTGCAGCATGGAAGGTGATGCCTTTTTTGGGCCTAAAATGTACCTTTCTGGTGCAGCTGACGTGCACCTTCAGCTCAAAGGTGTCTGGGTGCTACATTAATGTGACGCATTTGTCACTCTGTCACTTGTCTGTGGCACCTCTTAAGCTGTTCATTGATCTTAGAACCATAGAATCATAGAATAGGTAGGGTTGGAAAGGACCTTAAGATCATCTAATTCCAACCATCTTGCTTTCTGTGAGGTTAATTGCCTGAGGTACATGTCTGTTAGTCTTGGGTTCAGGAAGAGTAAGCCAGGACAGTTTTCCATTGCTTGTGGCTGCCTCATTGTTTTCCCTTCTGAGACAGCTTCTGCTAACGGAGCTCGCTACAGTAACTCATTGTAACGAAAGATGTGGCAGCATTCATCACACTGTGTTAGACACATCACTGCAGCTGGTTGTGTGCTTGCCACCAGTGAATGATAGCAACAGTATTTCCATAGAGAAACTAAACCCAGCCTTCTCATGAAGGATCAGTCAAGGGGAATAATATAGGGTTTTTCTTTAAAGAGTAGTTGAGTTAATGCATTTTTGTAGAGAAACGGAAATGGAGGGCTGTAATGATGAACTGGAGACCAGCTTTTGCTCTGCTGTTGATGTAGTAGGGAGAACAGGAATAATAACAACGTTCATTTTATGCAGTCTCTATATATTGTTCTGTTGCTGTGTACGTGAGCTGCTAACTGCTGTATATGCACTAGCTACGTGCTGGAGGGGTGGCATGTAGGTCGGTTCCTCATTTCCCCCCCCTCCCATTTCTTCTACTGGGTATTGTATGGAAGTTGTTGGAACATGTTCCTGTTGCACACGTTGGTCGGGTCTGCCTGGGGTAGCTGAGGCAGTGGTGAATGTGCTGCTCCTCTGCACTGGAAGAGCCACCAGCGTGTCTGGATCCCATGGCTTTGCTAGGACCCAGTAAGGGATGTGAGGCAGGTATGCTGAGCTTGAGCACAGAGCCCTTGAGCTCGGAGCCTGGGGGGTGTCCATGCATGGTGGTTCATCTCTGTCTGGGTTCAGTATGGAGCAGAAGGGGTGTGTGGAATGAGTGGCAATGACAGCTTGGGGAGGTTTTGCTTTATTTGGGCTAGGACATGAAGTTTGATGCTTGCCCATGTAGACTGTGGTGCTGCAGTGCAGTTGGTCACAGCTACAGCGAGTTCACCTTCATTCCCAGTGCTCTGCCCATGGGATTGCTGCACACTGTTGTTGGTGTGATGCTGAAGAGCCTTGGCAGGATGTCAGTCTGTCCTGCCTGAGGAGGATGGCCTCGGATGTGCCAGTGGTGAGAACAGGCTGTTTGCTGTAGGAGCCCAGTGGTGGCCCAGCTTTTGCTAGAAGGGTCTCTAGTTGATGGGCAGCGAGGGGGAACGTTTTAGTCTGGAGCCAGCTGGAAAGTAAAGGATGGTGTGTTTAAAGAACAGAGCAATGGCCAATACTTGGCCTGGTTGTGAGTAACGCATTGGCTCTTAAAAACAAAAGAAGAAACAGAATCCCAAACACAGGAGTCTCCATCAGAGACTCTCTCCTCTCTCCTTTAGAAAGGCTTTGAATGCCTGGGATGCTGGGAAGGATTTTTGGCCTCACAGTGTGTTTTTCATACTCTAACTGAATCACTTTTGATATGAGGACTGTAGTTACCTGACAGGATTTTCTCTTGCCTGAAGAACCTAGTCAGGAAGGGTATTTATGTGGTTTATATCATGCAGGGTGTAAAGATACAATAAACAGAAAAGATTGGTCAAGAACAGTGCTCTTAAGAACATTATATTGGTGAACATGCAGTTAGTAACAGCTCACTAAACAGGGTAATCTGTAAATCACTCCTTACCCTTCAGAGTAGCTGCTTCCCTTCTTCGTGTTGTTTCCATGAAGTACGGAGGTTTATTTTCCCATCTCTCTTTAGGCCCTCGCTAAATCTCATCTTTATGAATGCAATTTTAAGGCCAAGACCGTAGTTCCTGTTTTGCTCGCACATCATGTAATAGGAAGGGGGTTAGAGGGTGATTAATTTTCCAAGACCATGGCATGCAGGATGCCAGCACAAGTGTCTCTGTGCTTGGTGTTGGGCATTTCTAACAGGGACATCCTTCTGTTTAATGACATGAGAATCACCCCATAAACAACTTCTCATCAGCTTTACTGATGGCAGGAAATCTTAGTTACTTGTGATGCTGAGTTCTGGGTTGCTAGGCTTGTCTTTCATTGGGCGCTGCAGGATGGGTATCTGGGCACTGTGGTGATGTGCAAGCTTTTTGAGAGGGTTAGGGTAACTCAGGCAGTGGAAGTAAATGGGTGGGATGTGAGGAGAGACACCAGAGTTGGTAAAGTCTGAGTTTATTGCTGAATCTTGGAACATATGAAATGTTTTTCTCTTCTGGTTTTGCTATTTCTGTTTTTCATTGTGGTTTTTGTTCTTCCTCCTTCCTGTTCCCCTTTACTAATTGCTTCTGTTTAATATTTGCGTGTCTTTTTGCTCCATGTTGTAAGTGTTTGTGCTGCATACCATCAGTGAGTATATTACAAAAAGCTTTCTGCCCTAAGACTTCTTACTGGGTTGGCTGAACTAGTTATTTATTATTGTTTGTATTGTTTTGCCTCTCAGTGGGTTGCCTCTGTGCTCATCCTCAACAGTTTCTGCTAAATATAGCTGTGTCTTTATGTTCTTCAACTGCTTGTTTCTCATCTACTCTGGCTTTTTCAATGCCTGTGCAGCTCTGCTTTGCACAGCAGCCCTGTTCATCAGGGAAGACAACTGCTCTTCAGCAAGGGTTGGAGAATCCAGGTTCTTTCTTGGGCTGCTGGTCCATGCTGCCTTTGTGCCCCATCTTATGATGTGCTTTGCATGCTCTTGCAGCTTTTAGGCAAGGTAATCTTCAGTGCAAATCTGCTTCACTGTAGTATTCATGATAGTTTTGTATTTAAATAGGTTTCTTCAGCTCTCTAGAGCTGTTTGTGTGTGTGAAGCGACTCTTACTCATAATAGAAGCGCAATGGAAGGAGCAAGAGTAGAAGCAGCAAGACTATGGTGTATAAACAGCTGTATATGTTGGAGAGGTACAACCACCTTGGATTTCAGATGGATCCAATGAAGGAAAACCCCTCCCTGTTGGCTTTTGCATGAATTCAGTCTTGTTTCGATGAAACCCAGCCCATAGCTGAGTGCAGTGCTCCAGCCTGGAGCTGGTTCCCACTTCTCCTGCCAGTTCCTCTGGGCTTACAGAAAAGAGGGGAAGTGGAGGGGGCTGTTTAGTGTTGGAATGTGTTTTGGGTCTGTGTAAACAGTTCTAATGCATCAAGCTCGGTTGGCAGGCTCTCGTAATCCACTGGGAAAATTGGGAGTTTGGAGCCCAGTGGATAAATTACAGTCACAAAGGCTTCTAAGCCGCAGATCTGGTTCCCTAAAGGGATGCTGTAAATTAGTTAAGCCTAGAAATGTGGTTTAATTAAAGTAAGTGCTTGTGCTTGAGAACCTTATAATTATAAAGACCAGAGTTGGATTTCTTTCTTTCTTCTGTCAGAGTTGAGGGCATAAAAGCAAGAAAAAGGCTATTAACAAGAGAAGCTTCTATTTGCCATCCAACCACAAGAGGTGATGACGTTGCCACTGTTTTATGGCTTTAAATGGCATTAGGACATAAAGGTATAGAAATAGTTTACAACGGCTTCATGTCAGTCAGAGCCTGAGGTGAGCAAGCCCTCACATGTGTAACTACACTTGTAATCCCAAATGTACAAGGTGAATGGTAGAGCTACTGTTTTGCTTATGTCTTACTCTATCCTACATTCCCCCACTCTTTAGAGAACACTTGTAAGGAGCCATCAGGTCTCCCCTGAGCCTTCTCCATCTGAACCCCCCTGGTCCCTCAGCCCTTCCCCATCACACTTGGGCTCCAGGCCCTGCACCAGCTCTGTTACTGTAGGATAAACATCTTGCAGTGCCTCTGGCTTTTATAACCAACAGACTTTGGAGTGGCTTTGAAGTGTAGATGTAGTCCTTTAAGGGAGGGCATGGCTGCTTGGGTTCCTTTCCAGGAGCAGTAGATACTGGAAACCTGACCATATGGAATGGAAGGAAAAGTGTTGCTGTTAGAGACTTTCTCACACATCTCCGTATGGATGTAGCTGTGGTGAAACCACGCTTGGAGCCCGAGCACTTCTGAGATGACTGCTACAGATGTGCATGCATCTGGGAGCAAAGGCCAGTTCGGGTGTATTGACATGTATTACAGCAGGTTGGGGTTTCTTTGGGTGCTGTGTGATTGAATTGAATCTCAGGAGAGTGTTGGTGTAAACGGGCTCCTTGGCATTTCCAAGGAGTGGTGTGGAAAGGAGGAACCTCCAGCCATGGGGACCATCAATTAAAGTGCTGGAGCTGCAGGGTTCGGAGCCCTGGCAGTGCTCACAACTGCACAGCATCACTTAGCTCTTGTAAACAAGAACTGTAACAAGGAGAAAATGACACCTTAGTTTAGCTGTGAAATCCTGTATTGAGCTGCTGTCGCCTCCTCTCCCAACATGGACTGAGCAAATGCCATCGGGGAGATGGAGCAGGAAACTGGTGCTTTGTGTGGCTGTGATGCTTGCTCTGAGCTCTGAATGTGTCATGAAAGTCATGCCTCCCTTTAGGCACTGGAGCTGCTCTCAGGTCTCCCCTTCTCTTGTCCAGGCTGCCCCAGCCCAGCTCTCTCAGCCTGGCTCCAGAGCAGAGCTGCTCCAGCCCTCGCTCCATCAGCTCCAGGTCCCTCTTGTGCTGCTGCCCCAGAGCTGGATCAGGGCTGCGGGGAGGGGGGGGGGGGGGGGGGGGTCTCACAGAGCACAGCAGAGGGGCATGATCCCCTCCATTGACTGCTGGGCATCCTTTCGGTGCTGCTGCCCTTGTCCTGCTCCAGGTCTCTGTTCTTGTCTCCATGCACGGATGCTGTTGTCCCCCACACCAGCAGCTTGCCTACCCTAAGCCTTACAAGTCTGGGATAAGGGCTTGGCAGAGACAAAGAGGGGAGGTGATGTGTGCTGCTGAGATTGGAATCCCAGGTGGGGCTTGACTTACTTGATCAACCCTCTTGGGCATATATAAGTCTGGTGGTTGGATACTCCTGCACCCTCTGGTCCAGGTTCAGTTGTCTTACTCAGTCACACAGGGATGTCTGTAGGGCTTCACGCTACCATGAGTTTGCTTCATGCACATTTACGTCATGACTATTTACAACAGCCATTTCAATTTCCTGTTCCTATGGCTAAGGCAGAAGAGCTTGCACTTGGCTGCTGGTTTGTGTGTTAATGGCAATGTTTTGCTCATTGCTTTTTATAGACCACAAAGGGATGTTTTGTCAAAGCTATAGGAAGGATGGCAAAGGGCATTGCAAGAAAGCAAAAAGGCAAGAATGTGTCTGGTGTGTCTGCAGCATGGAGCTGGTATTTATTGGGGTGTGTGGATTTGTTTGTGTTTAAGGGTCACTTACATCTGTCTTTCAGCCACTGGTTCAAGTTACTTTAAACAGATAAAATTGGAATAGTCCTTATTTTGCTTGGAGAGCCAATGGAGACAAGTCCAGACCCTGATGTGTTCATCTATGTACCCCTGCCCCCCCCCCCCCAATAAAAAATAAAGGTTTTAGTTAAACAGACTCAGTTCTGGCCTTTTTTAGTGCATAACTGAGCATTTCAAAGGATGTGCCGTTACAGTTTGCTCAGGACCTGGTAATATCATCCATTTACAGCATCATCTACAACAGGGCTTTTTGACTTGTACAAAACACACATGAAAACATTGCACAGTGCTCCTGTAGCCTCATTAAAGTATATATGCATTCTTCAGCTGAAACATTGCAGTTAGGTTATACAGCCCTGCTTTCAGGTACTAGTTCTATGTGTGATTAATGTGTATTTCAGTTTCCTTTTGGTGTTACTGGGTTTTGGTTATGTTATGCACTGCAGTATGTGTTTGGTTTTGCAAAGCTTTAAGCTCACTTTGAAGTAGCTTTTTCCCCTTTGCCATAATGTTGTGTGCAAGTCTTCTGCAGGCAATGTGTGGTTTAAAACCCAGATACCACCAAAGTTAAACTCCTGGGCATGTAAAAGAAGATAGAATCTTCACTAGAAAGAAATGACTTGCTTTAGATGCACAAGAAGCTGTATTTTGGCAAAGAGCTCTTCTGTGCTATCCTAAGATCCTTATGTATGTGTTTTTAGAAGAAAAATGGGTAGGGTTGATGTCACCTAAGAGTGGCCTGTTCACTCTTAGCTCTTCTTCATCAGCTTAATTACACTGGGACATTACAGACTCCCAAGTTGCAGCACTGGCAGAACAGCCTGGGGACTGGCTTCTGTGTTAGACCTGCATCATTCTCTATAGGGAAGTAGGGGTGCAGAAATAACCATTTTGTCGTGGCTTTCATCACCTGCTTTGTTGGCTTCGATGTGTGTGTGTTAATGTCCTCTCTCCTGTGCAGTGCATAGTATGTGCTGTAGCTGAGCATCATGAGCCTTAAACCAGCACATGGGCACCATCATGCTGGGAAGCGGAGCTGGGTCCTCGCTGGGGTTTGTAACTCATCCAGGGGGAAAGCCCTTAAGGAATTGCTCACATTGGAAACCATCCCTGCAGAGCAGCTCCTGTGTCTTCCTCTTGTGTTAGGCTGCAATCACATGTGCTCCTCACTATAAACTAGTGTGTCCAACACCACATAGTGCTGCCCTCCCCTCCATAGTATCTGTAGGGATGCTGTGTTGTGGGGTGTGTGTCTGTTACACTTCTGTCCCTTAGGTAATACTTTCTGCTGGTGTAACACTGACAGTAGGTAAGGTTCTGTTTGTTGCTGGAGACAGTGTGTGTGCTTGTGGTTTAGTGAATTAGGTAAAGGCTTTTGTGATGTTTGTGAAATTGGCTCCATGAGTTCCCAAAGGCTCTTAAATGCGTTGGGTTCATTTTGGCTTCTTTGGTTTGCAGTGGTTCATGCATTTTAACTGTGGCAATGGGCCACGGCTTGGATTTGCGGAGTAGAGCTGTACTTGTTCAATGTAGAGCATGTACTGGTGAGTTTTGACACTCAGGAGCATCCCACTGCTGTTCATCACTGCTTTGATTTTGTTTGACATGTCTTGTTTCTCCAAGGACTTTCATTGCAGCAATTACCCACCTACAACAGGAAGCCCAGGAGGAAGTGGAGCATCAGATGTGCTCTCTTACAGCTGATGCTTCTGTTCTGTGGTGTTGGAGTGAATGATTCCTTGCCCGCTTCACATACGGGGTGTGTATATTGTGTCTGCTTTATCACTGAGGGTATTCTTTTGAAGCCATATGCATCAACACAGTTAGGAGGAAACTTCTCTTTGGTTTTGCTATTGAATGCACAGTTGTACTCGAGTGCTTTCTGCTGCTGCGGCTTTTGTTGGTTTAGGAAGTGACCTGTAGTAGCCATATAGGATATTTGTTATTACCAAAGGGGTAGTGCAGCTCTTCTGCTAGGTATTGTGATCTTGTTATTGCCATGTGTCGTCTTCTGCAGTCATACTGTGTTTCTGTTCCCTTTTGAGTAAGCCTTAAAGAGGAGCTTTGTATTGAGTAGTTCAGCTGCTTTCTACCTCCCAGCTCAGTTTTGGTTTTGAAGCAGTGTTTGTAGTTCTTTGGCAGTTGTTAAATATCCTCTCTCAGTAATTGGAGCTGTGCTTTCATGGTAAGGTAAGAGAAATGCAGGTTTAGGTTATAGAATCCCAGCCTGGTTTGGGTCGGAAAGGACCTTAAACCTCATCCAGCTCCAACCCCTGCCACGGGAGCGTCTGCCTTAGATCTAACCTGAACTTGCCCTGTTTCAGTCTGAACCCATCACCCCTTGTCCTATGGCTGCAGTCCCTGATGAAGAGTCCCTCTCCAGCATCCTTGTAGCCCCCTTCAGACACTGGAAGCTGCTCTGAGGTCTCCACGCAGCTTCTCTGCTCCAGGCTGAACAGCCCCAATGTTCTCAGCCTGTCTCATATAGGAGGTGCTGCAGCCCCTGAGCATCCTCATGGCCTCCTCTGGACTTACACCAACAGCTCCATGTCCTTGTTATGTTGGGAACACCAGCACTGCACACAGTGCTGCAAGTGGGGTCTCATTATAGTTAATGAAGTCTTCACTGTTCCTCTATCTGTGGTCTCTTAGGGCTCCTGCTTCAGGCATGGCTTGTAGGAATCCTCCGGTGCTCTCACCCTCCTGTCCTGGTCAGGCTGCTCATTCTTGATCCCTATGGGCAGTGCCTGAATCATGCTTCAGGTCCTTATTAGCTTTGTGTTGGCTTATTCTTTACGATAAGGCACTAGGATATCTGAAGGTAGCTCAGGACAATCACTGCAGTTCTTAACTCTCCATGTCCATTGGTGTTTTCCTTGCTTTTTATTACTATGTTATTTATTTCTTCCTCACACAGTTATAGCAGTGTTTTATAAAGCTGTGTTGTGGGAAATAATAACTGTACCCATAACAATAGAGCCTTTATTTTTAAGTTCTATCAGAACATCATACAGGGGTCTTGTGTGCCCTATTAATAACACAGATGATAGGCTTGAGAGAACTTTATCCTTCTTTTACTACTTCTGGGGGCTAAAAATGTTGTTTATTGATTACTCAGGAGTCATGTGAAGTATAAAAGGTCTTTCAGAGCCTTGTGGCAGTTAAGACTTCCTGAGCTCACTCCAGTGACTTTCAAATGCTCTGTGGGTACAGAGCTTCTTCATGTGCTTTAAGTGAAGTGTGAGCTGGTTGTGCCTGCAGAATGGGGGGGTTCTTTATGCACTATAAGAAAGCAGACAAAAGGCAGCACTGTGTCTCTGCGTAAACACTCCATTAATACGCTACATTAATCCATGTAAAAATGAAGATGCCTGGAGGAGAGGGTGCATTAGGAGCTATTAGAGACTGATGTCAGGACATTCCGGAAGGGAGATGGCAGAGGTGGCTTTTATTCGCTTTAAGAAGTAAGGATCAATTGTGGAAATACTGAACATTATTCCAAGTGAGATCCACGCTGGCCTTTCCTGCAGAGCAGAGTTTGTCACCTAAGTGAGGGTGTTTTAATCCGTAGTAGTTCTTGCGCTGTGCAGACAGTGTGTAGTCTGTCTGCCTAGCCTGGGTTGCCACAGGCGACTGCAGTAAGCAGCATGTGTTGAAAGGTAAGATGATGCATTGCACATTGATTGACACAACTTTGTGATACAGTGAGTTTCGTCATGGAGCAGTTTCTCTGCATCACTGCTGCTCCAACAGCTCCATGTCCTTATGCTGAGGACACCAGCACTGCACACAGTGCTGCAAGTGGGGTCTCAGCAGAGCAGAGGGGCAGAATCACCCCCATCAACCTGCTGCTTATGCTGCTTTTGATGCAGCTCAGTACATGGGTGGTTTCTGGGCTCAAGCACACACTGAAGGGGCTTGTGTTCAGTCTCTCATTGACCAGCATGCCCAAGTCCTTTTCCTCAGGCTGCTCCGAGTAATGGATGTCTCAGAACACAGTGTTTTGACCAACAAAATGAGGAACCTGATGAATTTCCCCCCTCTTTTCCATTCTTTTCTTGTGATTGCTTTTGTTTTCCACGTGTTTCAATGCGCCATGCAGTAACTGTGCAGCTCATGCAAACCCCTCATGATAGAGGGTATGTTTTCCAGGTGTCAGAACTGACATTAATGCTCGGGTGCCTGCTCTGCAGTGTCTCTCCACCTCCACTTTTTACATATGGACCTTTTGGTGCTAAACCCTCCAGTGTTTTAACTTCTGAAGTTGCCTTCACCCAAGCCTGGCCATCGCAGTCTCCTTGCTTTGCTTGTGGATTCCTTGCTTGCAAATGCTCACAGCTCAAAGCAGCATGGAGTGAGTGAATGTGTGTTAGCAGAGGAATGCTGGACAAGCCTGTTTTCTCTTATCTTCCTTCCTTTCCCCCCAGGCTATCAGTGAGAACAAAATTCCTCCGGAGAGCTGTTTTCAACTGAAGGCAGAGTTTTCAAGAGGGTAGATGAGGTGTGTCCTTGGAATTACAGGAAGCCAGAAGATGATTCCTGGCTCTCATGGAGTCTTCTCTGTCTGCTCCCGAGTTAAACTCAGGCATGGCAATGACCCACCTCTTGCCCTGTTCTCCTTAGCAAGCTCTTCAGCTGTGCTGCAGAACATGTGTGTTCACTGGGCTGTTTATTATGGGCTTTTTGTGGTGCTTCAGGTGCCAGGAGATGCTTCTCTGCAAGCATGTTTCTACCCCAGTTTCTTTCATCCATCCTCCTGGTACCACCGTTGAGATCCGCATTGATGTGATCCCCCCTCAGTCTGCTCTTCTCTGCCCTAACCAGACCCAGCTCCCCCAGTCTGTGCCCATTGAACTATGCCTTCAGATGAGGTTCTAGTGGGGATAAGCCAGTAGACAGCATCTTAAAAAGATGATTTCCATTTCAGAACCATTACCTTTTGTCCCAGTTGTTTGTTCCCCTGCAAGCCAAGTCCTGCACCTGTGCTACCTGTGTCTGTTGAGCCACAGAATGCCATCATCTGCTCTTTTGTGTCAGAAAAGCTGTGTATTTCCATGTCTGGTTTCTTTCCTTCCCCTTGCCCATGGGTTTTGACCTGGCATTTTGAGGCATCTGCTGACAAGGGCACATCAGAAGACTGTAGTGTTTTCTATTCTTGCTTTTTGGCTGGCAGTGCATTTTGGCTAGCTGGTCTATTACATTTGTAATCCTATACCATGCATGCCCTCCTAGAATAGATCATAGAATCACTGAAAAATGGGGCTTGGAACTGCAGGAGCTCATCTGGTCCAGCCCCCCCAGCCCTGGAGCACTGGCTGCAAGCATGGGCTGTGTGACCTGGGGTCTTGTGCCAGTTGAGTTTTGCACGTCCAAGGAGGGAAAGGGCTTTTTATATCAAATGTAGTGGTCAGAACATCACCCACAAAAGAGCATTTGGTGGCAGAGATCAGAATTGGTGTTAATGGCAGTGAGGAAAAACTGGTTATTGTAAACATGCATGTGATTTGGGTTTGTCCCAAGTGTTGGTACAATGAGTTTGAAGGTTGCAGGAAACCATTGTGACACCCGATCTCCAAAGAGCTCTTGTGAAAAGCAAACTGAACTCAGAGTCTTAGAGCAGTTTGGAAATCCTGAGATTGGCATGAATTTCTGTGAATGAATGAGTTTACACAGCTGGGCATGGTACTAGAGATGCTTGCATCTAGAAAGGAGGCTGGGGATGCACCAACCTTTTATTCAACACTTGAGTTGGTTGGAAGCATGGAACAGAATCAGAACAGTAGGATTCCAGGTTGGAAGGGACCCCAGGTATCATTGGGTCCAACCTTCCTAGGCAAAGCATGACCTAGACTCCATGTCACAGCACCTTGTCCAGCCAGATCTCAGCAGTGTCCAATGCTAGGGTGTCACCACTTCCCTGGGAACATTAGCAGCAGTGCTTACAGTAAAGGGAATGCCTTTGAGTAGGAGTCTGTTCTCCATACCTTGAGGAGTAGTTGCTCTCTTAAAACTATCTGCTGTTAAATGCTGGGAAAAAGTGGGAGCTATCAACTTGCACCTCATTTACCTGATGGAGGATGTGTGCTGGTGCTGTTATGGTGAAATGCAATGCTCTTTAGAGTGGAAAGTGAGGGGGGGTTTGGGTTGGTTTCCTCCCATCCCTCTCTGCGTGTTGCCTGAAGCTCTTCTTGCTGTGGTTGAAAGCAAAAGAGAAATGCAGAAGTTCCTGCTAGCTCCTGGAATGCTTTTTCCTCTTGCAGATTTAAAACGCTGGCTGAAGCCTGATGTGCACTGTGTGCCCATGGGTAAAACTCAGCCTGCAGGTGGTACTTTGCAGCCTCAGAACGGATCCCTTGGCGATGCACCGGCCTGTTCACCATCTCTTGCTGTGCATCCTCTGCTCCCATGGCTTGGCTGCTGCCTTTTCTATCTCCCCCAGATGCAGGCAGGTGCTTAAAGCAGCAACAGGCAGCTTCCTTCTCTTTGCTGGTGGGATGTGTTGAGGTCATGACATCTCACCTCAACACATGGGATTTGCTTGCTCCGGGAGCTGGGGAATTGCATTGAGTTCTGTTCTGTTCCAGGCAGGTTTCTGTGAGGAATGGCAAGGAATTCCTGTGTTTGTGTTGCCTTAAGGGTTTCTCCTGTTAATGATTCAGCTGCATGAAGCTGAGACACAGATAAACCTTTACCTTTTTTACTACCAGTAACCTAGTTATAACATATGGATTTCTCTGTATGTGGCTTGAAAGTCAGACAGTGTCTGAATTCATCCATCCGAACACATCCGTGTTTAACCATCTGTAGCCAAGTACAATTACACATACTGTGAGGGCAGTGGTAATTATCCTGTCTATTAAGCATGTGGAATTCTTCCTGACTGGCAGATTATCATAATACTCCCTTGGTATAGCTTGGGGCTGCAGGGAGGTGGATCCCTATGCTGCAAATAAAACAGGAAGAGGTGTATTTGTGTGTTGCATCAGCTTTCAGTGAGCTTAAAATAATGCATTGGGCAAGAATGTGTATCCTGTGTCCTCTAAAGACTATTGACGAGTTTCATTTCTTTCAACAAACACCCCAGCTGCACATACACAGAAATAGTTTGTATTGTGTTCATAGGAGAAAGCTGTGTTCATGTAACAGAAGAACTTGCCTGTTGTTAAGTAGTGTTCTAAACCCAGGAGGATCTGCACTTCAGGTGCAGATTACATTGCAGTTAGGAAAGAATCTGTGGATGTTATCAAACGGTGCAAGTAAGGGGTGGCTTCCAATGTCTCCAGGCAGAAGAGCTTTGTTTGCAGTTGTTTGCGGAATGAAAAGCCTGATGCTTGGTCCATGTGGTGTTGGCTTTAACTTCGTACCCCACGCAATGCTCCAGGCTTGGGGAAGGGAAGTTGGAAGCTACTCATGGGAAAGTACCTGGGGATGCTGATTCACAGAGCTGAACGTGAGCCCTGTGTGCCCAGGCAGCCAAGAAGCCACCAGCATCCTATTGTAGCTTTTCCAAGGTGAATGGATTGTTGTGCTTGTTGGTGTTTGAGACAATGAGAGCTGCTAATATCCTTTTATGTTGGCAGTGGAGCAAAATGAGCCTGTTTCATGGGAAGATGCACTGTGAGCTTTCTTTAGACTAGCTGTAACAGGACTCATCTGGAATCATGTCTAGATCTATCATGTTCCTAGAGCCAGAATCTCTTGATTGCAGCTCCTGGGCACGCAGCAATAAATGCATCATTCCAATGCTGATTATACATTACTGGATGTACTTACAAGCTGACTAAAGGGACTGCAGTATGAAATCTCTTGTCTGACTTCCGCAGAGGTGCTTAAAAATAACTGCACATTCCTCTGTTCTGGTTTGCTTTAGTTGTAGCATATTTTTGTTCTCTGCTTTGGTGAGGTTTGTGTTTTGCTTCAGTATAGCTGATAGTTAAAAAAGGAGCATAAACGGTTGTTGCAGTAGGCGAAATGGCTATTGACCCTGAATGCTGGTGAGTAAAAATAGTGGCGTTGTTGAGAATAAAAAGCAATGAAAATGTAATTCCTATCTGTGACGAGAGGCACTTACATGCACACAAGTTTGGGTGTGCTGTTTCCAAGCAGGTATTGTGCTTCTGGGGCATCCATCCGCTTGGCTGGACCTTGCTTAGTGTGGTCCATCATTGCTCCATGCTGGTGCTTCTCCCTTTTCTCTTAAACCAGATGTCAGCTGGCTGTAAACCTTGTGTGTAAACTCCCAGGTCCTTCTGTCTGTCCAGTGCTTATTGCTCTGATCTTTACTGGGCATTTCTTGGGATGATTGCATAGGAAAACCAATGTGGACGAATACCCAAACCCATCCGACTCGAGCCACCGGTCTGTTGGAAACCCACTGCAAATACTGTGGGTGTAGTACAGGATCAGCAGACAGTAGTGAGGTTATTTTGTGGTATTAGTTTCTCTACTTACATCAAAATCAGGAGTGTAGTTCACACAATAGCCTTTATAGGGCAAAATTGCTCTTTGTAAAGAATTAAAAGATTCCAGCTCTGGGGGTCTGAAGTTACAGTTAATATTCTGTTAAGCTATATTAAAATCCTGCTGTATTAAAAGCCCCAAATCCGTACAAATGATGCTGTACCTAATCAGCATTTGATATGCTGTTGATCTTTACTAATCTACAGTTAAATTAAATACATATAAATCAACATCTGGGTTTTTTTCTGTGGCTCAGATTATAAGGGACTTAATTGTGAGCCTGTTGCTCTTGAATCATAGAATCACAGAATGGTTTGGGTTGGAAAGGACCTTAAGATTATCCAGTTCCACCCCCTTGCCATGGGCAGGGACACCTCACACCGGACTATGTCACCTCCATCTCTTTTATGTAGGGTACAGAGTCTTTTAAAACTAAATCAACAGCTTCTGAATACACAAAGATGGATAATAAAATACACGTTGCTGGAAAGATGAGCAGAGCTGCCCAACGTGCTCTAACAGGTTCTGCAGTTCTGGATGCCTGCCTTTCGGATGCTGTCAGTACAGAGGCAGCCGACTGGGGCTGGCCAAGTCCTGCTGCATCAGTGGTAATGGTTTCAACTCAGACATACCAGCTATTGCTGGAGAAACAGTGAAACTCAATGGACATCCTTAGGAAGCTCTTCCTCTTCTGTCTTCCCTTCCTGTATTTAAAGTGGAAGTGGATTAGTTCACAGTCAGAAAGCTGTGGAAAACCGTTGTGATAGACAAAGAAGCTAAGCTGTGATATTTTACATAGAGTTTTTCCTAGCTGTTTTCCTAACTGTAGCATGCAGGAGTACTGCTGAACTGTGCCCAACAATCCCTGTGGATCTATGGAGGAAGGATGTAATTCCTGCCCTCCTCCCTGTCCAGATGCAAGTGTGCCATCAGTGATTTGACTTGGGAAGCAAAGGAACCTGGATGATTAAATGTAGGTCACAAAAGTTGAAGTACCATCCGGTCTCAGAATGGGTATATATGGCTAGAAGGAAGGACAGAAGGGAAGCAGGAAGACAGACTGCAATACCAAGGCTCTTCAGAAAAGGGGAATTCAACCCTAGTGAAAGCAATACAGAAAGCCATAAAATACACCAGACAAATGTATGGGAAGGAAATCGGAGGCTGTGAAGCAGATGGTCTAGTCAGTAATGCGTCACCTCACAAAAATAGCAAGTGAAATAATTCCTTTTTCAGTAGATAAAGGAAAAAAAATCAGGTGGGGCTGTGGTTCTGCAGGGGAATGGGGGAGTTTTGACTTAAAAGAATTAATTATTGTGAGGTGTTGGGATGTGGTGAGATGGCAAAAGCCATTTGGGAATAGTCACTTGGTTTGGTTAAGATCAGTCAGGTTTATAATAACATACACAGCAACCTGATAAAGCAGCACAAGGGAGCAGCAAGGAGACAAGGACGTGGCACTAAGAGGATTAACAGAGGCTTAGTTAGTGTCTTAATTCATGAAGGAAGGGGCAGGACAAACATGAGTTAATAGATAAAAGAGGACCTTGACAGAGACTCTAAATCCAGAATTAGGCAATGCTTTAAGTACAAGAAAACAGATTGCTTTATCTTAGTGCTCCTCTCCAAGGGATCCAGGAAAAAAGGGGTGGGGGAGTGTATGAGGCAATGGAAAGGTAGAACATGTCCTGTGAACAATGGACACTCAGCACAGCTAAATCCAAGGAAAAGGAAGTATTCCCACCCACTCTTTTCCCCTTATCCTTTTTCTCACAGAATTAGCATCTCCTTGGGAGGCTGCAGGGCTGGGAACTCTCCTGAGGGTCGAGATGATTTAGGCATTGGTATGAGTGAAGTAGGAAGCGTCATAGTAAATAAGCCGGGCTTAGGAAAGTGCAGAATTCCCATGGTTTGGGGCATTAAGTGCATTTCAGAGTTGTTCTGTTGGCTTGAGTCGGGTTTTGGTTTTAAATCCCTCCAGATGCCTTAAATAGAGAAGCAAATGCTTGGTGAGCTTAAAGGGCTTTTCCAACCTGCTTGATTCTATGAAAACAAAACCCCAAACCCCTTTGTTTTTGTATGTTGCTCAGCTATTGCTTGGGCAAATCATCAGGAGCAGCTTCTCTTAAGAACATATGAGTATCTTCCACTTCTAAGAAGTTGGCACAAGGCTGTAGTGTGAATGGAGATGCTGTGGGCCCTTAGCTCTGTGAATAGCAACAGGATCAAAGAGAAATTGCTCTGTCTGGATGGAAACTGAACTGCAGTAACAGTGTAAGTGCTTCCAGGCATTAGTGACTGCTGGAGCCATGTTGCCTTCATCTGCCTGATTCCAGCCACTTCATAGCCATTGGCATGGCAAGAGAAAAGCTGTGAGGAGTTGACATCTGCCCTGTAGCCCATGAATTCCCATCTCGGGTGTGCAATGACAAGTCTGAAACAAAGGCTGGTGCAGTAGAATCAGTCTTGAAGTTCTCCTGTGCAATTCTTGAGTTCTTTCTCTTAGTAAAGAGAAATGCTAACTTAGCTGATGTCCGATTGGAACTTCTTGTCACTCCTTGAGGTCTCTGACATCTCTTATACAGTTTCAAAATGGATCTTTTGGCAAATCACATTGGAGAACCATCTAACGTAGTGCAGGTGGTGCCTGGTGGCCATGTCCCTCTCTTGGGGCACAGGATGCTCCATGAGCTGTGATTACGAAATAACCTTTGCTTTTGATGGGCAGGTTCAATCCTAACCAGCTGCCTGTAGTATACATCAAATGGACTGAAAGAGGTTTCCAGAGGGGCTTTGAACTTTACAATGCACTTGGCGAGTGTGACTTTCTCATTCATGGTGTATTTACAGAGCACATCTGCAAAGCAGTTTATGTGCCTGTTGTGTTTATACTAGGTTTGTTGGAGTCTGTTTTCACCCAGGGGTGTGTGTGTGTAAACCTGCCTGTGCAGATGTGTTCAAGGAGAAGCCCCACACTTCAGTCTGTCTTATGGATGTGAAAAACCCTCTTGGGCATGAGGAGGCCTCCTATTCAGGTGTTATCTCAGTGCATGCTTCTGAGGCTTGCGAAACGAAGGTGTTCCACTTCCCTGCTTGGAGGGGGTGGGAAACCACCTTTTATTACTGTTTGCATTGAATTACAGGAGTTAATCATTGCCCATGTGTGTATGTGTGTGGAGAGAGAACGTGCTCTCTGAGGGCAGCAAATCTAACAATGGTTTCTTCATCCCCATGTGCTCATGAAGGCGATTTTCCTGTGTTAGGTGCTTTGAAAGCATTTTAAAACCCAGGAGCCACTGGTGAACAGTGTCTTACCAAAACTGCTCTTGTAATGCTGTAATGTAGTGTTTGTTGTGTGTTCTGAAGCACAGTGAAGCTGAAGTAGAACTGTGCATCCTGAAATACAGTTAAATCTACCAAGGCATTAGATGTGGCGATTCATACATTTCTCAGAGGCAAAAATAATTACAGCAGTTGCATATTGTCTTTCCTTGTATTCATTTTATGAGAAGGATGAATCCACAGGTGAATGTGTATTAAAACAACAAAATAAATAAAAGTAAATAAAAACTCCTGGTTTTTAACACTTTACCTCCTGTACCATGTGTTTAGCTTCAGGCATCAGCAGCTGGTGTCAAGAGAAGTGTAAAACCTCCCTGCCACGCAAATGTGGGATGCTCTTCCTCCTTGAAAGAACTTGGTTTACATCCTTAAGAAGGATGCTTTGCATCTCTTCTAAAGGACTTGTGTTTTTATATACTTCTGCCTATCATGTCTGGTGTTAAAACTGGCTTTTCTTTGTGCTTTCTCTTTGGGGTTTTTTATGCCTGTTTTGGTCAATAGTAACCTCAATAGTATTTTGGTCAATAGTAATTTATTGCTCTCCTGAAAAGAGTGACATCTGTAGGAATGGTTGTACCCTTTGACTCTGCATTTGTTCTTATTATTATAAATACAACAATGCTTGTAATTAGAGTGCTTTACTGGTTCTAGGGAGCATATTGATGCAAGGTGTGTAGCCTAACGTTAATAAATACAAAAATGCTGCTTTTCCAAATACACATCAGCATTAGAGTTCCTAACCTGGAATACTCATTTGCTTGGTGTGAACATGAAGACTTTGCTTATGGCTCTTCCTGCAGTGACCTTGACATCAGGGCTGCACCGAAGGGCTCCTTGCTGGAACAAAAGATAGTTCTGTCCAAGGCTTGTTTGAGTCCAGGAAGCTGTGTTTGCTGAAGTCAGGTCTTGGTGACGCACCTTGGTCGTGCTGCAGCAGCCACACCTCTGCAGAGCAGTTTGGGAGCTCAGTCTCAACCTTTGTTCACAGCTCCGTTCCTTCTCCAGCAAAGCATCTGAGCTGGTTTGTGTTCTCCTGCTAAAGGCAGAGCTTCCGAAGAGAAGTCCTGTTGAGGTCTGCAGTAGTTCTGTGTCAAAGGGACTGGATGGCAGCAGGATAAATGGATTCTCTTTCTAATCACTGTGGTAAGGACAGGGTTCAGTGTTTGGAAGTGTTGAACGTGGGCTTTGTAGAATAGGATTCCATAATGCTTAAAACCTGGAAAACCACGCGGAATGCCATCGTTTGGCTCCAGCTGCACAGGGGTACTGGATCAAATTAAGCAGGTGCATCATTAATGTCATAATATGGTTTTCAATGTGGCTCTGGGGTATTGTGTTAACATTTGTCTTTGATAATGGTGTTTAATGCAAGAATACCTTCCTAATGAGCCATGCTGCTGCAAGTGCTCCCTCTAGGACTGAGTAGAGCTAGTTTCCACTGCTTTATGATGAGGATTTGCTTTTCTGTAATTATGGATTTCTAAGAAGCCATCAAAATTAATAGCTTTTGGACAGCAATTACAGTTCTGCAGCATATTTCATCGCTCACATGCAGGGCTGATCCTGCTGATACTGACCTCTGTTTCCATGCTGCACGTGCTCAGGTGAGTGCACAGGCTGGGTTTCTGATGAGTGTGACTTCTCAGTGCTGTCGGACCTAAAGTCAGCTTGTCATTGCACATCAGCTGTTCCAACTGCTTTGGGGAAAGGCCAGAGTTTTGAAGTCAGGTCCTGAAGGACCAGCATTTCAGAAGCAGACCATCCATTTCTGCCTGGAGCCACCCGTATTTATGCACACGTGGCTCTTAGCCATCAAATACCAACGTTTGGTGCTGAGACTTATGCAGTTTGCTGTTCAGGTGCAAACACTAATGTAGCTCCAGCCAAGAAGTACTTTAAGCATCCTTTTGGAAAGCTTGCTGACTGCAGAGGGCTGAAATGGAGAGCTGTGGGCTTGGGGAGTGTTCAGTCTGTTGTTACTACTCCTCTCCAACCAGATGTGATGCTAGGGCTTGAACTCTTGTTTACAGCAGGGGTAAATAAAGCAGTCTTTTTGTAAATGACCTGTGAAGAAGTGATAGCAGCAGTGTGGAGACCATAGTTTTTCTGTTGCTGTGTTCCACTATGCCATGTCTTTGTACTGATTTACTACCAAATGATGGGGCAGCTGACAAGACCCTCATTGGACCATGCTGAGTACAATGTGATGCTCATCACCGTGATCCACTGTTGGTGAGTTAAAATGGGCATGCAAAAGTCTCCCTTTACAAAAATAGACATGTTTTCCCTCTAACTTGCCAAGAATGCAACGTTTCTCTTAATGTTCCTGCTTTCTGACTTGACTTCTTCCAGGGCTCATCAACACTGCTCCTTCCCTAAGGCCCTGGAAGGAACTGCTGAAGGATATGGGCATATTAAGATTTTAATATAAAGATTTTAATGCTTTTACCAAAGTATTTAGTGTAATTTGCCATTGGGGGGGGGGAAACACCCCAAACAATTCCCTTATTGAATGCATTCCCAGGCACTGGTATATGCTGATTTGCCTGCTGCAGTGCAAATAGAGATAGACTGTGCTCAGTGTGCTCAGAGCTTGTATCTGTCTAAGAGACAGAGTCTCCAGAGAGACTAACCTCAACTGTACTTGAATTCAACCTGCTTGTTGGAAGAGGCAAAAGGGGAGGTTTACAACAGCTGCTAGGGAGGAAAAAGGTCTTCTAGCTTCCAGGACATTGACTTGACTATTGCCTTCGCCTGAGGCCACAAAGTAAGTGGTGACTGCTAAGGTGATGTGAAAATGGGATAGTAAAAGGCTTGGGAAAAGGATGAAGTCATCTACTTGAAGAATGTTTCAGTTGAGCATTAGTTTTCTGGCTGCATTTCAATAGGAATGATACCCATTCACATGGTGTGTGACAAGCTCTGGGTATGCTGTGGGTGCTTTTTGCTTGGTTAGGAACTATGGAAAATGGAGAGTGTTGCTAATTGAGTACTTGACTTTATTCTATGCAGAGATGATCCTTTTTACTTGAAGACAGATTTACATGATCTTCGCAGCCCATAAATCACTCCTGCATTGCCTCCCTGCAAGACTATTGGCAGTAGAACGCCTTACTCAAAGTGTGCCTGTTTTCAATTAGCTCAAGGAAAATTCTCTAGTCATGGAAAGAACATCCATCTCTATTACCTGTCCTGAGACTTAAACACCCAAATACGTATGCGTGAAGCTTACTCTGCATAAGTAGTGATTAGCACTGATTATTACATAGGGGAGGGTAGGAAGACTTAACTGCCTCTGAAATGCTTCTAATCCTGAGGTTCGGAGCTGTGACCAGTTGTGGGATAGCTCCTAAGAAACAGAAGTGCAGCAGAAAGAGTGGTTTTGGCTTGGCAAGCAGAAAAGGTTTCAGAGAGCATCTGGCATCTGTGGCAGGTCCAGTGTGTGCTGGTTGTGGTGGGTCACTGCTGCAGAGTGCCAGGACATGTCAGGCATCATGGCAAGGCAAGGTTGTCTCACTTGTGCTAGAACAGCAGAATCCCAGTGTGGTTTGGGTTGGAAGGGACCTTAAAGCTCCTCCAGCTCCAACCCCTGCCACAGGCAGGGACCCCTTCCACTGGAGCAGCTGCTCCAAGCCCCTGTGTCCAACCTGGCCTTGGGATGGGGCAGCCTGTGTCCAACCTGGCTGCCTGTGTCCAACCTGGCTGCCTGTGTCCAACCTGGCTGCCAGGGATGGGGCAGCCACAGCTTCTCTGGGCACCCTGTGCCAGCGCCTCAGCACCCTCACAGGGAACAGCTTCTGCCTTAGATCTAACCTGAACTTGCCCTGTTTCACTCTGAACCCATCACCCCTTGTCCTATGGCTGCAGTCCCTGATGAAGAGTCCCTCTCCAGCATCCTTGTAGCCCCCTTCAGACACTGGAAGCTGCTCTGAGGTCTCCACGCAGCTTCTCTGCTCCAGGCTGAACAGCCCCAATGTTCTCAGCCTGTCTCCATGCAGGAGGTGCTGCAGCCCCTGAGCATCCTCATGGCCTCCTCCAGGCTTGCTCCAAGAGCTCTGTGCCTTAACTCTGTCTTTTCTGGGCAGAAAAGCAATGCTGGTATTAGTTGCTTTTCCTCTTCAGCAGCAGTTTTCTGTATACTCTGTACAACCTCCCCCTTTTTATCTCTGGGATCGGGGAATTGAGAGCTTTTTTGTTTTCTTCTGTGTTTTCTGCATGGCACATAGACACCCTTGCTTCATAGTTGTTGCTTTGCCCTTTTCACTGTGCTGTGGTTCAGCAATGGTTGGTTGGTCTTTGGAGTTACAGGTGACAGAAAGACTGTGTGTGCTCTCACGGTGTTTCTTGTATAGCTGGTTCCACCTCTCCTGCAGTGTCTTTGTTCTCTTAACTGGAGAAAAGGCAAAGGACATTGCCAGCATTCACAGAAAGCTGCTTGGCTTCCAAGGGGAATTGGAATGGTTTTAATCTGTGACTTTTCCTATTGAAACCCAAGTCTGTGTGAACCAGTGTGCTTAGAAATGAACAATGTCCCATTAACGTGATCAAGTCAAAATCTCCTTCTGAAGGCAGAATGGGTGATCTTGATTTGTGTGAGGCTGCCAAAGTAAATGTCAGTTGAAGTCTTGTGGCTTGCACTTAGCTGGAACAATACACCTGGCCTTTAAATAAAGCTTTTTCTCACTTCCCGGTCCAGGATGAAGCCCTCATTTTATTCTGGTTTGCTGTTGGTGAGCAGATTTCAAAGGGCACTGAATTAATAAGCACAACTGTTCTCCATCTTCCCAATGAAAAAGGCATTTACTTCAGCATGCACATGTTGATGTGTAAAACTGAAGATATGACATGCTTAGGAGCATCCTGTCAGCCTGTTCTAGTGGGGAATGCAGGCTGCTCGAGAGCACGTGGATGTGGGGGTGAATTTGGAGGGGTCTGTTTTGTGAACATAGTGTCTGTAAAGGGAAGGATCCCTATAAATACCACTGTGTGTGTTCAGCTTCAGCTCCTGGTGGTCTTCCTTTGGGAAGTGCTGAGCATCTAGGAACTGACTTTGAGTAGTCACCTTTCCATTGTGGTCATCTTGCAGTATCCCTGCACCAGAGAGGAACCTACTCTGTGGCAGGATTCACTGGGGCTTGCTCAAGCACGCAAAAGACTTCCTGCTAAAGACATACTTGATGTGCATATATGTGGTCTCTCATGGGAATTGCTGGCATTTTGGTTAATAGCTCCTAAGTCTGACTTTTAAAGAGACTGTAGAGATCTTCATGCGGTTCTGGGGTGTTCAAGAAGCTCTGTGTGTAAATGTGTTAGTGAAGGAATGGGCTTCTATTAAAGACTGGGTAGAAGTGGCTGTAACTTGTCATAGCCTGGAGTGCTCAGGAGAAAGATGCGCTGTGGCAGACACCAGCTGAGGGACCTTCATCTTGCTAGCATTACACTGCTCACGATGCAGAACGTTCTTTACTAAGCTTAAAATCCTGTCTGAGACTTGAATGTCCCATTTGGAAGAACAGCATCTTTTCATCTTGGCTGTAGTTGGAAGGTGAGGATGGGAGGAGAGCCCTGACTATGATAAACTGACTTGCATGAATTCAAGTACCAGGCGAGTGGCTCTCTGCTGTACAACCTAAAGAGGAGGAGCCTTAGGGGTGCCCCAGTTGAAGCAGCCTTGGGGAGCTAACAAGTGAGAGAGGTTCTGCTCCTCTTTGAGTCAATGGGAGCTTTGCCCTTGGCTCCTGTGGAGCAGCACAGACTGCAGTGTGTGCAAAGCTACAGTCCTGTGCATCTTGGATACCTTAATGTTTTATTCCTGCCTGGAGTACTTAAAGGAATGCTTCTGAGGGATGACAGGGTTGTCAGCACAGCTCTGAGTTAAACCTGCCTGGGGCTGGTGCTGTACTGAGATGTAACCTGAAGGGCAGGCAGTGCTTGCACAGAGCTTTGGGTTGCACAGAGCTTTGGGTTGTGTTTCAGGAGCAGACAATGCTCTGTGAAAAGCTGGGGTTTTATGCCTTGCAGAGAGCAGCTCTTGAGTTTAAACATCCTGTCCCTTCAGGTTGTTTGGAGAGAGCACAAGGAGGAGAAAAGAGATGCTTTATGCGTGAGGAAGCGCTCTGTTTAGCACAGTAAAAGGCTGGTATGTGCCGAATACGTAAAAGCAAAACTGCATTACTGAGGGGCTGATGTATTTAGAAAGGAAGGGAATAAAAGGGCAGGGAAAGCACGATGGGTTTCTTCCAAGCATGACTGCTGTTGCTTGCATCAGTTGTGAGAAGGAAGTGTTCCTAATGGATATCGGATGGTTGGTTCATGGGCCTGCAGAAAATGGAGTTAGAAATGTGATGGAATCAGGTGAAACCGAGAGGGTGGATGCTCAGCCAGTTCAGTAACAACACACGGACTCCTCTGTTGGTACCGTTTCCAAGTCCAGTAACTGTGGGCTTCCTGTATCCCTTGGCTTTCCAAGGTGGCACATGGGAACTCCAGCAGAGTTTCCTTTTTTGTTCATTTATGGGGGTTTTGTTTGATTTAGGTTTTGCTTTTGCTTTGGTTTTGATGTGGTTTTGTGTGCCAGGAGCCAAGTGATGTGATTGTGAATGTGATACCTGTTTGTACACACCAGTCCTGACAAGGGTTTTCAGTGAGGTTTGCACCTCTTCATTTATACATAGGAAAGACTGAGAAAATGAAATAATGCTGAAGTGGCTTTATAGACCTGTGCCCTTGAGACTTCCTGTCAGTTATCTTGTTCGTGTTGTATTTCCTTTATTGACTGTGAAGTCACCATCGAGCAGGGATAAAGTCATCATCGGTTACGCACATCAGTGCCCTTTCCTCCTTTCCTAGTGCACCTTACTGCCTTGCATCTGGAAGAGGTGTAGGTTTCATGGGTCATCCAGAACAGTTAAACAAAGCAAGGGTGCTGCCACTAAAATGGGGTTCACCTTCACCTGGCAGCACATCGAGTGTGTGAGCTGCTTTGTGCTGGGGTAAGAGTCTCCATCTGAGGACTTTCATTGCAGTTTGAAACCAAAACCTAAATAAATAGTTCCTTTTTCTTGTAGCTCAAGGTTTTTAGCAGGGGAGAGCTCAGTTGAAGCCTCAGTGCATACCTTGTCATGGAAATTGTGGGAGAATGTGAATAGAACAGAAATAGCCCCAGCGTTTATCTGATAGTTCCACAGAAAGTAAATATTGAGATTTGGTTCTCTTCTTGTAATGGGCTATTAAAGTACAGCTGGGTTGGGAGTGGAGGGCTGAAGGGGACAATTCCCCTTAGCACTCATGTAAAAGCAGGAAAGGTTAAATCTAGATGGGCTTGTTGCTCCCTGTCTCCATGTGCTCTAACAGATTTAAAGCCTTAATAAAAAGGCTAAGAGTGAATAAACTGTGCTGTGCCCCAGGAGACAGCAGGAAAGATCAGAGGCATTTTTCCTCCATCCCTGTTATAGTAGGGAATGTACTAAGTTTAAATGAGTAGCTTGAGGGAGGGAACACATCTTACCTAAACTGCGGACATCTGACCTGAGAAGGACTCACTCCCACAGTAGTACAAACAGGAGTAAGGTGCTGAAGGCTCCTTCCATCTGTAGTGATGCCTCTTGCTCTGGGGCAGTGGGAGACCTTCCACTCCTGAGCCAGGCTGTGCATTGCTGTCCTATGGTCTGTGATGTGTCCATGAACGTGCCTTGCTGCCCCTTAGGAAACCGGTCAGACTGAAGCCTCAAGGCCAGAGCTCTTGGGTTGCCTTTGGTCCTCACTTGTCTGAGAGCCTGCTTGAAAGCAGGTTTTGCTCCTTACCTGCCCCATCCATTTGACAGGGGCTCCCACCCTCTGCCTCTGCTCTTCCCCCTGAGCAAGCCTTTCTTTGCTATAAGCTCCAGCCTGCTTTACACACAGAGAAACGTGTGCCTGAATTACTCTGTGTGTGTATTTAAAGGAAAGCTCCCTTCTGCAGGAAACTGTTGCTCTGGGAGCAGAAGCTGGGTGGGAGAGCTGGAATCACTGGAAGCACATTTAGAGGGGAAATAGGGGCAGATTTTGAGCTGCTGGACAAGAAATGGGGCAGTCTGACCCCAAGGAGCTGTATGGGGATTTTTCCAGATATGATCCCTTTACCTTTAGTTGCAATTTTAGGATATGAGAAGGCTTAGGAATGGGAAGAGGTATAAAATGTCTGACTACACCAGTGATTGACTCCAGTGCCTCTAATAGCAGAGGGAAAGCATTAGCGTCTTGTGATGCCTGGCAGGGTTTGATTACAGCTGCAAGAACCAGTTATGATTTATGTTGTGTAGGTTTTAATGAGGAGGAAGAGGAAGTGGGGCACATCCTGCCTAACGACTGCTTGTGATGCTCTATGATTTGTATTGCAGCGTGTGCAGTGGTACTGTTAAGGTGAGGATGAAAACGTTCTGTATTGTCAGCTGCTGAGATTTCTGCCTCGATGTCTGTGCTAGCAGACAGTTCCAGGCTTGATTCTTCTCTGTAGACCTCTGTAGTCAATGAGCCTCAGGCATCTTGCTGCTGCTGCTCAATAGGAGAGTAAGTTCAGTGTTAATGCCAGTGCACCCAGGGAAGGATGCTGAGCAGGTCAAAAAGGATGGGGTGAGACAAGGTCTTTTTAGAGCTCTCCAGGGGTGTCATGTAGTGACTTGTACCAGCAAAAGGATCTTAACACTTTTGAACCCCAAACCAACTCATTTATAAACACCATTTTGTTTTCTCACTTAACACAGTACTTCCTTCCTCTCCTTACTCATCACTGAGCAGATGGAGCACCCGTTACAACTTGGCTGCATTTTGGTAGTAAGTACTCTACTTAAAGTTCTAGGTTTGTCCTTTACAATCTGCTCTGAGGGGCCAGGTAGGCTCTGTAGGTCCCATATCCATGCATGCACACATAGGTATGCAATGTGGACTTGCTGTTTTAAACTGTATTTGGTGTTACATTGCTCCAGAGCTGTGGTGGTTTAAGACTGTACTGGGCACAGCACATTGCTCACTGTTGGTCAGTGGGGGTGCCTGTAACAGCAATGGGGGCAGACAATACATTCTGTTTCTTAAACAGTATGTGTTAAATACACATACATATGCAGTGTTCTTAAAACAGCCACATTCCAAAGGCCACTTCATTTGTCTTCTATGTAGGTGGGATATTGTTTGCTCCTATCATTAAGGGACCTGCTTGACCCCATAAGCAGGTTATGTTTAAGAAGACTGCATGTTGAGATTTAGGGATTATTAGAGCCAAGTCCCACTCTGTCAAGAAAGGGCATCTTTAGGCTGTATCAAATCCTACTTGAATGGGGAACGCTGTTAATTGCTACTTGTAGGTTTCAGTTTTGTCAGGGTCCTTTTGGGGAATGGAATCAAGTGTAAGTCATAAATCTCTTTGCCTGCCCTCATGATGCTCAGAGGAGTCTTGAGTGTGTATGTTGGTGAGGGATCCTGCACTAAGGGTGTATGTTTCTAGGCAGAAATAGTCCTAAGAGAAACAAATTGAGAAGTTAAAAATCCACCCTTTCATAATACACTTGAGCACCTCTTTCAGCATAACAGGAGCCTTTGGGCAGTTCCTGTCATCAACAACTGATGCTTTAAACAGGCAAGAAAAGCAAAAACAGGCTAAAAGGAAATACTTAAAGGTAATTCAAGTACTTTGGCCCTCACTGCCAGCTTCCCCTATACGCAGTTTCCTGGTTGGTGCTTAGTGTCAAACGTGCCCGTTTCACATCTCTGTTCCCAGAGCTATGGAGTTACCACTTTTGTGCGTATTGGCAAAGAAGAGCAAACTGGTACAGCACTGTGATTCCCTGAAGGAATGTGGAAATGGATCCTTGGTGCAGTGCTGCTGGGGGTTGTGGTGTCTCCTGCCCTCTCCTGCTCCTAGGAGATCATCATTGCTGTGGAGAGGCTGGGGCTGGTGTGGCTCACATCTCTCAGAGCTGGAAGTAGCTCTTGTATTTGCTAGGAATGCATTGCAGGCAGGGATTTGCCTTGGGAAAGGCCTTGTTCAGTGCTGTGTTTGGGAAACAAAGCACTGGCTGAAGCAGGGAAATCCATCGCATCATTAGGAGAGAGCCTGGGAGGGTTTGTGGGGTGATCTGTGTTCATGTGGCTTGTGTTCCGGTGTTTAATGGGTGTAGCTGGAATGCTGTTGTCCTGATGCCCCTCTGAGTTGTTGGATATGGCTAATAAGCTCCTGCTTTGCTAGATTTTCCAGTGGATTGGAAATGCGACTGTTTCCTTAACAAATGACTTTGTTTTCATTGTGATATACTTACTGCTTAGTTTTCATGATCTGCCAAGGAATTATACATTGAAACGGGCCCAAATGCCAGTGTGCATCTAGAAGAATGAATAGAAGCAAAAAATACCCAGTCTTGTCTGGCTGAAATGGAGAATCAGCAGTGCCAAATTCCTCGTGTGTGGATGTGTTGTCAGTGTGTAGCCCCTCCTAACTGTGGTGGGAATAGTACTGCAATGTCAGCAATGCCAAGAGCAGGGAATGTGGTTGGATTTTAGGAATTGTGTTAAGAAAGGCAAACTCCTTATTTTTCCTTGTCAGTTGCATGTCTTGAAATTCCTTTGGGAATGTGCCTTGTACAAAGCCTTTGACACTGTCCTGTGTGACACTCCTGTCTCTAAACTGGACAGGCATGGATGTGATGCTCATTGGATGAGGAACTGGCTGAGTGGTTGCACTCCAAGAGTCATGGTCAATGGCTCAATAACCAAGTGGAGATGAGTGGCAGGATCAGCACCCATTGGAACAATCAGTGTGACCCATGGAAATCAAAGGCTTTATTCACTTCTGCTGTGAATGTTCAAGTAAGAGAAGGGAGCATTGCCAAGGGCTCTGTGTCCAGGGACTGAACTCCAGCTGTCCTCCTGGGGCAGGCTTTGTGCAGCTCCTGGTCCAGGGTTTCTACAGCATCCTCAGTGCTGTTGCTGTTGGTGTGACTGTTGTGGATGCTTCACAAGTTTGAGGGGGTTTAAGGCCACTCTTGCTGAGGATAGAGGGTTTCTGTGGGTATCAGTGGCCCTCAAGGCTGCAGGAGGAAAAACCATGAAAATCAGGTGTGCAGCATGAAGGGGAGATACCTGGTCTATTAATGCATTGCCCCCCTCTGTCATTCAGTGTTCTGAGGATGGACTTGTACATCAGATCCGCTTCATGAACTGTGAAAGCTCAGACATGGCAGATACCTGTCATACAACATCTGCCTTAAACAAACATGGAATCTGAACTGACACTGCTTATAGCAAGCTGCTGTCTCACTAACCCATCCTGCTGTCTTCCTCCTGCATCCCTTTTGTGTGTTGTGAAGCCAGCAGATGGCTCTGAGTATATTAGTGCTCTGGGTAGGGTAGTGCACTGTCTGCTTAGGTTAGATTGTAAAGAAACCCAAAGCAGTGGAACATCTGGAAAAAGGAATGGATTGAATAATGCATGCCCTGATTGGGGAGTTAGTTTATACTGTCCCATACCATGAGTGGTGGTATCTGCAACAGTACCAGGGCAGCAACCTAGAGGGGAAAAGATGATTTTCTATTATTAACTGCAAAGAGTTATTTTTCAGGCTTCAGTTATACCACCTTGCTTTTAAGATAGAGCTAAAACATAAATGACAAATCAGTGCTGCTTTCTCTCTAAGGAGAATGTCTATGGTAGTAATTCGTGTTCCAGATTTTAATAGTAATTAACTGGTGTGGACTGATTATCAGGTTTGCAGCCTCCTGGGAGGCAAAACTGTACTTAACATAGCACTGTATAATACTGACTCATAGTCCATAGACTTACTTTTAACCAACAGTAGTGAAATTCATCTGGTGGAGAAGCCAGTCAGTGATAACTGTGCTGATCCTACTTCATGGGGTGTTCTAAAGCAGTTGCTTTGATGGCCTTCTGTTTTGTTTTGTCATCTTTATAAATGTATTAAAAACACAAGGATGAAAATCAAAGCACTTCAATGATTTGCAAAAGCAATTCTGATTTTATCTGATGGTGCAGTAACATGACTAAGCCATTCCTTTTACAAAGGTATCCCCGATAATCTTTTGGAACTCGGTGCCACGAAAGGAGGAATGATGGTATCGTGTATTTACTGTAGCCCAAGTTGTCCAAATGCTGTTTATGTATAGTTCTATTAGAGTGCTGGTTTTCAGAGTAGTTTTGTACCTGCATGGCTGCCTTGTTTTAATAGCTTGTCAGAACTGCCATGTTATGTTAAATGGTATCAGTGTAAAGGGCACAGTAGCCCTGAGGTGAGTCCCAGTTCCCTTTGCTGGGGTTCCTCACTGATTCTTAGCCTCACCTCACTTGGGAGTGTGTTCAGAGCTGTGTCCCCTTCCACCCAGCACCACAGCTGCCCAGCATCTCCTCCTGCTAAACCTGGGCAGCAGGATCCAACAGTTCCTTACCAAACCAAATCTTCCAACAGGGAATTGAGCTTGAACTGCTCATTCGCTAATGGTCTAAACCAGACTCCTCACTCAAGATGCTCATGCCAAGTACAGGCTATTTCCACTCTAATCCCTGTTACTGAAGAGTGGCACCTTGAAAGCAATTACCTACAAGTGTTTTATGGTGTGTTTTCAGGGATGGCTGACTCATTCCCACAGCCTGGCTCCATCCTGTCTGCAGGAAAGAAAAGCCACTGTGCTCTCCCCATGGGCATCAAGGTTCTCCACACCACATATGCTTACATGTGGTACAGACAGCCCAAGATGTCCCTGCTCATGGGACTGGATGAGCTTTGCAGGTCCCTTGCAATCCAAAGCATTCTGTGCTTCTGTGATTGTTTTCCTTCTGCAGACCATGTTGGTCACACACTGATGTGTGAAGCTTGTGCTTGGTGGTCTTGGATGCAGCCCATCTCTTGTCTGGCTCTTGGGGTGGGAGGTCAGGATCAAGCTGCAAATGCAGCTTTGCTGGTTTGTTCCTTCCAGTGCATGTGCTGCCTAAGGAGAGCAGTTGACTTGTAAATGGGAAAAGGAAGGAGACTGCAAATCAGCAGTGTTCTCTCCTGTTGGTTTTAATGCCATAGACCTGATTTTATCACTGGAGACAGAGCTGCAAGATGCTTCCTCCAAATTGTTGCTTAATTTAATCCCCTCCTCTGTACGACTTCCCACTCCCCCAGTGCTGCACATATCCTCCATGGATTTGGAAGATGCTGCAGGAACAAACAGATCTCTGGTTGCAGGTATGCTTTCAAACCTGTAATTTGCCTTAATGGCAGGCGAGGCTGACCACAAAGCAGATAAGATCAGCTGCCAGAGTACCCATCAAATGTGTTACTCATTAAATCACATAATCCTCCTTTGGTGAAACAAAATGAGTGATTTGATCTCTTTTAAGAGACTAGCAAAGAAAAACACTGAGGTCTAAATCCTCTGTTAAGAAAAGCTTGCAAGCTATGAAGTACACTGCGGTCCACAACTGCTCTCTCTTGACTTTGAAAGGGGCTTTGAAAGCTGTCTCCTTGTGATCCACCTTACAGTGATGCACCCTTGTCCAGAAGGTGTTGTATGACAAGGAAGAAAGGGCACAGCAGCTATTTTGAGGGTAACTATTGAGGTAGGAATGTGTTTGGTGTTAAAATGTGAATATCCCAGGGATTCAAGGGCAGGAAAGCTGCCCACAAGACTTGCAACAATTCCTCATTTCCCAATGGCTGTAGTGTAATTTTACACTTTATTTTCATATGGGGTGGCAGAATATTGAGCAGTTTGGCAAAAGAGCGAAAAATAGAGATTTTGATGGGATGGTGACACTTTAAATTGCTTCAAATCTGTTACCTTACAAACTGACTGCATCCTCAAACTATGCCCAGGGAAAATGGGTGCTGGAGGGGCTGGAACTGGGTGGGCTTTAAGGTCCCTTCCAACCCAAACCAGTCTGGGATCCTATGAAAACCCTGTGGTGGAGTTGTCTTGATGGTGACAGTTTGCCTGTAAGCAGCTGCTGTAATGTGGAGCCTGCTGAGCATGGATTGGGGATGCCCTCTTCTGTTAAGAAGAATACAGATGCTGCCATAGTCTGTGTTTGAAGGAAAGCTGCAAGGATGGGCTGGAAATAAGTGTTCATTCCTGTAGTTTATTTCCTATGAAAATACATCCATTGATTATTCCTCATCCCAAGGCCTCAGGAGCTTAGAGCAGTCAGTGGTGGTGTCCCTTCTGCAAGGGAAGAAGTAGCCTCTAGGTGTAGAGGTATTTTATTCACTTAGATCATGGACTTTCATCCTTCTCAAAGAAGAGATGGGTAAATTTCACTCTAGGCTTGATTTACTCCCTGTTGAAGCTGTGACTTCAGTATGTTACTGATTGTTCTCTTGCTCTTACTACTTAAAGATGACAGGGTAGATCTGGAGTTACAGAAGCATCTTGTGGTGAAGTCAGGACATAGTGAGCTTGATTCATCCCCTGCCCTAACCATCCCCAGCTCCTCGGGCTGGGGGTTTTGCAGTGCATGAAAATACCTCTTTAGGTAATAGGATACCATCAAATTCCTGCAGCTTCTGACCTTTAGTAGGTCTGGGAAGCTTTGGTAAGCTGGATTCTTGGGAAATATGACTGTTTCTTAAAGCCCCCAAGGACCTTCTTCATTTTCCTTGTTGTAAGGTGGTTTTCCACCATAGCACCATGTGTCCTTGGTGACACCACAGCCGTTTAAGCTGCCAGTTCAGTTGGACTCTACTGCTGCACACCAGTGTTTCCTGCCTCTCTTCCTCCAAGCAGCTATTCTGTTCTTGGCTGTGACCTTTAGCTTCATAACAAGATTGGATGAGCCAGAGGAAGGAGGTATTTTCCTGACCTATGGAATGATTTTCATCCTGGTAATATCAACAGACATTTCTGTAGGTGAAAGTTGCCCTTGGTATTGCCATGTGAAAGAGATACCAGTTAAAAGGGTAGGTTGCTTGTTGTCTCTTGCTGTCCTTTGGTTTTAATCCAAAGAGGCTGACAAACATGTCAGGTGTGCCAGTTGTTTGTAGCGTTACTGTTCCTACAGGAAAATGAATTGGAAATCAATACTTACTTTTGGATCAATAAATGTTATTCAGGCTTCTGAGTAAGTGTGACTTCTATTGTGGCAGATTGCATTTGTTGACATACTTGAAAGGTCTCTTGGCCTTTGCATGTGAGCCAAGCTTGCTCCTCCTGCTGTCAATTCTGTATCAAACATGTCATGGAAATAGTGGTGCCTTCTTCTCCCCATTTTGTGTGCACCAAGTTTTCAAGCAAAGCTGAAATAGGATGTTGAGAACACTACAGAAAACCAGAAGTAAGCAGGAGTCTCCATGTTTGTCTTTGAAAGAAAATAGCTATGTATATGTGTGATGTTCTTACAACAGCATAGCTCATCAGCCCTGCCAGAGCATTTCACAATACTTCAATCCTATAGTTGTAAATAAGCCACAATGTTTATTATGGTGACCCATTTTACCGAGGGTACAGAATCTGCATCAGCTCAGCTTAAAGGGTGACAAGGGTATTAAACGGCCTCTCTACAGTAGATTCCTTATAAACCACTTTGTTTAGAAGTCTGCCATCAGAAGGGTAATTAATTTAGGGCCTGTACAGCTGTTATATCTAATGTCACAACTGTGTCGCTATAAATGATCTTTTGATAAGGTCAAACCCTCAAGTGTTGTCAGAGCTTAAGGTCTGACACCTACATCACATTAGTGTGCACTAGGTAATATTAAACCAGAGGTACTGTGTTTATGCTGTGTGGTCACGAATGGAGATGATCACACCATCCCTCAGGTGGGGCAGCTATCTCAATACGAGTACATCCTCCATATTAATGCATCCTCGATACAAATACGTCCTCAATACAAATACATCTGTAATGTGGAGCAAACCTGAGTGTTTGAAGCTGTGCAGGTTCTTGAACAGAGACAGAACTGTGGTTCTCTCCAGAAACACTGCACCTAACAGGGATGCTGCTGTTCAGGCTCTGCCTTTTCTCAGGGACAAAGCTGCATGTTTTCATGGGCCACCATGTAGGGGTGTACACGGTCTGGACTTGTGGTTTACAAGTGCAGCTGTTTCACAACCACTCTCCGTCATCCATGGGCAGAGCTGCTGGTGATGGGCATGGTTCCCACCACTCTTCCCAAAGGGTGCTGCAACACTGCTCATTGTGCCATATGCCATACGACTGGCCTGGTGAGTTTGCCTGTTCTGGTGTGAAGGGTTAGTTTTCATGCTGTTCAGTCTCCCAGTGTGCTTCCCTGTGCAGCCCTGTGAGTTGTGCCAGCGGCAGGAGCAGGATGAGGATGGGAAGGATGCAGGAGAAGGGCAGGGATGCTTATTTTAGCAGTAGCTCTGCCGTATGCCAACTGTAAGTGACCTTAATCATAGCCAAAGGTCCCGTCTTCCGTCACTCCTGGTATTAATGCTCCAGAGAATGGGACTTTAATAGGTTTTATTGCAGTGCCAGCAGCTGGAGTGAAGATGAGTGAGCAGAGGCTGCTGCATCCTGCAGTTAATGGGAGCTCTGGATCCCTTGGGGCTCTCCTTGTCTCCATAGCTTACTAACCTCTGTCCACCTCACAAGTGGGAACAGGCCTGATGCAATGAGCGTCCTTCACCAAAGTGTGTGTTTCTGTTTGATCTGGTGAGATTGGTTGTACTGGTTTGGTGATTGCAGGGAAAACATGACTTTAAAAACACTGTTGATATCAGGGAGAATTTGGGTTTGGCTTTTTTCCCCACCAAGGAAAAAGGAATATAAGGGTTAAAGTCCTTAGAAACTGGGTAACATCAAAAGAAATGGTTGTAACATCAAAAGAAATGGTTGTTATTCTCTCTTTTCCATGGGGTATGGATAAGCCTTGGAGCACAGACGCATGTGACTGCTGAAAGGTGATCCTGTTTGGCCATGAGGTTAATTGCTGACTGACACAGGGCTGCAGTTTCTCTTCAGGAAAAGCCAAGTAATTGAAGGATTGTTTGTCAGTGGAAATACAATTAGTTTTATAGGGATGAAGAGACAAAATCAACTAGTGCTGCCCTCTTGCAGTGCAGCAGCAAGACAGTCGGTAAACTAGCTTCAGTCCTTCCCATTGCTCAGGCACAGTTATAGTTAGGGGCTTCTTGAAGGAAAGGCAGAGAGGAGTTTCCAGTGATGCTTTGGAGAGAAGATAAGAATGGGATTGCCTCATGCAGCAGGGCTTGGATCGACAGGCTCCTAAGTTTGGAGGAGATGAATAGACCCTTGTTTAATGAAAGCCCATTTCCCGAGTGCATGTAACTGCAGGGATTTTCGTAGCAGCTGCATCACTTGCCAAGGAAACTCAATGCATCATCTTGCTCTCTGGTATTTCATTACTAAAGGTGTCCTGGGGATATGGTATCTGCTTTGTTGGGGGCACATTGGCTTTGGTGAGGGCACCCCCAGTTTCCTTAGCCAGCTCTGGGTCACTGGAACCACCCTAACTTGGGACATGGTGTTGGGGACCCCCTTGCTCCTCTTCATATGGAAGTGATGACTCCAACGAGTTAATGCTGTTACTGTTTGCTCCCACCTCTGAAGAGAAGGTGGGTTGAAGTGGGTTTTGGTGCATGGAAACCTGAGGTGTGTCTAAGATGATTCCTTCCCTAGCTTCATAATGGGGCTGCTGTTGTGGTCTTTGACATGTTCACTGTTCTTATCAGGTGTCTTGATGCTCCTAAGTATCCATATGCTGGGGACACACAAACAAGGGATGAATACATACCTGGGCAATATGCAGAGCTCTGTCTCTGATCTTTAACTGGCTTTATTACGTTAGATTGAAGAGGGTTGTTTTTCTGATGGTGTAACAGTGTACTTTGTACTGCTAATATTCCAAGAGGCTTGTCTTTTTTCTAAGCAAAGGTAACTTGCCTGTGTCTTGTGTGTTTTATTTTGGTCTGAGCCGTATTTTAAGTACTTGTTTCATCATTTGTGCCTATCTGAAATGCATAACAAGAGTATCTCATCATCCCCACGCTATTCATGTTAAGGGGATGAGGAGCCTGAGATGGTGTTTAAGGTTAGAGGTAGATAGCTGTTGAAGATGGGAAGATTGCTTAGAAGGATGGGTATGGGCCAGAGCTGGAAGAGTGGCAAATTCTGATGAGGAGTTCAGGCTTTCAATGAGAGATTTAAAGGCAGATCCATGAAGTTTGATGCAAGTCTTTAGCCCAGCAAGGAACAGGACTGAGACCAGTTCTGCTGGTTTTGGGATGAGCTGTGTACAGTGGGCTTCCTGAAGTCTTACTTCAGATGTAAGAGCATCATTATGAAGGTGCTCTGACATTTGCTTTGGTTCCTTCTGCCTCCCCTGCATGTTCTTTATTCAGCAGGCATTAAGCTGTGTTTAAAATTCTGCTATAATGCAGCCTTATTCTGTTTTTCAATGCTGAGGTAATCCATGATAGCTAAAAATTGGGGTCATAGCTACCTGAGAATATCAGTATTTCATAGCCTTTTAAGGAGATCCTAACTCTTTAAATGCAAAATGTTTTACTTACTGTGAAAATGAGACATCCTAAAAACATTCATTAGTTTGAGCTGCTTTGGATGCTGCTTTGCCAGTTTTATTTAATCTCTCATTGTTTAGACCACTTAAGACTGCAAATCCAGCCTCTTTCTACTCTCTGTGCTGGTCTTTACCAGATCATACAATGTCTGTCTGGCCTCAGGGAGTATTTTTGCCAATATCTTTCAAGGCTTCATGGTTGTATTAGGGAGGATGTTGAGTCTAAAGGGATACCAGGATGTATGTCTGTGTGCCCAGCCCACCCAAGGTCAGACTCAGTGTTTCAGCTTGCAGTCAAGAGTGTTTAATCTGACAACATGATGCAAGTAGAGACTGGGAGAAGCTGGGAGCATGGGTTCTTGGTCAATCCCAATGCCATGGCTGTGTGTTGAGGTGTATGGCTTCATTAGGCCCCTTTCCTTAATAGTGTGACCTTCTCTTTTACCCTTCATTATCCTCCACCATTCAGTTTCTTAGCCCCTTCCTTCTCTTGATGATGGTTGTTGTGTGGCTGCAGACCTGTGTTCGCCTGACTCCCTTTCTCTTCCTTCCCTTAAATCACCGCAGAGCTCTTTCCTCCAGTGTGTGCTGGAAAAAGACAATACTGAAATGATGTAGATTGATAATCCTGGGGAAAAGACGCAAACCCCATCGCATGTTCTCCTAACTCCATATGTTGTTATGGACCAGCTCATGAACCATTTGTGACACTGGAAAAAGGCCTGCCCCTCCTTGGTTTTTGAATGAGCACATGGGCTTCCCCTGTGCTCCTTTCTCTTATTATCTCACTGTTGTCTGGGAATCAAAACCTTGGTTCAGAGTTATTTAATACACTTGCAAAGCTTGAAAATCATGAGCTATGTGAAGTATGCCAGAGAGGAGAGGCAAACTCTGTGCAGTACATACTCACAAATAGTTTTGTTTTGACATTTATCTTGCTGTAGTCGTCCTGCCAATTGGCTTCAGGCACGGCTACCAAAAGAATGAACACATGTTGCATTCATTAGTTCTCATCTGGCTGCGCTTCATCTTGCGAGACAGACGAAATCACGGCCACATTAAATGGATTGTAACGCATTTGTAACAGGAGTTGCCTTCTGCTGAATAGGACGCCAGCTTTGCGAAGCTGCCGCTTTTAAGCCGCGGTGCTTTGCTCCGGTTTAACATAATGGATGTGAGTATATTGCCAGTGATGTCATTGCTTTTTCGTCTCGGAAGATGTCAGATGAAAAACATTCGGATATAACGCTAAACAAACACCCTCCGCCTTCCTCTCCCCTCCTCCCCCGTGTGAACGGCTCATGTCGCGTTCCTTTGCTTAGAACCGTGTTGTTTCGGGGACACACGCGTGCTCGGGGGCACTCATGCTTTGCCTGCAGTGCAAACCCCCTTTCCCTTAGCGGTGCCTGGCTCCTCCCTGCCGGAGCTCGGCCCCATCCCGCCCCTTCGGGCCGCTCTCTGCTGTCGGGGCTGCGGGGACCGGTGCTTTGCGGTGCCCCCCGCGGCATGCGGGCCGGGCCGGCTCGGGGCCGGGGAGAGGGATGGAGGACGGGCTGTCCGCCGCGCTCAGCTGCTGCACCGGTAACGTACCGACGGCCGCCGTTCCGGGAGGGGCAGGAGGGGACCGGGTGCTGGGAATACCGCGGTCGGGACTGATGGGAGTGGGGATATCGGCTCTGCGCCCTTGCTTCTAGCGGCAAGGTGCGCTGGGGAAGGCTGGGGCGGCTCGACCCGCTCTCAGCAGTGCCCTAACGTTAACCGGGGTTTAGATGTCTGTGGTAGCGGTGATGGGGGGATAACGGCGAAGTTAACGCAGGGAAGGCTCCTGCCGTAAGCAAAGAGACCCTTGGGCAGGCGCTGCTCCTGCCTGTCCCGTCCTTCATCCCGACCTCCCGTTGTAGTTTTAGCAAGGAAAAGCAGGAGGAAGGCGCTGCAGGACGTGCGGGCTGCATGCGGCCTCGGGCAGGAGGCAGCAAAGCCGCGTTCATAACTGTTGCTGCAGCTACGCTTTTGTGTGTGTGGAACACGCGTTTGCCCCTCAGGACTAAGCTGGTTTGTTCGCCCCGCTTGATTTTTACCAGTGCTGTGGGAAGAATGAAATACTTAACACACGTTTCCTTCCTTTAAACGGCTGCTATCAAATCCGTGTAAATCACATCATTAATCGCAGCGTTCTAACGGTATCAGCCAGAAGTGTATGAGTTAAAGCTGCAGAAGACCCATTAAACAAATACCCCCCCACCAATGAATGGCATCAGAGGTTAAATGTGGTCTTGTTCTGGTGTCCGGTGGAGGAGCGTGTTGCGGAGGAAGGAAGCAAACCTCGCCGAGCGGCTCGTCTTTGTTTGCTGGGTCATGGCGTGCAGTTTTGATATGAATACAGCATCTTGCATAGGAAACTCTTACTTCTGGCCTGGAACAGGAAAGTGTGTTTGAAAAGACGGTGCAAAAGAAAAAGGAGGGTATTTAATGCCTGGGTTTCTGTGTGTATTTGCTGTCGGAAAGGAATGACCTTGCGACAGTGTACTACTTTCTTAAAGCAAGCAATGCACTGCGCTTTATCTGCTTCAGAATTCGAAGCATTCGCTTTAGAATCCGAGATGTTGCAACCCTGGGGAAGAGGTGGGGGGGGGGGGGGGTTGGAAACTGTAAAACAGAGTCCTGCATGCAGCCTTTGGAGGGGTTTTTAAGGTAGAAAAGGAAGGTGAACGCTTGGCTTTCTTTTAATCCAGAACCCCAAAGAACAGCCGTGTCTATGGCTGTAGCTTGTGGCTTTGTTACTCGTGAGGAGAGGTTTGTGTCAAGACGCTTCTGTTGGCACTGAACCACAGCAAGAGTTTCTGTGATTGTAAAAGAATGTAGTAGTGTCTCAGGCTTGAGCTGGAGGCACATCTCGAGTTTCAGCAGTGAGTGGGGCATGATGGCTTTCACTTGGGGAAGCAGAAGGTGGATGAAATCCATGCTTTCCCCATGCACATGTTCTTCTTCGATTTATTTTCCCTGCATCTTAGAAAAGAAGTTTTACCATAACCTTACAATAAAAGAGTATCTCTCACTATTATAAGAGTATTTATTATTATTGGAAGAGTATCTCTCATTAAAGTGCATTTCCAACTAAAAGCAAATGTGGCTTTGGATATTCTTAGCAGTGTATTGCTAAGAATTCTGCTGATTTAAGTCGGTATTCTACTGATTGAAAACTTGATTCCTACTTGTATCTCTAAGCCTAATGTACCTTTATATAAAACTCTGAGGAACCTGTTGGCTGGTAAATTAACTTCAAGTGGTAACAAGCTGGTGTGCTGGAGAATCAACAAGTGCTTTGTTCCTATGAGATCTCGAACCTCATCCTAACCCTAACCCCCAATTGATTTTGGGGGGAGTGGGAGGGCATACATGTTCCTCCTTGCTGTATTGGAAGGAGATGAAGGCTTTGTACTCACAGTTGGGTATTTCATGTGAGGCTTTGTACCCTACAGTGATACACCTTCCTATAGGAACTTCTCTACCTTACCTTGTGATTTGTTTTGTGCACAGGTATACATGCAGGTGTCCATATGTCCTATTGCTCATTTCTTGCCAAAGCAAAGAATAAATCCTCAGTTTAGTATGGAGAACTAGCCCTCCCTTTTGACGTGTGGGGTATCAGTGCTGATGAGCAGCTTAACCACGGTTTGAGAGGAGCTTGCTGGGTGTCAATAGGGATAACTGATAATTTCCTACTTGTATTTAATCAGTAAAGTAATAAAGCGAAGGCAAGGGATTATCTCATAATGTGTTCTTCAGGAAGAGCTTATTGCCTTCTTATAGCCTTGCACTGCCCCAGCTGCAGTGTTTGTGTTGATGCAGTGAAGCCTTTTGAAATGAGACGAGTTTTGGTGTAATTGCTTTGAAAGCTTTTGAGCTGCTGGCCTTGCAGGCACTGCCAGTGATGATAAACATAGATCTGGGTGTCCTAATGCTTCTGAAGAAACCTCATTCTAAAAGCAGTGTGAAAAAGCCCCTATCACCTGGGATATTACAATAATCGGGGTTCCTTGCTGTAGGCTTCAGGGGATTTGACTGTGTAGGAGTCAGTGGTGTCAGAGCCGGTTTTAAAGCTGCTTTAGAGGACTTGTTCTGAGTAGTTGTTAAGAAATCAACCACATTATCATTCCCATCTCCCACATGTGTCAGCCTCGGAGCAAGCTCCTCCCTTCAGCTGATAGGTTTTATGAGGGAGGGGAGAATTCCCACCCACCTGCTTATAAACCTATACTGGGAGGGAATTCCACCTGGCAAGACAAGACCAGCAAGGGCTTTTGATGTTCCACGTGTGTCTGAATGTTTGTAACTGAAGGGCTTAAATGCCTGGAAATGAGGTTTTCTGAATGTAGGGACAGATGGGGTAATATTAGTTTCCTTTTGTGTGCTTTGTTGCTCATAGTGTACATGGCAGAAGGAAATGGTGACAGCCACTGCTCTTTACTGGCATCGCTTTCCACATCTTCAGCTAGGATCCTTGTCTTATACCTAACGGTGAAATCCCATCTCCTTAAAGTCTGTGAAAGTACCATTACTGCTGGTTTTGCACCCAGAAGACTACCAGCACTTGCAGGATAATGTATACTTGTTGTCAAGTTCTGCTTCCTTACCAGATTAGCATAATTACTTACCACCAGAGTTAAACGCAGCTTTGATGGGGTGGTTGTATTGAGTAACTCAAAGCACAGGTGGACTAAGTAGTGTTTATACTTGCTTTGTGAGTTAGCTGCATCTGTGCTTAATGCAGTGAGCTGTGAGCTAGATGGGTTAGCTGTTGCCAGGCTTCATTGGGTGGAATTGAATGTATGTCTTTGCTGAGAAACAGAGCAAGAAGTCTTTGGTAAATATCATACTTTGGTAAATAGCTGGGGTACCTAAGGTTTTCAGTAGTGTTTCTCCTGCTGTGCCTGGCCAGGGCTCTGCCTCGCTGCTCACAGTTCTAGGAACAGGTATTACTCATCAGAAGGGGGTTGAGAAGATAATGACTTGTGCAGGGCAATGCTTATCAGTTTCCTAGCAGTTGCAGTAAGTAATTGCAAGGTAGAGTAACCACAAGGCACAGCTGAAGCTGCTGAATGTCAAAGTTAATGAAATACCAAAGGTCTGGTTGGTGCAGCAGACTTGGCATTAAAGGTCAGCTAAAAAGGGTCAGGCCGCACGTGCTTTCTAAGCACTGAGACTTGCTCTCAAATTCTGAGTAATGCTCAGATTAAGAAACCTAAGAAAGTGTCTTTATGAACCCAGAGCAGAAGTTGCAGAGAAACACAGGAAAACCACTGGGTAGCCCCTGCCCTGTGAGCTGCGAAGGACAGGGAATGACCAGACAAGGATGGTCGCTAGTCACAGTTGTTTATTGGGCATTGAGAAGATGCTCTGATACAGCCATAAAGACCAGGTGGAATTTAGGTGCTATGTCTTCTGCCTTTGCTCTTCTCTCCCAGCACCTTTCTTGTTTTTCAGATGCTCTTAAGTTGCACAAAATTGCTTGGGTTTGCCCTTGTTTGTCTGTGATGCTCAGAAGCATTTAAAACCATGAGGATACCCACAGTCATACCTTGGGATGAATGAGAAGCCAATTGAATTGGTCCTTCAGGTTTTCACCTGCTGCTGCTGTCACTTTTACTCAGTTGCTCAATGGCTTAAGTGTCTCAATGGTTTGAGCAAGAAAGGGGCTTGGGGAATTGCTTTTCTTAGATGATAAAGGGCAAAACTCAGAGCTGAAAGTGGCTTGTGCTGATGGTGTGTGATTTCTACATCAGGGTTCCAGTGACATCCATGGTCCTGGGGGCTATTGGGCATCAGTTTGGCAAAGCTGTGCTCCTGGTCCTGCTCCCTGTGCACTGGAACAGTGAGGCTGCTGGGGCAGGATCTTTCCTCCTGTGTGTTGATGCTGGGAGGTGTGAAACATTTGTCAGAGGTGGACAGGCTGCACCACTCATGCGTGAGCACGGTTTGCTATGTGAGCTGCAGGGCGCAGGGGATGCTCACACTGAGATAGAGTGTGGACTTGCACTTGAGATGCAAGGAGCTAAGGGGAGGTGGAAACTTAGATCATGTTGGCACACTAGGTCAGGAAATGTGGATTAGTAGGTTAAACAACCTGGCAATGAGTCTTGAGTAAGCGTGCATTTGAGTAGCTACTGCGTGGAAGCTGTGATGTTGTTAACTCCCTCTTGGGCTCACTCCCTGGTAGGTTATGTGTCTGTACCCCAGGTCACCCAGAGAACATGTGCATCCTAACTCAGGTTTCATTCTTTCCTGCTAACACTGGAAATAACGTAAGGTAATCAGAAAGTGGCTGGAAGAGGCAGAAAATACATGAACCAGTTTTGTTCTTATTGATGTATTTTGTTGTACTGGTGGTGGGTTCTTCTCATGCATGACGGATCCTGTTACTTTGGCTGGCAGAAGTCCAGGGATGCTCCTGGATGGTTCTTTAATAGGTAGGAATAGCTCCATTAGTAATGCTAATACTTAATAAGTGTATGTGGAATTAATCAGTCTTAAAACATAAGCATTAAAGGAATAAACTGGATAATCTGCAGCATACAATGATAGCTGCTTCACAGTATCTAGCCTATTTTTTTGGCTTTAGATTGTTTCCCCCCCAGATACCGAAGTTACAGAAATCTCTAGGATTTTAAATGAGAGAACTGAATTTAAACAACAGTATACAGCTTTTCCAAGTTTATTTGCTACTTCTTGAGTTTGAAGTATATTAGTATGAAATGATAAGCTTGTTTTCCATGGATACAGGCAGGCTTTATCTAGCATTGCTGTTCCTGATGTGCTCGGAGAAGCTGGAAGTGATACACCCAATGTACTGCAGAGGTGGCTGTGCGAGGGGCAGGTTGGGTGGCAATGCAGAGGCTGGGTTGGTTGCGTTGGTGCTGGTGGGCATGGGTAGCAAAACATTCCTGCTTTGTGGATTAGCCTAGATAAAGATGAGACCTAAATCCTTCCTTTTCAGTGGAGCTTTCCATTGGAGGCATGTCAGTGTCAGGATTAACAATGCAAATGATCATTGGAACTGGCTTCATCTGTAATGTGTTCAGTTCTGTGGAAGCAGCCTGACTGCAGCTGTTCACAGTACATGTGTAGTCACACGCAGGAGCCTGCTGTGGTGTTCAGGAGTTCTGCATGAATTAAACCAGTTTAATTTCATATAGCATTGGTAAAAACTTCCTGTAGATTGTGTCCTCGCTAAGGGGAATGTGGCAACGCATGGGGGTAGTTTGCAGTCTGAGTGTGTGTGTTTGTAGGATCATTAAGGTTTATACCTGGTACACACACAGCAAGTCGCAGGATCTTCTGCAGTCAGGCAGCAGCAGGAAAGGTGTGAGCAGTGCCTTCCACCTACACCTTGTTTAGAGATGGGAACTCCAAGGTGCTGCTGGGGCTGTTTAATTGCCAACAGAAGAAGCCCAAAGGAGCTTAACTAAAGAGCTAGTCATTTTGGTAATGGTATTTATGCTTGGTTCCCCTTTCGGAGGGTGGCTGTTGACTTACACCCGCACAGACGCTTCTGTGTGCTGTCTGGTCTGAACGGTGTTTCCTATGACACAGATACTCTCTCCATTTCCCAGTACTTGCTGCTGTGTAGTAACTGAAGTGGAGATGATGAGTAATGTGCAGTGAGCAGTTGCAGATAACCACCTGTGGCTGTGTGGGAGTCAGCAGCTTGTGCTTTATCCTGAATATGAAGCTGATAACTTAGCTGCATCTGTACTATTGGCTTGTACAGAGAGGTTTTAGTTCTCTTGTAAGTAAAAACCTTTAGTACTAAAGCTGCAAGCGGTTGGGGAGGCATCCTTGTGGAGGTAAGAAAAGGTGGATTTTGACTGCTGCTTTTGGAAGTGTTGTGTTGGCTCTGGCTCCTGATCAGAGAGATTTAATCTCATCATTCCCAAGAAACAGTGGATTTTATCAAGTACCAAAAGCAAACCCTGTGTCTGTTGTCACCTGCATGGTCCAGGAGAGGTTTAATATCCCCTGTTGCACTAGTGAGTGCAGCATCTCGGTGCAGAGCTGGCATAAGGGGTGCCTGCTGCAGGAGATGCTGCTGGGATGGAGTGCGATGGGCATCCATCCTGGTCCTGATGTGGCAGTGGTCACAGGAGCAATCTTAACCCTGCAGTTAATGCCCCCTTCAGAAGGCTTCTCTCCTGGTAGAGCTTATTGTCATCCTTAGCTTTTGGATAAGAGCTCAAGGGAAGACAGCAACTTTTCAAGGTCACTTTAGCTTGTTGGAGAAAAAGTGGCATTTTAGTGAGTGGGCTGTGGTGTGGGGAGGTAATAAAGCATTGGCCACATAGGGCTGTGAATAAGTGGAAGGAATTCCTATACCTGTAATACCAGGAAGCTAAGATAAGGCAGTGGAGTTGTTTAGTCTCTTTCCAAACAGATTTAACTTTATTGGGAATCACTGTGTCCTATGGCTTGGAGAGATAAGAGCTCAAATACACCAGCTCTGGTGCCTGCTCTGTGTAAGCATGTTTCTGCTGAGCACAACCACCCAACAGACACTGCTCTGCTCCCAAGGAACAAGGGATGGGACAAGAGGAACCGGCCTCAAGCTGCACCAGGGCAGGTTCAGATGGAGCTGAGGAACAATTCCTGCCCCACAGGGTGCTCAGGCATTGGAACATGGTCTCAGTGCCATGGGGCAGTGGTGGCCTTGGCAGGGCTGGGAATGATGCTGCAGAGGACAGGCTCAAGCAGGTTCTGTTGAGCATGAAGGAGGATGAAGATGAGTGCGAGCAGTGTGCACTGTGCTCTGTGTTTGATAACAGTATCAGGAAGCGAATCTCTTTAATGTGGCAGTACACTGCTACAGCTATTTTTATATGTATGCCCATTATTTCAATAGGAGACTATTCTTGCTGAGTAAACATAATGTTAAGTCTGCAAGATAACATCCTCTTGCCTGTTAAACATGAGCAGCCACTGCCAACTGCACGACCTGTGGACAAAACCACATTCCTTTGGGAAAGGAAATGAATGAAATAGGCCAGGACTGTCTCTTTCCTGCCTTGATGGAGTTGTGTTTCCTGGCGTTTCTGATGGATTGGCTTAGAATAGCACAGAGTGACATCAAAGAAACCCAGTTTGCACAGTGGTATCTTTGATGTTACAAATTAGGTGCTTACGGGGCCTAGGAGAAGGCAGAAAAAGCAGCACAATGAAGCAGTCAGTCCAACAGATTGCAGAGATGTTCCAACACTTGGATTACAGCGATAATGTCTGACTTGACTGGTAGATAACAGCAGCTGGAGATTGTTCATTTGTGTTTCAGGGTCTGAGAGCAGTGAAATTAGCAAGTAAACATCTTGTGGTACAAGATAAACTGCATCCATGAAAGAGGAAGGGATGTTGCTTTGCCTCGTTTATTTCTTAGTGAGTTTCAGTGCTTTTCTGTCCTGCTGCTGAAATGCCAGCCTAGAATTGATAGGACGATGGCAAGCTGAAAGGGCAGCAACAGCTTTCCCCCGGGGCAAGCCCGCACTGGTGACCAGTACAGTTTGTTGCCCAAACCAGTACTAAATATTTAAGATGCTGGAAGGTTTCTGTAGGTTTTAGGTTTGATTTGTGTTGCTGATCCTGAATTCCAGTGTTGTGCAGCAGAGGTGATCCGCTGCTCTGGTGGCAATTGGACTTTTCCCCCTCTGTTGTTTTGCAAACTTGGATTTGATTTGCTTGTTAATGGAAAAACTGATTGGAAAGGTAGCTTGGGAAAGCAGAGGTAATACCTGTGTGGAGTTGGGCATACATTCTAAGGGGAAGCACAGTGCCTCCATCACCGACAAGAGCAGCTGGGACATTGTTGGCCCCAGGGAGAGATGAGCAGTCTGAGCTTACTGAGAGTACTCTTCTCCTGTATTGTTTCTTGCTGTCCCCCCTTGCCCATTATTTACAGGCCTTCACACCAGCTCTCTCGCTGCTGGAGGGTACCTATACCTGTGTGTGGAAATGAGATGGGAAACCAGTGTTCCACATGGTCCTGTTGTTCTCTGTGAGCTCGGCTTTTGCTGGCCTCGGTGATGTTTTGGGTAGTTCAGTCTGAATATGGTTGTCACTGTGTTGAACAGGTCTGTGACAGTCAGTGCTGCTGTCATTTGTACATTAGTGCAGTAATGACATATGGCTAAGGATAAGTGTTCCAGGTGGGAAGTCAAAGGCTGAACATAAAAGTCAGGATCAGGTGAATGCTTCGAGCCTGTATTTATTCTTCTGGATCATATAGGTATTAAAATTGCAGCCTTTACTTGATTATAGTCGTCCCTAACTCAGAACTTGGAGCAGGTTATCCTGCCTAAAAAGCACTTGTTGGGGGTTTTGAGTTGCTTTCAGTTTCCTTCCATGTCTCCCTGTATTATTTTTGTGCAAAGCTTTGAGTCTCGCTTTTGGAAGCAATGGGTGAATTGAAAGTGCTGCTTTGCTGCAGCTCTTACAGTAGTGCCTCAGTAGCCACACACCTTTCTGCTGTGTGTGATGGTGCTTGCGTTAACAGATGAAGAGTGAAGTTGAAGAGAGATTAAGATCAAAAGCATCAGCTCATTGAGTAATTGCCCAATTGAAAGCTTGGGATACGTGACTGTGACCATGCAGCACTGGACACATCTGGTGCGAGGAACCCATGGGAGCCCAGCGCTTCCCCATCCTGAGGTTTCAGGTTAGGCTGAACATGCAGGTTCTTCCATGTGGCCTTGGGAGCGCAGGAGAGCTGTGTCCTGCTCCTCGTGTCCTGCCCTGGAGCCCCAGGCAGCGGCTGGCTTTGCTTCTGTCCTGCAGAGCTGGAGCCATGGGTTACTCCATGGGGTGGCTGGGTGACATCTGCTCCTGGTGTTCTATCCTGTGTAGTTTCATGCTTGTCTGAGTTAGTAGTTTGTGACTTTGAAATCGGGATTTTATAATGGAAATAGTGTTAATGCTTCTATAGCACAACCTGAAATCCTTTGGACAAAAGAACTCCATTACATGTGTGCTAAAGTGTTCTTGTTCATGCACATGGAGCTTCCAGTAGAGCTATTCCTGGCAGTTGTTCCTTTGGTTGTGATGGGAACTTCCAGAGCTAGGTGTGAGAAACAGTCCTCTCTGACATGAAAACGGGTATTAAAAGGAGCTTGGGGTGGCTGAGATTGATGCTGAGGGAGTTATAGGGGAATGCCATGGAGGTGAATTCTGGCTGTGGGGTGTAGGGGTCACTTGTGTTTAGCAGAAACACCTTTCAAAGGGAAACGCTTGTCCTGCTGGTTGAAGGCCAAGCGTCGAAGAGTGTGGAGCTGTGGAATGCTGTCAGGAGCATCAAGAGCTAAGCAATGTTATGGGAAGAAATGTACTTGAAAACCACAAGGCTTTCTAAGTACTGGGTGGTGAAAATCCCATCAAAGGTCTTACTGTCAAGATACATCTTAATAGAGGTGGAGCTGATGGAAGGTATGTGGTTGGGAAAGGATACATGAGAGCATTAGTGTAATTATCTGCCTCTTCAGTAACTATATGGATGCCAATGTCGGATACGAGCAGTGTGTGTTAAGTGTTGTGTTTTCTCAGCCTAGCTATCCAGATGAGTATTGGCAAGTTTAGAATCTGATCTGTTTCTTCTTAAAGCATTCACCCTGTAAAGAGTACACTTACTGGAAACTTGGGCAAGCAGAGCACTTGTGTTGGTTGAGTGCAGCATGGGTTGGTTGCATCCAGGAAAGAAGCCTGTGTGCACATGTCTGTAGCATAAACAAATAGAGCTATGAATTCTTAGGGGTGAAGTAGATCCTCTTCTGTCGCACCAGCTGTTTGAAATGAGATGGCCTGAAAACTGTTCTTTATAATGGAATGGTGGGGTAGTGCCTTCACAGACCTGAGCTTGCTTCAGACAAACCCTAAAGCAGTCTGCAAATAGCAAAGAGCAGGCACAACTATGGCATTGCAGAACAGTCATGTGCTGTGGGAAAACCATCTCATGGATCATGTGCAGGCACAGTACTGCAGTTAGTGAGTGAATGCTGTGCTCAACCAGAAAGTCCTAAGGAAGCTTTGGCCAAAGTAGTTCCATGTTCTTGTTGTTCTTTTGAAATGCATTGCACTAATGCAGTGTTGTCAGGATTTAAAGTTAGACTTTGTGCCCCCTGGTTTTTAACTGAGGTTTGGGGGGTGTGATGAACTGTACAGACCTACACAGATCTGTATGGATCTCTGCCACATGGGCAGTTTACATGTATGCAAGTCCTGTGTGAATTCTTTATGGGGAATAATAAGCAATCTTTTTACAGGGTTTATGATTAAAATGCAGGGAAGCCGCTGGGATGATCCCTTTGGATGCTCAAGGCCCTGTGCATTAGACAGTGCTCTCTCATTTATGGTCTGGTTCTGCAGTAGGATCTGTGCTTGCTGTGGGCTTGTGTTCAGAATGGTTTGTGAGAGGCTAGTGCAGAGTTAATGCATCTTGTTTGGTGCAGTAGCTCCCAGGGGACTGAAATGGGATTGAACTACCACATGTTAAACAGTCTGAGCTGGACAAGGAAGGCAGTTTTGTCAATATGATGGTGCTGCTGCAGCATCAACCCTGAGCATAGTGGTGGGTGACAGCCTGTTCTCCCTGGAAACATAAAGCAAAGTCAGTGCCTTGCTTTTCATTCTGAATGGAAAAGCTGGGAGATGAGGGAAAGAGAACAAACAAGCAGCAAAGGCTGTCAGAGATACTTGGAGTAATTGAGAGTGTTAAAGGGGAGCCTTGCATTTACTGGAAGGGAGAACTTCCCACTCCACTTCCGTGCCACCAGGTCTACCTTCTGGGAGCATGTTAGAACTTTACACAATTAGTTAGGGGGTAAGGAGCTGTTTTGATCTTCCCCATTTGTGTTGTGGGGTTTAATTCCTGTTCCAATGTTCTTCCTGAAACTGAGATAATGTATGTTGGCCTTTGGAGGAGGTGAAGGCAGTACTGTGGGCCAAAGTGTGGAGTCTAATTTTGCTTACTGTACTATGTATTAGAGATATGGAACAGAGTTCCTGACCTTTGCACTTCTCATAAGCTTGTCTTTACTGAGTTGCAGAAAATGGGATTGTTCTTTCCCTTAATGTGGTAGGAAAAAAAGATTTGTCAGTTATCTCCCTGGAAATACAAGCACCAACCAGAGCCAGGTTATTGACTGCTCTTGAGAGTACTGAACAACCTGACTCCTCACTTGCAGCACTGTGTGCAGTGCTGGTGTCCTCAGCATAAGGACATGGAGCTGCTGGAGCCAGTCCAGAGGAAGCAACGAGGATGCTCAGAGGCTGCAGCACCTCCTGTATGAGACAGACTGAGAACATTGGGGCTGTTCAGCCTGGAGAAGAGAAGCTGTGTGGAGACCTCAGAGCAGCTTCCAGTGTCTGAAGGGGCTACAAGGATGCTGGAGAGGGACTCTTCATCAGGGACTGCAGCCATAGGACAAGGGGTGATGGGTTCAGACTGAACCAGGGCAAGTTCAGGTTAGATCTAAGGCAGAAGCTGTTCCCTGTGAGGGTGCTGAGGCGCTGGCACAGGGTGCCCAGAGAAGCTGTGGCTGCCCCATCCCTGGCAGTGCTCAAGGCCACACTCGTGGAGCACATGGATGGATCACAGTCCCAGTGACAAAGGGCTCTCGTGGGTCAGTTGTCTCCTGATGTTGTCAGCCCCATCTTTATACCAGTCCAAGTAATTTCTCTTGCTTTTCTGTAATAGAAAACTCCTGCCACTCTGGAGAAAACGAGCACCATGTGGATGCCTTTGCAGACAGGGGTTTAAAAATACCTGTGGTTTGTGTGGCTTTATTGGATCAAATGTGGGATTTTCCACCCTGTGGTTGAAATTTCCATCTGCTGGAGTTTGTAGGGTTTGTTTTTCTGAAATGCTGCTTATGTCTCACATGGAGCCCTTCAGTTTAGTTGGGACTGGGAGGAACTGAGTCAGAGATGGGATAATGGATGCTCTGGAGTTGGTGAGGGGCCCCAGAATAGATGGTTCAGTGTAAGAACTGCAGCCAGTTTCTAGTGAGTGATGAAAGGTGATCCTTCTCAAATGCTGTTGTGCTCACGTGCCTGCTTGGTGACGTGTGAGGGGTGATATGTGGGCTGGGAGGTCTGTTAAGTACCATCACAATGTATGGGATACCCCTGATGAGGCTCCTGGTGGAAGCCTAAGGGATGGGTAGAGCTGCTGCTTTGGTCAATCTGCTGGGAGCGGTTTGGGGAGTCCCACGCAACAGAATGCATCTGTTTAATGCTGTTCACTGGCTGTGGAAAATGAACCCTGTTTTTAGGGTCATCCAGATGTGTCAGGAGTACTGAACACTGAAACAGGGCAAGTTCAGGTTGGATCTAAGGCAGAAGCTGTTCCCTGTGAGGGTGCTGAGGCGCTGGCACAGGGTGCCCAGAGAAGCTGTGGCTGCCCCATCCCTGGCAGTGTTCAAGGCCAGGTTGGACACAACTTGGAGCATCCTGCTCCAGTGGAAGGTCTCATTTTGACACTGACAGTACCATATGTGCACACATACCATGTTTCTGCTGTCATTTGAGTACCAGTGCTCTTACCCTAAACCCCTCTTTAAGGCCTTAGGACCCCCATCTGTGTGTTGTCTCCTCGTTACTACCAGCAAGTACTGCAGATGGTGCTTTTATCACAGTGGGTCTTGTTCCCAGCAGATCTCTTGTAGGTCATGGGCAGCTTTGGAAATGTGAGCAAGAAATCAGAAATGATGCTATTTGTATTCTCTTAACTAGTTTTCCTCTTTACGTAAATATATCTCCTTGTAATGCAGTATAGTGAGAGTGGCTCATGAAAGGCCTGGATAGATACGAGACAGCATGAGGGAAAGACCAGATATGAAGCAGAATTCCATCTCCTCCCTTCCTCTTCTCCCACTTCTAAATGAGTGACTTGCCTAAGAGCTCTTTCCCCTCTGAGGGTACATTCCCTTTACTTACCTGAAGGAAAAGGTTTCCTTCATTGATTAATGTACCTTTACCTTAATTCCTTTCTATATGCTCCATCAGTACTTGACAGAACTCATACTACCTCCTTAAAATTCATACGCAAAACTGCTTTCTTGTAGCAGTTGTTTTGTCAATGAAATCTTAACTCTCCCTTTCAGTTTAATAATAACTATGAATACATTGCACTACTCATATCGGGGGCTTTCCTAATCCCTTTTGCTAGCATTGTGAAAGCAGGACTGTGAAAAATAGAGTTTTAGGACTGTTGCTTATATTAACTTCCTTCCCCCACCCTTGGTAGTTCTTCATAAGGTCAGTGAGCTTAAAGCTTAGCTTGTATATGATCACAGTAATAATACCAGCTATTTACCCTTCAGTGTCTATATTTCATAGAACATGAGCTCACATTGTCTGTACGAGGGTAATACAGGTAAATGTTGTAACCCTGCAATAGAAAGTTCCTTCCTGGGTATTTAGCAAGCCCTAAATGAGGCTGGGGGAGGAATTCAGTCCCTTGTGATTGAGCAACATAGTCTTTTATGAGGCTTTTTTAGTGGCTGGCCTGGAACTTCTTGGAATGGCCAACTAAAAAGGATCTGTTCTGTGTTGTTTTGGCTTGGCAGAAATAACGCAAGGACTGTCAAAGGCAAAGAGTATGCAGAAGCTGTAATTTCCCTCTTACCACTGAAGAACAGATTTGGCTGGATTGTGTCTTCAATGCTAACCTAGCTCTGTGTGGCCAAGCAGATTGCTGGAACCTTTCTATAGCCTCTTTATTTGCTGTTCACTTCAGGCCAAGTGTTCTAAGGTCATGGGGCTTCTGGCACGTCCAGGCTGGTGATGTGAAAAAAGCTAAAGAGAAGAAGTCAAGAACTCTGAATCCAGACCATTGAAACCAAGGTTGCCACTTGATGCAATTAGGTCATGGCTAGCAATACTTGTGTGGTCAAACTGTGGCTTTATACAGTTATTTGTTTAACTTTACAGCTTGCTTTAATATTGAGCCATCATAATGAAAGTTCTTCAGCAGATCCCACAGAATATATAGTGAAACTTTACCACAGTTGGACAATTTTAGTTCATTCACTTGGCTATTGAAATAAGCTTAATCCTGGCCTTGCTTCTAATGGTAAGCACTATTTTAACAGAAAGCACATTGCCTTTTGTGACTGTAATAGAGCCACACTCCTTAAGCCAGTGGCTTAATAATGTTTTTGTCTTGAAGCATTAATTTGATGTGTTTAACTTAATACCCATTCCTTCTTTGCCTGAACACGTTCGTTTGAACACCTTCAGTATTGCAGAATGGTGGGACACACATACCCATGCAGCACATCATGTTTTCAGTGGCTTTTCATTGAGAACGCATCAGTTGAATGCCTCTTCCTACTCTGCTTTCCCTCTGTACAGATGACAGCATCTCAGCTGCAAGCACGTCTGATGTCCAGGACCGCCTGTCAGCCCTGGAGCTGAGAGTGCAGCAACAAGAAGATGAAATCACTGTGCTCAAGGCAGCGCTGGCTGATGTGCTGCGGCGTCTCGCTATCTCTGAAGATCATGTAGCTGCTGTGAGAAAATCAGCACCAAGCAAAGGTAAGGCTGTAGTTGGTGGGTTCTTTATAGGGTTAGGATGTTGTCATTTAGAATGTTCTCTGTCGGTCACTTCGTTTTTCCCTTTTCTGTCTCATTCGCAAAGGTAGGTATGTTTTGAACTGAAGGATTTGGGTTTTTAAGAGTGGCTTCCTAGAATATGGCTCTGATCTCTGAAATACCATATTAATCTGACTGTTTGCTAACGTGTTTACTCAACATCTCTGAGCATTTACTTTCCTTCTCATTGAAAGGTTCCTGGTTTAACTGGTGAAAAGCTTTACAGCTGCAGCCTTTAATCAGCCCCAGGGGCTCTGGGGCTCGTGGGCACTTCTGAGTCTCAGCTTTGACTTCACCTGGAAGTTACTCTGTTGAAGGGGCATGTTAGTGGCTACATTCCTAAATGAAACCCAAAACAAATAGTCCAGAACACCTTGTTACCGAATGAGGAAGCTTTTTGGCTTTAGTTAATTTCTGTTCATCTGCTGTTCATCGTCACCAATAGGTTCCTTGGAAGAAGTAGCCCTGTAGCCCCTCAGCAATATCTCTTGCTTAGCGAGTTGTACGTTGTGACTTGAAGTACACCCATGCCACCATCAGCAGTGTGACACTGAGCACATCAAAGCCTGTGCTTGTCTGGGTGGCTGTGTTGTGCAGGCTGAAAATGCAAGGGATGCAAATGCTGGAAGTTTGAATCGTCTCAGATGTGGCAGAGAGATCAGATTCCTTAATGAAGTGTTTCTGCAGTCTCTGCCAGATGGAAGGAAGTGATGCTTGGACTCTGAATCCTGCCATTCTCTCTTGCTCGCTAAATGGTAGGCTGTTGTCATCCTTGCTTATAAATGCAGCTTTTATCTCCTCCGTATGCAGTTCCAGTCTCATCGAGATTGAGACTTCCGTCTCTAACTGGGTGTAAAATAGAGTGCTAGCAAGGATTGCGACTAAATCATTCTCTGCTGTTTGCTGTCCATTATGACAAGAAGAAGATATCCAGGTGGAAAATCCTGGACAAAATACGTGCAACATAGGACCCCCTTCTTCCCATTTAAATGCAGAAGAGCTGGGATATGAACACGTGGCTAAAGACATTCGGCTTGGAGCTGTCTAGTACCCAGCAAACTCCATGCACCAGCAGAGCAAGCTTGATGTCTTCTGCAGAATGCCTTGGAGCTGTCTCCTTCCTGGGACTCCTCTGAGGTTCTGTAGCCATGCCAAGTTATCCAGTTGGATTTGTTCAGTGAAAACTAACTGAATTACTTATTGGGGGGAGGAATGTCTAAATACCTTCAGCTTTGGGCTGTTACATCTCTACCAGTTAATGACAATAACATGTAACTGTGAGGAAAGAGATGGGGGCAGGCTCAGAGATGTACACATATGTACACATAGGAACTTCAGTGAGTTCTAACTAATTGGCACTGTACCTAAATTGTGGTGCCTGTGTCCCCTTTGTGTTCAGTTACCCAACAGGCAACACACTAACTTTGCTGTTAATAAGATACTAATTCACTAATAATGCAATCAGCTCCATGTCACGAAGGAAAATGTTTGACAGTCACTGCAGTTTTGCACAAGTTTGACATGAGACTTGGTGAAGAAGTTTGATGTGAACATTGATTTAAACATTGATATATTAATGAATGTTTCAAATCGAGCTAGCACATAGCTTTTTGAGAATAGCTGTGGTTGTCTCTGAATGCTGAAGATGTTTCATTTGAAGGATGACAGCACAGTGAGATAGATACTTCTGACATATCCTGAGCTTACAGGAGCCATAGGACCAGGAAAAGCCATCCTGAATCTTCCCATCGACCAGAAGAGTTTTAGTTGGAGTGAGAGGCAATATCTAACCTGGTTTGAACAATCCTTTCCTACTTGTTGCTGCAGAGGGTTTTCTGAAACCTCTGTTTTGTTTCTTGTTGCCTCTCCAGCAGTGCCTTTGAAGAGAGCTTTTCCATAAGCTAAAATAAGGCTTGTGGACAGAAAGGGACAAATCCCTGCCCTTTGTCCATTCGTTTTTCTCATTCAGTTTATGGCTAGTGCAAAAAGAGATCTCTTCATCCTTTGTGCTGGTTTGTCTGCAGTGCATATCTGGTGAGCTCCTGCTCTGAGTTTACTTATCCCTTTAGTTTAGATTGATAGGTGAAGATAGCTGGCTTGTATTATCCCTGTAGTCTGTCTGGGTTTGTTTTTTCTCCTACAACTAACACTTGTCTGTTATTGCACAGTGGAAAGCAGGCTGGGAGTGTTTGTATATGGCTTGTTTCCCTGTTTATTCCTCAAAGCAAAGTCATTCTAAAGGGAGAAAACGTTTTCAGACTGAAAAGGCCATGGTGGTACTTCTCCATCTGCGCACACAGCTGAGGAGAGACTACACAAAGGAGAAACTAACAGGACCTGAGGACTGGGAATGTGGAAGAGCTTGATTAGGGGGAGTAGGTTCCCAGCAGCTACAGGGTTGGGATGAGGGGGTTGTAGTGCATGGGGTCGGCTTGGTTTGATTTCTTTTTCCTTTCTATCTTTCTCTTTCTTTTCCTATAATAGATGGCTTGGTAAGAAGGATTTCTCTGGTGGGAAGTCTTTGCTTTTGGCTGCTCTGTGCTCGTGTTGCCACACGTCTCTGCTCTTGCTGCATGACTGATGCTGTTAACACTCACAAAAAGATCCAAACCCAAAGATTACCTGGACCCCAGAGGAAAGGAAAGCATAAAGCACTCTGGTACTTGTGGCTGCCAGCAAGACAGATTGGCTCACAGCTGGTGCCTGGAAAACCTATTGCAGTCTTCCAGGGTGTCAAAATGAGTGTAATGGGAGAATCCATCCCTCAGGCTCTGGGTGTGGAGGCAAGTTCATGGCACACAACTGCACCAGTGAAGTGTCTCAGACTAATGATATCACTGGGCATGAGCTCGTGCCTGAAGAAGTGCCCATCTACCTAAAGCACGTCTGATGTCTGCCTATAGAGAAGCAGAATTCATGTCCTTTTTATGGACATGGAAGTGATGAGGAGCCTTGTCCCAGGTTAAACCTTTGGAGGAACATTCCCCATTGCTTGGGTGAGAATAGAGTTCAAATAACCCATACACAAATTCAGCTCACAGAGGGAAACTGAAGCAGTGGTTTCCAGAGAGGCTGCCTCAGAGTGCAGGCTGGCAGACCAAGGGGCAGTTCAGTTAAAGCAGTGATGTTGGGGACATGCAAAAGCAGCTCTGTAATGAAGTGCAATGTGTTTTTATAACAGGAATCAGGAGAGTTTTCCTTTCCTGCTTCCTTCTCTCTTGGGAAATAGTGTAAAATCCTAAGTAGCATTTTGCATCTAACTCCATCTTAACTGCGTTGATGGAAGCACAGCACTTCAGGTGTCATGTTCATCACAGTGGTTTCATTTCACTACCATTGAGACATTTGGGTTTGTATTGACAAGAACTGACTTCAGTTTCATTGATGCAAGCTTCATCAGTGAAAGCATGAAATAGACTTGCCCTCGTGGTGTTGGTCAGCATGCTGTCATGTGCGGAATTGCTCTAATAACTGCCCATGGTTAGGTTGCCTAAGCAGGGAATACAAGTGTAGACAGGAAAATGCTTGTGGTTAGAGGTAGGATATAAGCTCTTATCCATGATATTAAAATTAACCTGGCAGTTGTTTTACGTTTCATTGCACATAGAGCATGGCATAGCTCAGCTGTGACTGACCAGGAGTTATGTGTGATTTATGAGTCACTTTGGTTGAGAAACCTTCATCTCCACCTCAGTCCTGTAAGCTATGTGTTGAAATGAGGAAGTACTCTGCAGGCTGACATCAACATCTGCTTTCCTGAAACCCAAATAAACCCAAAGCTGCCAAGCACATCCTTTCTCGTTCTTGCTTTCCTCTTTGTGTGGAGCAGCGTGTTCCTGCCATGAGCATCCGTAATGTGCTTTGTCCTTGGATGTAAAGCACGAACTGATGCTTGTCATAGTTAGTAGGGGGAATTATTCTAGATGTTGTCAGTGAAGAAAATAGCAGTGTTCTTTGCTTGACAAAACTGAGCAGTTTGTTCCCTATCTTAGTAACTTCTCATAGGGTGTCAGTAGCATTGATGTTCTCTACACTCCCCACTGAATGCTTTCCCCACTGTACTGGGAATTACTGCTACTGTATGTCCTGATCTGTGTTTCTAGAAAGCTGTGCTAGTGCTGGTTGGAGAGGCATTGATCTGTTACAATGAGCAGACAGAGATGTTAAGTTCATCCACAGTTCAGGAGTGAATCATAGGCATTGATGTTATGCATCTCCACAAAGAAGATGATTTCTTCTGTCACTGAAAAGAAGCTTATTTATAGGCTTCTAATACTAAAAGTGCTTTTTAAGCTTAAGCGCTTTTGTTGTTGCATCTGAGTTAGAGGGGTAAGAATCACTTCAGCTTTCAAGGCTTTGTACAGTATCTTCATTTTTAAAGTCAAGTCTGTGTTCCAGATGTGCATGTTACAAATAAAAGGGACTTGAAGTACCGGCAGTTGGAGGGGATGGTGCAGGGTTGATTTATGCAGAATTTAGGAAGAATCTTTGCAGTCTTCCTGTATTTAAGTGGCAGGCTGAGAACATTGGGGCTGTTCAGCCTGGAGCAGAGAAGCTGCGTGGAGACCTCATAGCAGCTTCCAGTGTCTGAAGGGGGCTACAAGGATGCTGGAGAGGGACTCTTCATCAGGGACTGGTTTTTGCCTTCATCACATGGTACTGAATTCTCATGTACCCTTAATGGGTGCATCTCATATGTAAAGTGCTTTCTTAAAGTAAGAACTAATTTGCCTCTCAGCCTGCCTGATTGAATGTGATGTGATAAATGGACCAAATGCTGGTGTTGGTCAAATGACGCATCAGTGTGAGTGTGCTCTATGTGCAGAGCAGTCAGTTCTCCCCCACTGGCTTTTTACTCCTCACTTCAATCTTCAATGCGTGGCCTCGTGTCTTATCTATGTCACACTACTCCAAGCCTGCCATGAACACAGACCTGTTGTTTCCCTGTCTCTCCTGTCCTTCGTACTTGTTGCTGAAGTCAGTGACTGGACATTGTGACCCCATGAGATGCTGTAACAACTTGTTTGTTAAATGGGGATGTGGCATGGAGATGGGGTCTAAAGTGACTGCTGATTTTTGAATGCTTAATGAGGATCTTATGCTTCAGAGGGGAAAAGCAGAAGTTTAGCCCCCAAGGGGCGGAAGGGGCAAAGCTCTTTTCTGGGTAAGACCTTAGAAATAAGACAGGCACACAAAAAAAGGCTAGTGACAGTGGGAAAGGGTGAAATGTCAGGTTTAAGTGCCTTGTATTTCACTGATGGGCTGGGGCAGAGGCAGGTCTGGGAGCCAATTGCCAGATGAGCATTCAGCTCTTTAAATAGAAGAGCCTTCTCTCCCCCAGTCTTCCTTGCAATCCCCTCCCACATTCACTGCATAGTTTCAGACTTCTGCAGTGAGTGAAGTGGGCATCTGACAGACAACAGCCTTCTTCACACACACAGCCTTGATTCATCCCCCAAGGGAGTCTGTCATGTCACTGCATGTGGCTGATGTTCCATGGAGTGAGCTGTATCAACAGCTTTGTACCAAGCTCTATATTGACCTGTTCCATGGGGAGATGGAAGAGGCAGCTGAAAAGCTTGAGTTCTGAATCCTTAGGATCACAACCCTGAAATAACTTACTGATGCTTCAAGTACAGAGAGGGTTTCTGCCTGCAACTGCCTTCCTCTTTAGCAAAGAGACAAAGAGCAAACTGAAAACAAGAAACCTCACGTGGTGTTGTCTGAGCTGTGATGGGTTTGAGCACCAGGGTTGGAATAACCAGATCTGCTGCCCCACAGCTTCTGGAGCTATCCAACTTCCCAAGGCTAGCCATAGTCTCTAATCTATGGGGATCACAGCTGGAAAGAGATGTGCTCCATCACTCCATTGAGGTACTTTCTGGCAGTGTGGCAGTAAAGAAACTCTCCCCTATTGAAATGGATTCTTGCCTGTCTTAGTATCCCAGCTTTCCCGTCTCCAGGTGAAGGATTTCACCAACGTGTGTCACTGGATGTAGGCTAGATAGCTGTCCTGAATGCTGGGGCTGCTGCCATGGTGATACTGGGTCCACATCTGAAAGCTTTGGTTGTTCAGATGGATCCTTGGATACAGCTGTAAAACCTCTGTGTTCTTCACTCTTTTCTTCCCTAGGTCAGCCAGGCCTCCGAGAAGCGATCTCGATGTCCTGTATAACCAATGGGAGTACAGGAAGCAGGAAAACAAGCCACAGTTCATCTGTTTCTGTTGCCAGGAAAGAAACCCTTTCGTCTGCTGCAAAAAGGTAATGGCTTGTTCTGAACACTTAAAACATTGTCTTTAAACAGACAGTGAGAGCTCGAGTTTTGCCTCTGCATGACCCTCAGCAGAGCATCCTCAAGCCTGGTAAGGCACAAATTACACTTTGGACTTGTACCATGTTCTCAGGCAGCTTACAGCAGGGTTCTATGAAGAATTCCTAACTGGAGAGTATTTCTGTAGGGTCCAGTATCCAGAATGCCCAAGGGACGGACCAGGCAAAGGTATTTCCAATGCAAATGGAACAGTTTTGCTTCTGGTATTCACCTGCATCTTTATTCTTTAATCCAGGAAATGAACGGACAAAACTGACTTCGTTGTCTGCAGGGTAAATAGTAGGCAACAGCAAAAGTGCTGCGAAGCAATAGTGAATTGTGTTAAGGTAAAAATTTACCCCTTTGTATAGACATCTTAACCCAAAATATGGCTACTTAAGCTTTACGAAGGATATCTGTATTGGAGTTCAAGTGTATGGAAATAACACTGTTTGGGTTCAGAACCAAACAGTAGCCTTTTCCCCCTTCTATGTAATGTTTTCAATTGCACGTGGTAAACACAGTGTTTGCGTAACTGCTTTCTTCCGTGGGTCTGTTAGACAGTGAGTACATGCCTTCTTTAATCAGTAGGGTTTGCACTTATTCCTGCTTGCTGGGAAGAACAGGCTGCCAGATGTAGCCACAGGGCAGAGAATACTCTAATGTGTAACTGTGGGTGAGTTATGGGAACAAATTCTTGGCCTCTGTAGAGTCCTCTGGTAACTCCAGTGGCTGGTTTATCTTCTAGCGTGGATGTAAATACTGTGCTGTACAACAAGACAGGCAAGTGATATACTTCAGGGAATAAAAATGCTGCATGCAAACAGAAACTGCATGAGGGCAAGCCAGGAGCTTTAGTGCCCTTGGAATTTGGAAAGCAGGGGTAATGCCTTCCTCTTCACTGTGTCACGTTGCATATCTTTCTCTTTATTGACTCTTTACTGTTCAGCAGTAAAGTAAGTGGTCACTGTGTGTCTCTGTTGCTGGTGTGACAGGCACTGGGACAGAAGGCATTCCTGCGAAAGGGATTCCTTAGTTAGCACTTTTCCATTAATCTCAGCCCTGTGGCTCCTGGCACGTTGACGAGAGCCAGTCCAGTTCCCGTTGTGTTCAGCTTGCCCTTGTGCTGAATCACCTTGATTCATTGGCTGCTCAACACTTAACTACAGAAGAAAAGCAGAGTGGAGTGGCCAGCATCCCTTTCATCTGAGTTATGGTCTCTGAAAGGAAACCTGCATAGGCCAAATGAGGAGAACTGTACCATGCAGAGGGCAGCTCTCCCTGGGCCCCCAGATAACTGTCCAGGGCATGTTTTGGTGCTTCCAGTGAAGGTGAAGGTACATGACTCCCTTCTTCTTCTCTTGTTTCAGGAAGGTCTAGATCTCTAGTTATCTTTCCAGCAGGAGTGAGCAAACCAAAGAAATTCAGCACAGAGATACTCAGGCTGCCACACGTGTACATCATTTACTTTCAGGTTAAAACGGCAGCCAGAAGAAGCAGCCCGCTTGCAACCTGGTGGTAGATAAAAGTGCTGTGTTGGAACCCAAGGTGTACCCTGTGCTGCAGCTCAAAGAGGAACCAGAGTGGTCCAGTGATTCTTATGGCCCACAGGACTTTCTCTTCTGCCTCTCTTTTGCTGTCGGACAGTTTGAAATCCCCAAGTAGAGGGAAGGGGGAAATTGGAAGTATCTTCCTGAAAGATGAGATCTTCAACTCCCAAACCACCCAAACCCCTCTGTCCTAGTAGCCAAACAGTGTTGTGAGAAACTGGCATTTATGGGAGAGCACATGCAGAGGTCTAGGAGTGTGCCTTGTGGAGCAGGAATAGCCTCTTGTTTAGTGGCAAGAGATTCTGTGCGTTACTGTTGCTGTATTGCCTTTGTTGCCGTGGACTGCAGCATCTTTAAGATTGCATCGTGTGCCTGCAGTGAGAGCTAAGTCTGCTGATTAAAGAAGAATCCTTTGAATGTTTCTACTTAAGAAGGGACTATTGGCTATAAATCATTAACCAAAACCCCACAGGTCTTCAAGCTATTCCCCCTTTGATCCTATTAGATATCCGCAGGACAGCTTAGATTTGTTTCCATCTGTTGTTCCCAAAGGCAAATTGAACTCCACTGGGTCATATTGCCATTTTCCACAGGTTTGCAGAAGAAACCCTGAGTGATCCTCTACAGATGTATTTTGAGGTTCATGTTGCTTTTCATGTTTTGACCTGTTCTTCAGTGCTGCTTTGGAAGCATTTAGGCAAGTTGAGCTCAAACAAGCACTGAGGGCTCTGTCTCGGTGGGGGTAGATGATAAGCTTTAAGTGAAATAAAAGAGAGTCCTGTGAATGTTACATAAAAATTTGGGGCCCATTTTTATGTGGTTAATTTGAATATTATCTTATATTGAGTGTTTTGGGGGGAAAGGTAAATGGGAACACAAATAATGATGATTATACAATGGCTCAGCAGGGATTTAGTGTGAGGGAATAGAAATCTGGCTTTTCCCCCTTTGAAAGATAGCATTTCTTTACTTTGCAGGTTAATTCTTGTTTGGTATTTTTTCTTTTTTAGCCAGTGTTTGTACCTTGCTTTATTTGCTCACTGAGATACTTATTGAAAGACGAGGTTTTAATCTTGAATAAAAGAATTGAGCCGTGTGTTACAGAATAAGCTTGCAGGTTTGTGTGCTTCAGTATATTGCAAAGCATGCTGTTGCATAGAAGAACCTTTTAATTAATCTTTCTGTTCTGTTTGGTTAGATTCTTAATGGGTTTCAGGTTGTTAATGACAGGTACTTAAAGCTGTTTCAAATGGTGACCTAATAAACACAGCACTAGGAAACTAAAGATGTATCCTTAGCTGTCATTTCCCAAAGGCATTAAAGAAGCAGCAGGACAATGTGATGTTGATTGGATACAGATCCAAACAGCCATGTTTTCCTTTGAACTCTGGTACAGCCAGGGACCAGCAGCAGCATTTCCCTCTTTGGTGACAATGCAAACAGAAGCAGTACCAAGTGTATCCAGAAATACAAAGGGAGGTATATGTTCATGGCAGGCTTCAGCTAAGCAGAGTGCAGGTCACTATCCTTCCCTTCACTTGTGCTAAGCCTTGGCTGGCAGCAAGGAAAGGTTCTGCATGAGCTGAACCAGAGGATGGGTTTTCTCTGTGGGATGACAGACTTGTGGTGCATCATGTGTAGAAGCACGGAATAGTTTGGGATGGAAGGGACCTCCAAAGCTCATCCAGTCCAACCCCTGCAATGGGCAGGGACCTCTTCACCTGGATTAGGCTGCCCAGAACCACATCCAGCCGGGCCTTAAGGAAGTTCTTCTTGAGAAGAACCTGCATATTCAAATCACAGTTGTACTTGTTTTAAAGTCAAAGTCAACTTGGTACAACTGCACAGGAGAAAGCAGGATCTGCCCTTCCATGCCTCCATCCCCTTCGTTATTGTGCATAAATCTTATTTCAGCAAAACACTTACCCTGAGGAGAGTGAGGTGTTCTTTCGGTGATTATATATAGTAAGTTGTTACATGCTTCTCCCTTCTTTTCACAGTCAGCTTTTCCTCTCACCTTTTAATTCATTTGCTTGTTTTGTTTTCCTTCCCCCTCTGTTGTACTTTATTTTACAGCGGTACAGAGAAAAAGAAGGACAAACCCCCAGGACAGAAAGAAAAAAAAGAGGAATCTCATTCCAATGATCAGAGTCCAGAAACTCAAGCATCACCTTCTCCCCAGCCCTCCTCCCAGCCTCTCCAAACACACAGGCAAAGCCAGGAAAGCAAGAGTTCTCCTCCAGCTAAAAGGTTTTCACAGTACCACCGTGCAGAATGAGAAGTGATTGTAGTGATCCTGAGCTCTGATCTGACAACAAGTCATGTGAAATTAGTCCAATTGTTCTTCTCAGATTACTCAATAAAGTGGCTGCATTTGGCTTTTTGCTTGCAGCACTTCCCTTTTTGGTCCCTGCTGGGTTGCAGGGTGGCTCGCTTTGGTTCTGATTCTTTACATGATTGTAGTTCTGGTTTTACACCCACATCATAGATGTACTTCACTTGAGTGACCATAGAAATATATTTGGAGTCCCCTCCAAGTTCCCACTCATTTCAGTGGGAATTAGGCGCTGAAAAATGATTTTTTAGTGGCTTTTTAAAGTCAAGGAATCAGATTTTAATATCTGGGTGATTCCTTCTGAGCTTCAGACCTCTACAGATCACTCTGTTGTGGTTTTTCTTCTTTTGGTTCATGGTCAGCTTTATGGAAAGTGTGAAATTCTCTTTTACTGTTCTGCTTGTAGGAGCCTCAAGCTCTTAAACAAACACCATTTCTTCTTCTGAAACTTGCTGTAGTTCACAAGATTGTTGTCTTGCATTGCTCGAATTCACAGCTCTAATCAATATCGAAGCCTTCACTTGACTGGTGCATGTTATAACGCTCCATAAAGGCTCTGTCTGCGTGTCTTGCCCACACTCTTGAGTTGTCTGAAGCTGAACTCACGGCCTGTTGCTCTCCTGCCTGGTATCTCCCTGTGAAGATGTTTGTCTGGAGTCTTGCTTACTAATCTTTTGCAGTGTGGGGAAGGAAATAAACGCCTTATTCAATCTCCTCCTGGTTTAACTTGATGTGATTAACCGGTTTGTCGCAGGACCTTTCAGCCTCTTGCCGTGCTGTGGAAGGAGCTTGCCATTGCTGATGCTGCGGCTCAGGACTTACTCCTGCAGAGAAAGCATTTCTGACCGGATGAAGTAGGATACTGCCAGCAGGACACATGCAGATTTGAAGAATCATTTGGGCTTGCTCACTTTTGACCACGTTTCCCATAATTAGAATGGGTGTGAAATTTGGTCACTGCAAAACTCGCAGGCTTCCATTCGTGTCAATTGGCTACGCTAAGACTGCTGAACATTGGAATCCACACTCATGGGTTGAATCATCTGTACTCTTGGGCCAAACCTGGTTTGCCTGATTCATGCGAGAAGTTTGCAGATAGTTGCTTCAAAAAGCTTAAAGCTGGAAATGTGGTTTAGAATGTAAGGTCTGCAAAACGGCCTGAGGAAGCTGAGCGGATGGAACTGTTCTGCCTCAGAAATCAGTGTGTTAAAGCTGGTGAACAGTTAATCAGGGGAAAAAATCTTCTTCCCTTTGTTACCTTCTGAAGTGACTTTGTTCCTAATTTATTCTTTTAAATTAGCCTCATTTTTTTCTCCTTTAGTAATTTCTTAGCAATGTAGTAATGAAGTGCAGAGACCGTTCAAGTCTGTATGTAAGAGCAGTCGAAAATGGAAAGGAATGGATAAAGCCTTTGGCAACTGTCTTGCTCAGTTGTTTGCATTCATCCAGTTAGAACCTTTTGACTAATCTTTTCTCCCCTGTTTCACGCTTCAGCTGAAGGAAGACCTCGCTCTGCTTTTGTCTCCTGCTGCTTCACCTGTCCATTGCATACCAGTTCCACTTGCTTTTGTATTACCTCGCTTGTCATTTTTACATGGTTTTCTGTTTCTTCCAGCTTAAAGAAATCCCTGACTGCTGAGAAACCTCACAGTGCTTGGGAGAGCGCGGATGACAGCCGGAACAAGCTGCTGAGAGCAGCATCGAGGTCTAAGTTAATATCAAAAGTGGCAAAGAACGCAGATAAGTACGTGCCAGCTTGGTAGGGAAAAGCAAGTGAACTTGAGAGTCAAAATGTTACCTATATAAATTGCTATATATAGAAAATTGCTTTATTTTAGCGAGCCTACTTGTGTATATGCCAGAACCTTTGTTTTTATCAGGAGTAACTACTTGCATAACTCACCTATGTGGCACTCCCCATGCCTGTGGAATCTTAGTTGTTATTAACTGCAAATGCAGGATTTTGGTGTAAATATATTTTAATGTTGCCCAAATAAGTTATTTCTGCTCCTGTCAGCACAAGGCCAAGAGTCTGCTCTTTGCTGTGACTGCCTTGCTGACCCCTGTTGTGACTGACTCCTTCTTAACCCTCTTTGCCAGTGGGGTTTCCCACTTCACAGTCCCACAGGTAGTTTCTCCCTTTGACCTTGTTGTAATCTTGCTGGATGCGATGAACTCGCTGTGTTGCCTTTTGACTGAGCCCTCTGAGATCCCCCCCGTGTTTTGGGAGCTTCTCCTAGTTTTATGTCACCTGCAGACTTCACATATGTGCTCATTAATCCTCATTCCAGTAGCCATTAACTGGTCCAGGGCTGAAGTCCCTGAAAACCCTCCCACTATGGCAAATAAAACCCTTCAGATCTTTCAGAGTGGTTTCCAGTCTCATTCTGATGGTCTCTGTAGTGCTCTCCTTAGCTTACATGTAAGACTGTCCAATACATACTTAAAGTCAAGAGCAGTGTAAGTGCATTCCTTCTTCCTTAGGAATGGGAAGAACAAAAGCACCTGAAGTTAATCTTGGGTGTGGATATCAGCCCATTTCCTGAAAGCTTTCTGCTTAGCCTGAAGAGTTGTGCAAAGCAGGGAAGTGCTGTGTGAGGGATTATGGCTCACGGATTTTGCAAGCATTTCTTTTCCTTTTATAATTGGTTTTCACTGTTGGAATTGCAAAGCCCTTTGGCAATTCAGGTTAGAGCAGGAGGCTGCTAGGGTAATACTTGGATATGAAAACCCCTCTGTCTTGATTTCTACTTAGCAAGATTCTTTTCTTGGGTTTTGTTATGCCACTAAAATACCATATGCTTCACATTTCCTAATAATAAAATATGAATTTTACTTTTATTGACCTTTTTCTTTGGCCTGTTGGTTCAAGCATGGTCAGAACAGAGGCATCTTCTTTCATTCCCCTGTGAGGCTGCTGATTTTGTAAAAGACTTTAAATGCTGCCATTCTGCGGTATCTAATATAGGGAAAAAAATCAGGTGTCTAACAAAAGGCTGGACAAGGAAAGAATTAGGGTTAATTATTATTTATTATTATAGTAATTATAATACTAAAGTTGTCTGCTCATAACTCAAAGCTGTTGTATCTTAAAAGTATTTGGGGGAAAACAAAGCTTCAAACACTACCAGTTGTAGACTGTCATCTGATTGAAGACTGGGTGTTGTGTTGTCTGTGTGCCTTGTTCTGCTCAGATTTAGAACAAAAGCAGTCTTTGCATTCAAGAGCACACATTAATACTCATTTCTTACATCCTGTGTGGCCTGTTTCTAACAGAATTGGTTGGTATTGTGCTAAGGCATATTGTTACATTGCATTTATCATTCCCAATCGAGTAATGCTGGCCTAATGTGCCTGAAGTCTGGTGCAAGGGAATAGAATTCAGCCCCTAAATTGGGCCCGGGACACAACTGTTTTAAACATGCTTTGTGCTACCAGCCCCGGTTATGAACTTTGTTCGATAAGCTCAGCACTAAGCTGTAAATCAGCCTGATAAAGGCATTAGTGAACAGGCTCACACAGCAGCCCATCATCCAGTGTCTTGCAGGCAAGACTGGGAAGCCAGCTTCCATTTTCCACGTGCAGGCTAGTTCTCCCAACAGCCAGAGATGACTTTCCTCAGGCATATGCTTGACCTTTGTTGCTGTTACAAAAATGTGACCTCCATCCAGCTAAAAATACTGGATGCCTCTCATACCTTCCTGCTGGATCTCGGATGGGCTCAAGAGGGGGTTGATGCAATGCACGCTGCGGTCAAGGGGTGGGTTTCGGGTAAGAAGTAGCTAATGCTGGAAATGAAAATTTCTTCCCTCTGCAAACAAAAGATGGAGGAGTTCTGGTGAAGGAGGGCATCTCATCTGCGCTGCTTTGTGCTGTATGTCCAGTGATTCCGCATGGATCTGGTTCAAACAGAACTACAGCTTGCTTACATTTAATCCATGTATCCATTAGGGTTAATTCCTAGAAAAATCTGTGCTGACAGTTTGTTTTTGACAGGTGTTAAATGCTTTGCATGCAGGCCTCAGGGTGCTTGGCAGCTTAAAACATTTGGGTATTTCACGTCTGCTCTCTCCACATGGAATTTTCCATGCACAAGGAATATGCCCTGCATAATGTATCCTGAAAGTCTTTTTGTGTTGCGGTGTTATCACAGCACTTCTTAGGAACCCTGGCCAGAGGGCCAAAGACTTGAAGTGACTCAAAAGAAACAGGGAAGTGCATAAAATAATCCCTGGGTAACAATGCATTGAGATGAGCAGGAATAGTTCCTTAGCATCCTGTACTCCATTTACACTATGCACAGTCTGATGAGCTTGCCAAGTGCAATAATGGGTAAGAACAAGATGCTATTGGCTTGCTAAGCGTGTCCCATCTTCCTAACAGTATGATTTTGTATTTTTCCCCAGGCACAAAGATGTCATCGTCAGCCAAGGTAAATACAAACATTCCTTTCTCAATGCTGGCTCAAGTTGAAATGCTTTGGTTTTGACTGAAATGGGAACAAATGCTCCTGAACCAGGGCTGGAGAGCTAGAATAGCATTCATACTTACTGCAAGAATCCCTCTGGCCAAATACTCCTCAAGACCTGTGTAAGGATCTTTGAAATGATGAAGTGCCTCATCACATTGGAGCTTTAGGAAGGGTGGGAGGGGGGGGGGAAGGATTCCTTTTACTTCTGTGGAACAAGCATCCCCCTTTTCCTTTCTCTGTGTGCATGTGCATAGAGAGAGGTTCTGAAAGCAGCAGTGTAAGGGTTTGCCCTATGTGCCAGTCTTCCCCCGAGCTGAATGAGTGAGTGGGGCTTTAGAAATAGTTTTAAGATGTTTTATTTCTGTCCCATAACCAGCAAAAATGTCAACTCGTGAAAAAAACAGCCAAGGTAAGACCCAAGCTATGCCTCTGGTCGCTTCCTAACTGAGCGCTCGCACAGGTCTTTTACTTGGCTTTTCGCTGTCACACAGAGCGTCAGCGCATGATCTCTTCCAAACTTTGAGCATTGGAATAAAGGCTTCAGCTTTCTTCCTATGGAAGCATAGATACATATGTGCATTGCATATGTGGGGGGATGATTTGGGGGTAGTCTTGCCTAAATTGCTGCACACATCATTTCCTCAGAGAGGAGCCTGTGTTCAGTTACAGTGCTAGAATTCCTGCGTTGTTGCCTGAGATGTCAGGCTGTGAAGAACTGCCAACTAAAAGATTTGTTTTATCTCAGCTTTCTGTCTTGCCAACGTTAGAACATACACACCCTGATTAGACACGGACGGAGACTGAAAGCTTTCACACAGGCTCCTCCACTGAAAAATGAGTCGCTTGTAAAGTGTATGTCTGACTGATGAATCTTGCGTTCTGCGGCTACCTGCTGCTGCTGGCTTGTTCCAACAGGAAAAGGAGCCGTCTGTGAACGTGGTGGGATGTAACAAAGGAAATCCACTTCTTGTGCTGCACAACTGCTCTGCTTTGGTGTCCTGCACAGTGCACTGGAGCATGCAGCTTCCAAACTAAAGCATGTAACCCAAGTGCATGCTGTACACAACATAGATCTATGTACCAGAGGTGTTCTGCCTCATGCTTTCTTGCTGCTCATTAACCAATCTTTAGTCTCCAAATCCTGTGCTATAAGCAAGATGACATTATATATGTTTTGATCACTTTGGGTCTCCTCTGGATTTTCTTTTTAAAAGGAAAAGAAACTCCTGGATTGTTTTGCAAGTCAATATATAAATTGTAGTGAAAGCAGAATCAGCATCAGTTAAATTGGTGTCAACCTTTCCAATTCGTAGATTCTGTTTCAGATTTAAAAATACTCTATATTGATGACTGCCAAAAGCATCCTGCTAGAGGGGTGATAGAAGATGACTAGAGGGGTGATAGAAGGTGTGTGAGCATCAGGTACAAAGGAGAAATGCTTCTTTTGGCCACGTTGCCCAACACCAGTGGTGAAAGGACACATATGCTCTTATAAAAAGCAGGCTAATGATTTGGTGTCCAGCTGCAATGTAGCTCTGCAAGGTTTAAATAAACCCCCTTTCTATCAAACACAGCTTTCACAAAGTCGAGCTGCACACAGTTCAATCCCTTCAGTCTTAATTCTTGCCAGTGTGCTTCTACAATTGTCCATGCTCTGCCCAGCATGGGCCATCCTTCAGTTCTCTCATCCTGGTACCTATAACTTACATGGCCTTGATGTGTATGTACCCTGCTGCCTGTTATGTTACTCTGAGCTTTCCCAGACTGGTGAATGCCTGTCCACCATGTGCGTCATGCCAAAGGCTGTTCTCAGCCCAATGGGAATGAAAGAGGAATGTGATGCAGACAACAGTGGCCTCACGTGTATGGTAGATGGAGAGAAAGTCTTGTCATGGAGAATGCATTTGCTAGCATTTGAAACATGTACAGTGGCAGGATGCTGTTCTGCCTTTGACATGGGTGCAGTTGCAATTAGCAGGATTCAGCCTTCAAATCCAAAGATTATATTTTTATATGGACCAGGGGTGTGTTTTTGACAACTTTGAGTGTGTGTTTGTGTAAGGCTCTGCCAGGTTTTGTGTTGTATTTACTGCCACAGGAGTAACCAGCTCTTAGTTACTGCAGTTGCATAGGATCCTGCCATCCTTTCCAGTGTAAGCTTAGCAACACTCAGCCCATTCTGTTGTAGTGCAAACTGTCAGGCTTCAAAGAAAATCTACCTAAAACCACTTCAGTGTCTTTACATACACATAAAATAAGCTTGGAAATGCAGTGAACTTGCAAATTATCCTAGCAGAAGGTGTCTGCATGGGATAATAGAAGATCCAAATCTGTGCAGCTTTCAACATCCTGGAATCAATTTGGTTTGCTTCAGCTATTAACCTGCTTTGAAACACACTGATTATAGAGTACCACAAAATAGAAATACAGGTTTGCACCTTTGGTTCTTGAAATCTTGCTTATTCTAGCAGCAGAAGTTACTGTAGTGTTACCTGTATTGTGTCCATCTGTGCGTGTTCACTATGATTTGTGATCTTAGTATGTACTGTCTTCTGGAGCAGCAGTGTGGGGAGCCAAGCCCTCAGCTGCCTTTGGGCAGGCACTTGAGGTTCCTGTAGTATGCTGGTTTGGGCTGGCAATAAAAACCATATGGGAAAGAATTAATGGAAACCATTCACTGCATTCCTAAGTTTGTGTCTTTTCAGTTGGTGCTTTATTAGTTTCCAGTACTATTTCTTCTGTTAGTTTAACTCTGCTAGAGTTGTAGTTTCACAGAATGGGTCAGTTGTGAAGCATGAGTGTGTCATGTCCACTGATTTTATTATTCAAGCAGGAAGCCAGTGGCCAGTGTGCTTTTCTGAGTCATTAAACTTGAATTATTTCAATTCCAATGGTAGCAGTTAATACCTAGATTCTCAATATCACTTAATGGATGCAAAACCAGGAGTTTAACTGTGGTGCATGTCCACTTGTAAGGCTCAGCAAGCACTGACACAGAGCTCAGGGTGAGATGGGCAGACCTGCAGCTGGATGTTCATTCCATGTAACTTACAGTGTAATGGTCTGGGCATGGTGGCTGTGCTTAGTTGTGTTCATCTCTGCTGCTAGCACTTGTTTAAATTAGAAACAGGCTTCCAAGCCTTTGTCTCTCAGGTTCTGGTCCTGCAGAGTTCTTGGACACAGGCCTGAAAGCAGAAAGCTTGTGGGAAAGAAGCTCTTTGTAGTATTAAAAAGAATAACTTCACTGGTCAAGCAACTGGAAGGTGGAGACAGATTAATAAATGTACTCTGGATGTGGGAGTTTATTGTGTATTAGCAGAGAGTTCTGCTTGGCCAAGCTAGCTGGAGTCTTTGGGGGTTTTTCAGTTGCTTGTAATTCACTTCAAGGGTAAGATGAAGATGCTGAACACAAGTGAGCCGAGGGTTTGATGCGTCAGTCCGTGTTGCTCTTCCAAACTAGATGGGGGAATCCTACTGGAAAATAGTCACTAATAATTTGCAATAGAAGGTTATTGAAATGGTGCCTTAAGAATTAAACTTCTGACCATGTAGGAAACAGATAATTAAGATATTTATTCACCATTACATACCCTGAGAGTGTGTGTATATATACATGTGCAATCTACTGTATGCTCATTAGACTGCCCATGCATACACTTGCTAGCTACAGAGCAGTTCATTACAGCACAGACCTCAGTGTCTGTCTAAGTAATGGTATGAATGTGATATAAAATCCATTCTCCTAGTATTCTGTCCAGTTTTGATGAAGAAGTCAGTAGGGAGAGGGCTTCTCACATCCTGCTGGAAATGGCTGTGTCTTCCTTGGTGATCCCATTTGGAGGATGGTTTCCTGGGAACCAGGAGGATTTGGTTTTGTTGTGTCCTGCCTTCACATTCCTGAAGGATCTGAACAGCTTTCATGTCTTCCGCATTGCTCTTCTCTGTAGATAGTTGTGAGTTCATCTCCAAAGATTTGACTGTTTCTTTTCATCCTCCTTTCAGTTCCTGTTATTTGTGTTATTTTCACTGGAAACCTTCCACATTCCCCCAAGAACCTCATTTACAGAAAGTCATAAATTGCTCCAGTGTCAGTGCACGAATCTTCCTGTGCTGCCTTCATGGAAGTGTTCATTTCACCCTTTCCAATGGCTTGGTATTGCCAGATCTTTGCTGTCTGTTGCCACCTGCAGTGGTTTTCAGTGCGCCTGCCTTCCAGCACTGGGTTTCAAACTCCCTTCCAATGGTGAATTAATGGGTTGTTCTTTTTTTCCCTTGTATGAGGCCTGATTAAAAGCTCATTTATTGTAATGGGAATCTCCTTTTGATGGAGGCTTTGCCACTCTCTGCTGATTGTCTCCAAGTTCTCATTTGCCCTGAGTTTCAGTCCTGGCTTCTTGGTGTTGCTTTAGCAAGTGTCCTTTCATGCAGGGTAAGTGCACTGCCTTACAGCGAGTGCCAGTGCAGAAGATGCACTTGTTTCCTTGTAGATTAGGCAGGCTGCTAGGGCTCCCTCTCAGTAGCAGCACCTTGTTTTACTGACATCATTATTCCTGTCATTCCAAGAAACCACAATAGATACCCTGGTTGCTAACATCTGCCTCCAGCCTGTTGGGACCTATTTGGCCTCATGTTTGCACTAATGAACTTAACACAGGAAAACAGGAGCACTGATGAAATGTCACTGATGACATGAAGCTGAGAGACCCGACTGGTGCAGTGGAAGCTGAGGTTTTAATACAGTAAACCTGAGATGTTTCTAGGGCCTGGAGCAGTAGAAGCCAAAATTAAACTGTGCAAAGGGAAAGACCACACATGCAGGAGGTGTTAGCAGTGTTTTAGCTATAAAACCAGAATTAAATGGTGAGGAAAAGGGCTGTAACTCGCGAGTTAATCACACAAAGATTGAACCATTCACTCTCAAAACACAGTGCAATCCCAGGATGTGTCAGAAGGAATTCTAACGGAGATATGCAGCCTTATGGAAGACATAAATGCATCAGAACCCTGGGAGGTTCTTCTCTGTAACACTGCAGTTAGAGCCACCCACAGTCATAAAAGGTGAATTTCATGGTGGTGTGGTGACTGACTGGAACCTTACTATGTAAAAAGACTTAACCAGCTGGATGGTGTTGTTTTAGCAGGCTGAAGGCAGGGAGGAGGAAGGGCACGGTTGCTTTTCTCATGCCCACCCAATGCTCTTTCAGGCAGCAGATGGGCAGAGGTGTGCTGAAGTTAACAGCCACACTGTCACACACATAAAGAATAGACAGTCTGGCCATGCTTTATTGCCTGGAGGTGGAGAGGTTCCCAGCTCTTAGGAGAAGGAGGCTTTTGGGTGACGTTCTGAAAGCAGCAGAGTGTGTCTGTGTGTATCTCAATAGTCTCTGCTGCCCAAAGCAAGTGCTGCAGTACTAGAGTAGAAACCAGAGTGTCACTGGGGGCCATGTGTGCATCTGTCAGGCTGTTCCTGCAGCTTGTGACACAGGACTGCAGAGCCTGGTGGCTGATCAGTGCTCACATCCATCTGTAGGTGTTTGTGTCACTCTTCCTTAGCGATGTTTTATGTCCCTTCAGATGACTGGGGCTGAGGCGCAGTAAGAACAAGTGTTTCTGCATCTTTGGAGCTGATTTGGTAGATCCCACAGGGAGCTGAGACCTGCATGAAGTTTTCTGGGGTCCAGAACACCCAGAGGGCTCCCATGTGAGGTGAATAAGCCTGAGCCAGTCCTGGGAGTAGATCTTGGAAGTGCCAACCCTGTGTCCCCTGGCACTCGTGCAGAGGAACTGTTGAGGCTGCAGGGGTGAATGATTGTGGAGCCAAGCAGAGTCTGGCAAGGGCTGTGAATCTGAGCTCTGAGCTGGTGCAGAGCCGGCCCCTGCAGCCAGAGTGCTGCATCCACTCGATGCTGCCTTCCATAGCATCCCCAGGCCTGAGCTATTCCTCCTTGTGTGGCATGGATAATCCACAGCACCTGGGTGTGCAGTCCCCAGAGCTTGAACTGTGTTTTCAGGTTTGTTTGATTCATTTTGCAAAGGATTTACAGGATGCCTGCAGCTGCAGATTAACTTAGCAAGTGCTCAAGACCTTTCAGGTGTGTCCTTCTCTTCCCCTGTCTACCCTCCAGTACTGCACAGCAGCTAGTGGGGCAAAGCACCTTTTTGTATGGGGGAGAGAAGTTCTATTTTCATACCCCCTTAACCAACAAATGTGTTATGAGATGACCAAGGCTCTTCTCTTGTAAAATATCAAGTGAGGGGAAAAAAACATCTTGATGCATTACTTTGTACCTGGAAATAGAATCACAGAATCATGGAATAGATTGAGTTGTAAAGGACCCTAAGATCATCCAGTCCCAACCCCATGCCATGGGCAGGGATGCCTCACACTAGACCATGATGGTCACGGTCCGTCCAACTTGGCCTTGAAGACTGAAGGTCAGGAAATGCAGCAAGGAAACAGAGTCTCATCTCTTGAGCATTCAGTTGAGCCAGTATGCTCTGAAAGAGTTAAATCACTGCTTTTCTTAACTTGCAAACACAAGACTTTGGCTTCAGGCAATTAGTTGCTGTTTGAGAATGGTTTTGTTGATATGCTGCCATCCTCTCTAATATTTCAAAAGACTTTTACATTAACATTATATCTGCCCTACAGGTTCATGTGATGAAAGGAAATGTAGAGTCTTAGACAAAGATCTTTCAGCAGGTTGTCTCTTCTTTTTTAATCCTTCCTCTTTGGTAAGGAGAGGCTTAATCAAGTTATGCCTAGCCTGTGTCTCTCTAGCAAGCTTGGTGAATACGTACCTTCAAAGGTAATCTTCAGTTACATGCAGCTAGCTAATAAAAGCAAAGGAAACAGAGGAAGTTCCAAGAGCTAATTTGTGTCTGAATGCCCAGCAGAGAATCTTTTCCCTGAGCTCCAGGAGAGCCTCATCTCTTCTGGCCAAAGACCTGACTGAATTCCCCTTGGACTCTGCACCTCTTTGTTCTGCAGAGTCCAACGGGTGCCTCCATCCATAGGGATTCCAGTTGCAGCTTGTCTCCACTGTTCTAAGCAGCACTAAGAAACTGGATCCTAACTTTGTGGTACCAATTAGCACTGATCTCGTGGAACCAGAAGTGCCAAGCTTGGTGTTGAATCAAGGATTTGACTTGCACAAAAGACTGGTCTTCAGTAAATACCCTTAGGCTGTGCTGTGCTTTGATTTATAAGAGTGACTCTGTGTTTGTGCTGTTGGTTGCATTAACAGTGGGTATTCGTTACTGAAGAAGTTACAGACTGATGAAAAGCTGCAGCTTCATTGAAGTAAAATTACTTGAACGCTGCGGTCTCAGTCATCAGTGCCTTTCAAAATGAGCCTCCTGTATCAGCAACATTGGAGGCTGGCATTAATCCTGGTGGATTTGAGGCCTGGTTTAACCTTAGTGCTGGTTTTGCTGGGTGGGTAGTGTCTGAGCCACTCTGCTACCCTGTAATTAGTTTATTCTAGTGGAAAATAATCTCATGTTCCTTCAAAAGGAGCTCCTAAAGGCAGGAAGTGCTCAGGTGTCCCAGCAGAGAGATGCATGTATTTTGTCACAGCTATAGAAAACGTTATAATGACAGTGTTAGAATATATGTAACATAATAGTGCCATAATGATAGTATTAGTTATGTATCTAAGTGTTACAATGACAGTGTTAATTATAGATCTAAGTGTTCCAATGACAGTGTTGGAGCTCTTGTTTCTCTCCATTCCTAAAGGATATAATGCAAGATGGGGCAGCATAGAATGAATTGTTTTAGGGAATGAATAATTCAAGTTAGTACGTGACTTTGTGATGGTCTGTAACTCCAGACAGTACTCATTCAGCACTTTCTCCTGCAGTTATCATTGTCTCTCAGCTTGGCTGCTATGGTCTGGGTAGGTGAGTAAAGGAACCATATGATGGATGGTGTTTTGAGAGTGTCATACTCTACCTGGTGGCCAGTGGAGTCTGCAGGGCTCTGTCCTGTGTAACCTCTTCAGCAATGACATGGAGCAGACAGCACAGTGCACCCTCAAGTGCATAGAAGACAGCAGCTCTCATGCTGGAGAGCAGAGCTGCCAACCAGGGGTATCTGGGCAGGAACCTCCCAGATTTAAGCAAGGACAGATGCCAAGGAAGGAAGGACCCCTGGCAGGGATACAGCCTGAGGACAGAGGGGCTGCGCTGCTCTGCTCTGCTCTGTGGGTGCCAGGAGAGGTTGCTCCATCTCCGTTATTGGAGGTTTTGAGGCTGGACTATGCAAAACCCTGAGCAGCCCTTGTCTGACCTCATGGCTGAGGCTGCTTTGAGCCGGAGGTTAGACTTAGAGACTTCCTGAGGCCCCCTTCAACCTGAAATACATTATCCTGCGATTGTGTGACTACTTATTCCATTCCGGATTGAATTTGCATTTGACATTTGCCTTTACAATTGAATTTGCATGCCTAAAACGTTACATGCTGAGTCTGTTCTATCTCAAACCCAACTAACGCTTCTTGTGCATGTGTGCGTGCGTGTTCAGTGTGCTGGGTTGTTTTCTGTGCCAGAGAAATGGGTCCTTTCCCAAGCTCGCCTTTCAAAAGCAGTTGCTCTATCACAAGTGTTATTTGCATCTCTGTGCTTATACCTTTCGAGCTTGCTCCTTGTGTAAACTTGCCACAGGATTAATCCTCTTCTTTGTTTCTACAGAGGGAGAATACATCAAGATGTTCATGCGAGGTCGACCAATCACAATGTTCATTCCTTCAGATGTAGAAAACTATGATGATATTAGGACAGAGCTGCCTCCTGAGAAGTTAAAACTGGAGTGGGTGTATCCTTGACATCAGGAGCTACTTGTTGGTCCCTTTTTGTCTTGCCTTTCCCCCCTCCCATTTCAACTCTGGTCTTGTATTCAGAGGTAAAACTTGCTTAAGAGTGGGGAAGGAGAGTTGAATGTAATACAATGATTTAAATGGTTTGTAGCTGCAATTGAAATGAGTTTAAGCTGCAAAACAGGGAGGCACAGGAAAGCCACACTTTGTTTTGCTGTTTAAACCAGTTGCAATTCAGTTTTAGTGTGAAAGAAAGTGTCTTTGGAGGGGTACAGAGTTTCAGAGATGTCTCTCTCTACCATATTAATGAAGACTTTGCTTTCAAGAGCATGTTTTCATTTTGAAGGGGTTTTAGAGCTCTGGAGGATCTTGAGTTTCTCATTGTCCTCACCTATGGAGTGAGGATTGCAGAAGCAACCATTCCTTGCAGTGCTTCTGTGTTTCAGCTCCAAAGTGAAGGGGTTGATGTCTTGGAGACTAATTTACATTAAACACACTGAATACATCTATCGTTTGAAGAGTGGAGTTGGTGTGTGGTTGGTGACAGTTCTCCAGGGTTAGTAGGTGAGATGTGAAGTTCATTATAAGAGATGTGGATTTGCACACATTTGGGTCTTCCCGACCGCTCCCATCTCTGCGCATTCTTCCAGTGAGATGTGATGGTGTAAGCTTCTCAGTGCTTCAGTGAAATAACATGTCCAAGCAGCACCTGAGTTCATGGCATAATCCCAAGTTTGATCCCTCTGATGTTGCTGAAGGCAGGAGGACTTTTAGGAATGCTGATTATACGCTGTCATGTGCCAGGATGTATACAGACAGAGGCTGCCGGTGCCTCGCAGCACACCCGTTACTCCCAAAGTCATACAGGTATTTTAAGCCTCCTCTGTTGCTTGCTTTGGGAAAGAAGATTCCTCTGTTATTTTTCCTGCTTTTATTAACTAATGGATGCTTGAAACAAAATGTTGGGTACTTGGTTCTGAAGAGCCACTGTGGAACTTTTCTGTGTGGCTGTGGAAGCTTAGACCATAAAGAAGAAGCTGTGGCTGCCCCATCCCTGGCAGTGCCCAAGGCCAAGTTGGACACAGGGGCTTGGAGCAGCTGCTCCAGTGGAAGGGGTCCCTGCCCATGGCAGGGGTTGGAATTGGATGAGCTTTAAGCTCCCCCAAGGCAGTTCCTTTACGTACTCCTAGAAAATGCATCCACTCTTTGCTGTTTGTTATGTAGCAGGGGAAAGGAAAGGCACTGAGAACATGTAACCTATGTTTTGCAGTCTCATGGATGCCAGAGCTCAGTGGTGTTGGGTTTTAGCCTTAGCTTTGCATGGGAGACTTCTGCTGTGGAAAGGCGTGTTTGCCTAAGTCACTAATACTTTCCTAGGATGGATGTTCAGAGATGTCAATCTTACTAAATCCTTATCAATACATTCCCTATTGTATCCAGGAGTTTAATGAGATCTGCCTTTCTCTGAGAAGGGATTTAGGATAGCATTCTTCATGCTTCTGGATAGACAAAAGATGTTTGCTGCTTTGCAGCCCATTGTTTTTGGAAGCTCAGTGGTCTGGTTGGTTTGACTTTTAATAAAAGGACATTCTGGAGTTTCTTTTGGTTCCATCAGTGTTTAAAAGCAGAAGAAAGAGGAAAATTTAGTGGGAAAGTAAACAGTGATGGAGAAGAAACAGAGGCAGCCTTTCTTTTTTCTTGCCTGCAGCATTGTGTTGTATCAGCATTCCTCTCGCTGCCATTTGCTGAGCAAGGGAATAGCCTCTGCTTCAGAAGAGCCCTTGTGTTCTGAAACAGAGGACAGCAAGATAGAAATCTGTTTGGCTTTCCATGCTCTGCAGAGGTTTAATTGACAACTGGATGCAGTGTCCCCCTTTGAGCTGTAATTGAGTTACAGCATGTGCTTAATTTTGCACGTGTTCCTGTGCTATAGCAGTTGTGTGGCTCCACAGAAGAGGACAGGCAGTGTGGGGGGCATTTGGGGGCTGTAGTGGTATTTGGGGTAGTCCTTTCCCAAGAAGAACAGAGGTGATGGTAGTTTAGATGCTCCCAAACTGGACTGCTGCATCTGCTTCCATGTATGAGAAAGGGCCAGCAGCTTCTTCCATCCTGCTTGCTTTGTGTGGGTCTCTTACCTGGTTAATGAGGAACTCAGGCTGGAATCCTTTAGCTTAAGTTGCCTAATGTAATTCCCGTATTCTCCTTGCTGCTGCAGGTGTATTGCTTGGCATGGGAGTGCAGAGCTCTCTGAAGCGCAGGACATAACAGGGAGATGGACTTTTGTGAGGCTACAGAGCAACTGCTAAAGTCTTGAGCTATAAAGGTGTAGCTGGTGACTGGGAGCTGACGTGCAGTCAGACACATCAACAGGCTAGTGGGAGAAAATGCACCTGCTGTCAGAGAAATAATGACTTGTAATAATGTCAGAGCAGTGCTAACCAAGGCCAGTTCTCTGCTTAAAGCCTTGGAATGTCATTACCAGCAGGATTCCTACCACACTTCATCCCTTTCATATGGTTCTGGTAGATTCAACTAGAGTAATTTTCACTGTGTTGGTGCTCTTTGAGTTTTGTTTGCTTTAAAAACACTCTAAAACAGTGCAGAAGCCTTTGTCTGAAGGACACTGAAAGTTCATGTGCTTCTTCTAAGAGGCCAAAGGAAAGGAATGCTCTGGTGCTCAGGATGAAGATGCGTAGCTCTGTTGCTGTGTTAAACCAGAGCAGTGAGTCCTGCTGTTACCCAATGAAATGTCACATGAAGGTTATCATACAATGCCAACATCATATTTGTTCTGCTTATATATTTGACTGCTTGCATCACTTTTTAAGGGATTTGGTTTCCTGAACTGCAGTTGTATGGGGTTGGGTTTGGTTTTAACACAGTGCTCCTGAAGTTGCTGGAGGTCCAGAGGGGAAACATCAAATGCATTTGGTGACATGAGCACTCCCAGGGAGGCCTTTAAGGGGAAAGCTGTGGTTTGGATTTGGTTTTATTGTCCTGCTCTTGAGTGACTATGGAAACCTTGACTTGAACCACAATACACGTGTAGATATGGGTATCGTGGAAGAGACTGTCGAGCCAACGTTTACCTCCTCCCGACCGGAGAAATCGTGTACTTCATAGCCTCAGTGGTGGTACTGTTTAACTACGAGGAGAGAACTCAGCGGCACTACTTGGGTCACACAGACTGCGTTAAATGGTTAGTATAGAACATTTGCATGTAAGTATGTGTGTAATAATGCAGGAATGTGTTGGTTTTATTCTCTCCTACTGTCTGTATGAGCTCAGTGTCATCGGAATTGTAGTTACTGTCTGTTCCATCAGTCCCAGTAGGTACTCCTGTAGTAAACACTGCACAAATGAGTGATGCTAGAGCAGTCTATGCTTAGGATTTCTGGCTTGAATATAAACCAGCAGCATATTTAGACACTGTCAGAGTGCCAGATGGGAGAAAAGACCTTTGAGTTGAATTATTCTAAATGGATATCTCAGAAATGAACAGTTGTCACCCTAACTCCAAAGCAGTGATTTACCAGCAGTACAGCACAGGTGTAGTCTTAAAAATGAGAAAACCAAAGGGGAAACTGAGCATTAATGTTCTCCCTTTTTCATAGATGCCCATCCAAGTATTCAGACTGGGAAATCAGACGTTTGTAAAACAACACAGAGAAGCAGGGAAATTGAAGGTGATGCTATTGTGGGGGCAGTTGTTGACTTTATTTAGTCTGAAGAGTAGAGCACTTAATGCAGTGGTGAATATAAGCTCCCTACTGTACCTCAGTGGAGAAGAGTTGCCATCTAAACCTCTTCTGGCTGTGCTTTGATGACTGGAATTGCTTCCTGTGGGAGGGATGCTGTCAGCCTTGTGTTCTGCACTGCCATTCAGAAAGCTAGTCTGACTCAGAAGTGGGTTTGGTGTCCAGCGTTCTGATCCATTCAGGCTTTCCCCTGCTTCCTATTCCAGTGGCTTTCTTCACCTTTGTAACCTTATAGAGAAAGCACATAAGAAGGTCAGTCAGAAAACCACTGGTACTAAGAGGGTGTGTATATGGTGAAATCAGGTTTTCCACATGGGCTCCAAAGCAAGATGTAATAAGCAAAAGCCGACTTTTTTACTTACACTTGTAGTGCACCACATGGGAGAACTCAATGACTGCAACTGCATCAGTAACTCATTGCAAGTGGTAGTCATTCCTCGCTCCTGGGTGCACAAGCCACCTTCTCAGCTGGTTGTTTCCCCACATTCATGCTGTCTGTGGCTTTAGGTGTAAACTATGCTGTGGTGCTTATAAACATGAAACAGAACTCCATGTAGGAAGTTGATCATGAGTCAATGTGCTTTGTGTTACAAGTGGTCTCCCCAGTATTGTGCAAACCTTAGATGTGTCAGAGCACATGTGGAGGTGGCTCTTATGGCCCTCCTGGTTGTGTGCCAGCACCCAGAGCCTGATCTATCCAGTGTGTCATTAAATAGCCTGATGAGACCCATTCAAGCTGTCTCATTAATAAGTGGGCTTTAGGGTCATTAAAGTGTCTTCATGGGCTTCTGTTGAGAAAGAAAACGTTACAAAAACCTCCGTTTTGAAGACCTCTGACAGCAAAAAGTCATATTTCTGTCTGTCTTAGTCTTGCAGTTCATCCAGACAAAATTAGAATTGCAACAGGACAGTTAGCTGGAGTGGATAAAGATGGAAGGGTAAGTAATAGAGCTGTTGAGCAGTAGTATCTTGTTTTGAACATCAGGGAAAAGTGTGGTTTTGGTTTTGATAATCTCCTCCTCATCTTCTGTTTGCAGTTGAGTTTATGTCCTGCACTTCCTGAGCTATGTTGCTGTTTCTGAGGTGGCAGCCTGTGTTCTAGCAAAGGCCAGTTACAACTAAGCCCTCATCTGTACCTCAAAAAGAGCAGAAGCTCAGGAAGTCCTTTACCTGGGATGCAGGAAACTCAGTTTTAATTTGCAAGCAGACGGGAAGCTTGGCATTGATTCCTAAGGCCACATCACTTGTGTCACGTTCCTTTCAATAAGTCTTATCCCAGAGGAGAACGAGTCCCCAGTTCTATGGGTCACTCTTAAGGCTTCATGGAAGAGGAAAGCAACTTGGAGAATCCATGGAGGGTGTGTGAAGCCTTCCTGCAAACTTGTCCATTAGAGCAAGTGCATTTAAATGCTCTTGTCTCTGGGTCTTGGCAAACTCTGTCACAATTGGAACAATTGAATTGTCTTTGTGAAGTTAGAAGGGAAAAAAGGGGGTGGGGAAACAAAAGATGGAGCCTGTGAGGTGCAGAAGAATGTTAAATATAACCCTCATTCAGATGTTCAACTTCATTTCTTAGGTTTTGTAAGCAATGAATGCAGGGGGCTTGTATAGATGTTATGATTTCCACTGCCTCTCTTCTTAGGGCTGGTTGGTTTGTTTTCCATCAGTGGGATGATTTATTGTCACTTTCTATGGTGAATGCTGTCCTTAAGCCAACTTAATCCCCACTTCATTTGTGATTGTTTCACGTTTCTGAAGCTAAGCTGGTTTGGGATCTGTATGAAACACAAGCATGGACGTGTTCATTCACTGCTTGGTGATTGTCAGGGTCCTCGCTGCACCAGGGTTTATTTTTCTGCCTACTTTATGTATAAACCCCAAGGTCCGATCATTATTATCGGTAGTTGCTTTAGATTGCTAGGGCTGGGGTCTGAAATGCAAGATGACTCTTCCATTATTCGTTCAATGGCTTAAACTGGGCAAAGGTTTAGCATCACAGCTACCAGATGCTTTATATTGTGCCTCAGCAGCACCATTGCCATGCCCATAGCCCAGGCACAGGGAGCAAGTTTACCTTGACTCTGGCCTTTTGAGCTTCAAGATGCTCCCCAGCAGCATCACTGGCACAGCTCATCCTGCATTTTGGTCTGCAGCTTAACTCAGGTAGCATCTGCTTGACAGAAGGTGATACCTGCAGGTGATGCTTCCACTGTTAATGACGCTGGTTGTCCCCTTGCTCTTTCACACAGCCTCTGCAGCCCCATGTTAGGGTATGGGACTCGGTGAGCCTGGTGACGCTGCAGGTTATCGGCCTCGGCACCTTTGAGCGTGGAGTGGGGTGTTTGGATTTCTCCAAAGCGGTAAGACGGCTGCGGTTATGGATCCAGTCCCTTGTGAATGGGAAGGAAAACTCTGGGGTGTGTTTATGAGGCTTTTCAGATGATCTGTTTGGGAATTAAGTGTGTTAGTGAGGTTTATATATACTTCATGGGGCAATCCAAGGTACAGCTACAGGTTGGGCAGAGCAGTGAGGGGTGATGGGTTCAGACTGAAACAGGGTAAGTTCAGGTTAGATCTAAGGCAGAAGCTGTTCCCTGTGAGGGTGCATACAGTTAGGGGCAGCATAAATCAAGTAGAATGATGTGAAAGGAGGACTGTCATTCCCATCACTCCAGTAAACCAGTAACGCTGTTGAATTCGGATACAGTTGTTTTCTAGATGAATAAATACGTGTTCCATCACAAACACAAACACTAAGGTATTTTTGAGGGATAGATTTTGGGTTTTATTAGTTCCCTTTTGCAGCTGAGCCTGATTTTGATACCATATTACAGTCTCACCTTCCCTCACTAGAATGAAACAGTGAATGTGCAGGATCTAGAGCTGTGTCCCACACAATTCCATCAACCCATACAAGAACTGTGTCCAGCACCAGTACTGTCCAAGATTATTTCACTTCATCATTGACAAGTATATTTGCATGTTGCTGCTTGTCCATAGGTGCTGGTCTCTCTGCTCTGTAAGCCTCATTTTATCCAGAAAGTGTTAACTTTATACTATATATATCAACCTTACAGTTGCTTTAAAAGGGCTTGCTGAATTTATGTATGTACCTTTATGGGTTTTTAAAGAGAGACCTGCCCTGTCTCTAAGCAGTATGATAGGACTTTGTCAGCGCTTCTTTCTTTGTCTTTCACCTCTAGGACTCTGGTACTCATCTGTGTGTAATCGATGACTCCAATGAGCACATGCTCACGGTGTGGGACTGGCAGAGGAAGTCAAAAATAGCAGAAATCAAGGTAATTCTTGCCCAAATTCCTCCCCTGAAATACAAGCAGTTTTATTGCCATGTATCCAACAGTTTGTGAGAGACACGTTTAAGCTCACTTGGAAACGGCAACTGTGGAATACTGTGTAAGGGCACAAAAGAAATGTGTTCTTAACTTGTACACTGGAAAAGCTTTGAGATGGGGGGAAATGCTCAGAATGGTGTGGTCAGTGTTCAGGTAACGTTAACTCCACTGGAAAGACCCCATCCAATGAGAAATTTCAGTTGAAGTCCATAGTTTGAGACATCTCCTTTGCCTTGTACAACACCAAGCAAGGAGACAGTACTTTCATGCAGAACTAAGTACTTAATCATGTGTCAGCAAGCAGAATGCTCTATGAGCATATGTTTCTATATGATCACACACTTATAGCTTCACAGAACAGAACCATAATTCAGGACCAGTGTGTGCAGCCAGTAAAAATGCAAAGGTAGGACTCGGCGTTTCCGAGTGTTGAGATCTGCAGGCTTCGCTTTGGGAGAAGGAAAGAACCTGAAAGGACTTTTGGTGGAATGTTAGAAGAAAATGATGGATAAAATCCTTCTGTGTTACCATTGTCCCACTTGCCTCTGTTATCCGGAAGAGAAACCCAGTCTGTGTAAAGGCTATGCAAGTATCTGTTATACATCATTCACTTCCCATTGCAGAAATCTGAGCTGTTCCAGAGGGTGGAAGCTTTTGTGATTTAAAAAGGGAATGTAAAACCCTAAGTTTTATAAAGATCTGTTACCAATCTAAGCTATCAATATACATATAAAGTTACGTGTGGTCATTCAGACAGTTGATTTAGCACAGAACACTTAGAGTCTTTCAAGCATACAATGAGCTGTTTAGTTTCTCCTATCTCTATCCTGAACCTTGGTATGTTGTATCTGTTTCCAGTAGTTAATGTCCCACCTGAATAAACATTATTCCTGTTATGCTTGCAGACTACAAATGAAGTTGTTCTTGCTGTAGAATTCCATCCAACTGATGCAAATACCATAATAACATGTGGCAAATCTCATATATTTTTCTGGACCTGGAGTGGCAATTCATTATCAAGGAAGCAAGGGATATTTGGGGTAAGAATGTCTTGACAGCAGGTCAGTTTTAACTCCATGGAACGATCTGCTTATGTTTCCTAGACATTTGCTCTCTTGTTCCCATGTACTGTTTGAGAAGAGGGGTAAAGAAACAGCAAAGGTTAAGTTGTGCTCCATTGTGTGCAGGGTGTCTGGGGATGGATCCATTATGCTACTGATGGAAAGAGTCCGAGCACTTACCCCTTTCTTTTTGCTTTTCAGAAATATGAAAAACCCAAATTTGTTCAGTGTTTGGCTTTTTTGGGAAATGGTGATGTGCTCACTGGAGACTCAGGTGGGATAATCCTTATATGGGGCAAAACTACTGTAGAATCTACTCCAGGAAAAGGATCTAAAGGTAAGAGCCATTCACAGTTAATCACAGGTTTTAGCTAGGCTGTAGAAGACACACATAAAGGGTTGCATTAGAAAGCAGTAGGGGAGCAGACATGCTTAGGGGTGTACAGTGCCTGTTGCTAACTGGTGGTACTGACATCCTTCAGGCCTCATGAGTTTGTTGACTTAGGAGCAGTCAGCTTTCCCAGTAATTAATGAGACTGTGCCTGAAATGAAGGAAAGCTGCTTCATTTAAATGCCTCACACTTCAGACCGTGGGCAGTTCATCAGCTTTGCTTTCATCCTGAGGCTGTAGGATCAGTCTGAGGATTCTGCAGGCTACCTTTGCCTCTTAAGGCATATGTTATGTCATGCATAGTCTCAGAGGAATAACACAAAGTGTTGAAGTTAATGTGAACAGGACTTGTACGCAAAGGGAAAACTCTGTATGTAGTCGTACCAGCTACACAAACAACCGTGTCTGGTTTAGCAGATACTCAAGTCTTGGCTGTGAAATATACTTTAAAACCCATCTGATTTGAAATTTGGGTTAAACATCCTCTTTAGGGCAAAGCTATCGCAAGAAAGTCAGGAAAATGATTTGTTACCCAACAAATGCAGACCTGGCACAGCTGAGCCCTAAGATAACTTATAAATGCAAGGATAATTTATTGCCCTTGGCAGCTATTTCAAACACTCTGGTTTAAATGGGTATGCCAGGAAAACAGTCCTGTCAAAAGTAAGTTTTTAATGGTAAGTCTGGTTTTGTAGGTAAATCTTTTTCTTGCCTTTGAAGCTGACTGCAATGGAAAACTAACTTAACACATTATCTGACATTCCTGTGTCAAAGTAACCTTTTCCCAGTATAATCTTAAAAGATATCGAATAGAACATGAATTTACATTAGCTTAATTAAACGTGGGATTCATGAGTTGGGATCTGTTGATGGGTTTATCCCATTAGATTGGTCACAGGACTTGACCTCAAACTCCTTGCCCAGGGAGAGAGCAGGCTGACCTGAACTGACCTGAGCTGTAGGCAGAGGCAGCAGAGTCAACCTGGGCTGTATTTGGAGGATGGTTTAGGCTTTTTCTGTGATAGCAGCTTGAAAATACGCAGGTCTCAAAGCACCAGATTCTCTCTTTCCTAAAAATAAGCTTTCCTACAACAGCTCTTTTGACATCAAGACCTGAGTTTCTCATCTCTCTTTCATCCTTCCTGGTGTTTCCCTTTGCGTAGGCTGCTGCATTGATAAATGTCGAATGCCGGTCCTACTATTTTTAAGCGTGGCGATATCCAGCATTAGGTATTAGGTTCATGCATCCTGGAAATGTTGCTATAAATAATATGCTTTGTATCCCCATGAGACTATAGACAACAAGTCTTTGAGTTTCTATTTAATCAAATGGCTTTAATTCTTCCCTCCTAATGACTCGCTGGATATTTCTTGACTCTAAAGGACAGTCTCTTTTGCATCTGCAAAAGCTGTGTTCTTTCGGAAGGCAAAGAGATGAAAGCAGTTTGCAAAGAGTTAGGACAATCAGTCACAGTAATCTCTTCAGAAAGGCATGTGCCTGATCATTTTGTCCCGTAAGAAAACACTACCACCTTGTGTTTGCTATACTAGTGCAATACAAATAGCCTGACAGTCCACATGGTGTTATGTATTGCTCTCAGTTACTTCCTTGTCCTGCCAAGAGGCACAGCTTCTTGTTAAAGCCCAGCTGGAAAACCAAGCAGTGTTCTCTGTTGTTTTCTTTCTGTGCATGTAGGAGTATATCAGATAAGCAGACAAATCAAAGCTCACGATGGCAGCGTGTTCACACTCTGTCAGGTGAGGAATGGGATGCTGCTAACTGGAGGTGGGAAAGACCGGAAGATCATCCTGTGGGATCATGATTTGAATCCTGAAAGGGAAATTGAGGTAAGAAAGCAAGAGACAAGGGAATTGCCAGGAGCTGGGGATTGACTGGCAAGAGATCCTCCCCCCACCTTGGAGGATCAGGATTTAGGATGATAGGATATCTTCTGATTGCTGTCTTTTCAGGTTGATGGCAATGCTTATCTGTAATATACAGTTGTTCACATTTTCAGCCTATAGATGAGCCCATATGAGGCTACAGTTCTCTAATTTGAACAGAAATGTTAAGGTTTTCCTTTCTTCCAACCCTTCCTTAGGTTTTGGGGGTTTGGTTTGGTTTGAATTCATCCCATTTTGAGGACAGCTTTTAGTATTGTCTGGGGTTTTGTTATGTTTGCCTGTCCGGAGAAAGACAATGTTACCAAGGGGGGTTTGACCTAAGGCAAACAGTCCAGGGAATACATATGGGTATGCTGTAACAATTAATGATTCATAGGCTATGTCAGGAGCTTCTTTTAACTTCATCCTAAACCAGGTTATGGAATACATACGGCTTTGTGATTTGGCTGTGTGGCAGTGGTAGGTAAATGGGGATGGACTGGAAAAATAATGGACATAATGGATTTTAAAGTCCTTTTTTGTCATGATAATAGGATGAGCTCTCGAAATAATAGATTCTTCTTGAACAGCTGTTCTAATAATGGTTTACCCTCCTTACCTCGTGTCCATTCATAGCAGCATTTTTGACTTAACATGTATGTTAAGTTCCAACTAGAGTTTATTACTTTAATATTGACCTTTAGAAAACATGGCTAAGAGGTGGCCATCATATACAATGGTTAGGCTTAAGTAACAGACTCTGTTCACATCAGTGCCACTCTTTTGTTAATAATGTTGAAACTGATTTATTTATGTTGAGAAGTATTACCAGAACTGTGACAGACAACTTCCTGAATGCTGGCATTGATTCCTCTCTCTTGGGTGGCTAAGATAAGTGTGTTCTCTAAAGAGAAAGAGTTTAGAAAACCAAACAAATGCATGCTGTAAAATAGAGCAGTGCCTTAGGATTCAAGCATGCAATAAACAAACTCAATAGAAATCAGGTTTCTCCTGTCTCTTCTCCTAGGTTCCTGACCAGTATGGAACAATCAGAGCAGTGGCAGAAGGAAAAGCAGATCAATTCTTAGTGGGTACTTCACGAAACTTTGTCTTGCGGGGCACATTTAATGATGGTTTCCTGGTAGAGGTACAGGTGAGCACAGCTTGGTTTGGGCTGGAACCCAACAGTGGAAAGGCTTTCCCTGCTGCTGGGTTATTTTAAGAGAGCCTTTATTCCGTTCATTGTTAAATGCTGTGTATTTTTTTTCCAGGGACATACAGATGAACTCTGGGGACTGGCATCCCATCCTTTCAAAGACCTGTTCTTAACATGTGCCCAAGATAGGCAAGTTTGTATGTGGAATTCTGTGGACCACACACTGGAATGGACCAGGCTGCTAGATGTATGTAACCCTTTAGTGTTAAACAGCTGAAAAATAGGAGGAAAAAATCAGTTTCTGCAACACTATTGTCACATCTGATTGCAAGAGGAGCAACAATCATGTAGTTCTGGCTTTAGAAACAGCTATTTGGAAGCTTTGATAAACTTAACTAAGCTCATCAGACATTGCAGAGGCTGTAATCTGGTTACCACTTCTGATGACATCCTGGCAATCTAAGCCAAATAATACTTAGTCCTTTGTTCTTGTTCAGTTTAACTCTTTTCCCAGTTATTCAGACAGTTGAAACAGGGCATCATACAGCTGTGCAGGGTTGTCTTTCCTTATTGTCATTGTCCATTTTGCCTAGTTCTGTCCTTACACCCAAGCAAAAATATCCTTTTACACAGAAACTGAGCTTTTTACTTTCAGGAAGCTCATATAGTGCATATCACTAAGAGAGGGTTGTGAGCATGCTGCTGATTGTCTTTGTTGGGGTCAGTTCACCTCAGACTTGTGGGGTAGCTTTGGTATGAGAGTTGTTTAACTGGAAGAAGCAGAAGGGTGAATGATGTGTCTGTGCTTCCCCACTCAGGAACCAGGGCACTGTGCTGACTTCCATCCCAGCGGAGCAGTGGTCGCAATAGGAACGCACTCGGGCAGGTAAACGCCTTTGAAGTGACTTGTGATGATTGCAAGTTTAAAAGAGACAGTTTGATGCTTTGCGTGATGTATATATATATATATATTAATTAACTTGCTTTTTATTTGTGCTTGAGGTTATGCAGCCCAAAAAGCTTGGGGGAAGAGGTCAGGTCTTTCTTACATGGATTAGATGAAGGCAGAAAGTTACTTAATAGTCTGTTTTGGTTTTAACTGCTCTTTCATGAAAGCCCAGATCTTGATTTCAGCTTAACTGTTGTTTTGGTAGAGGGTTCCATGAGCACTCCTTTATTGCCTTTACCAAGTATCATATATTTTAATAGTGTGTATGTTATAATATCTTATGAGACAGGTAGAGTTCAGATCTTTCCCTTTCCCAAACCAAAGGACACCTGCAGCCTCCTGTATTGACATGGAGAAGAGAGTGAACTTGTGTAAGACAGCGCTCAACATGGCATATTGCTGCACTGAAGTGCTCTTGAGCTGTTCCTATCCGTCCTGAAATCATTGCATATGGGAAAGTTATCAAAACACAAGCTGAATCTTTGAATTCCAGCTCCTTTTAGTGGTGGAAAAACGTTCATAGTTGTATAGGGAATTGCATTCTACAAAACAAAGGTGCAGTCTGCACTACATTCATGAGCTGTAACAGCAGGCTGGGAACCTAGTTTTCACCTTCCTGAGGAAAATCCTGCTGAACTCTCATGTATTTGGGTTCCACATTGCACCTTTCCCCTTCTTCATCTCCTTTTAATTACAGCCTTGAATTAAACAAGTGTTTCTACCTTGATTAAACAGAACAGAAGATACTGGCCTAATAGTACTTGAAACAGGGAGAAGGGAAAAGGTCAGGCTCCATGTTTTATGAGTTATTAGACATGTTTGAAATCACCTCATCAAAGCACAACCAAGGTATATATATGGAGGGGCTGAAGCATTCAGGCTGTGGTTTGCTTCTGACTGACTCCCACACACACCCTTCCCAGACCATTTAACATCACACTTTTACTTCAGCATTTTCAGTTTCAATTCTTCCTTTTAAACTACTTGAGGCCAGCAGTTTATGCTGTGGTGGCCTTGGGTTTGGGTTTGTTTGGGATTTTAATCTGTTCTTCTTGGAACCAAGCAGTTCCATTCTCGCTGTTGTTTTATTGAGTTCTGAAATGGCGTGATTTAGTGCTAGGTTTGAGATACACAAATGAAACTGAATTGAAATGAGGCCTGGTAAATGTTCAAGTAGACAAGGAATAAATGGGGTTGTGCATCAAGATAAACAGACCACTTTCAAATTTACTGCCTAACCAGGGTCAGCACACAGTGCTTTCTGTGCCAGAACAAATGGTCCAAGAGAGTTATTTCCCAAAGGGCTGCATGATACATGTTGATTAATGTACAAGAAAATAATCTCAGACCCATAACAGGTCATTTAATAACTTGATTCATAGCCCAGAATGCTTAAAGCAAATATTAGAGGAGTCTAATATCTTTTGGACCTAATAAACCAAGCCCTTGGATGTGTCCATCTGTTGCTGTTCTAGTGGTGCTCTCCTTCCAGTGTGGAGGTCACTAGGATAGGGCTAGGGAATGGAGCATTAGGAAAGTTGGCTTTGGTGGTTCAAATTGTGACATCATGTTCACAGTCATGTAGAATATCTTGAGTGCTATGCTTACAAGTACTCGAATGCATGGCAAAAAGATCTAAATACACCATTACTAAGAAAACTGAAAGCTGAAGGACACAACCAGCATAAGCCAGAGCCATAAGGAGGTTAAATCAGTCAACAGAGCTATTGAGATTTTATACCACTTCAGCATCAAAATGAAGAAACCTAAGTACCCCAGGGAACCAATGCTGTCAGGTGGGTTGGGTTGTTCACTCACAAATGCCTTGATGGGTCAGCGTTCAGTATTAAAGGTGGGAATTCAGGTGTAACTGCACAACTATAGTCACTACTTTAGGCTCTGTTTCCCTGGGGATTTGATCAGAAAGTGTTTGTTTCTGAAAGCCTCTTTTTTAGCTGGGTTATTGGTATGTGTTTTAAAGGGAAGAAGAGAGATGCCACAGCACTGGGAGAGCTTGGAAGGTTGAAGAGAGCAGGTCTCATTACATCAGACTAGATGTGCTCCTATTCTTAAGCTCTGTTACCAAGCTTGTCATGGTGCACTGGCTCTTCCCATGCCAAGATTGCTGCTGGTATCTCTTGTTCAGAACAAGTTCTGGAGGAGGACTGGTGCCACAAAAGGCTGTCTCCTAATACCAGATGAAGTTCAATATGCGCTCTAAAGAGCAGCAGCAGTTTTGCCTTGGATTTGATACCACAGTGCTACACCTCTGTGCTTTCAGTCAAATACAGGGGGCTTGCATGGTTGTGAACCATCTGACGTCAGTAAATGGTGGTTTTGGTCCTTCTTTGATAACATTATGCATAGAAATGGAAAGGATTGCAAGGGAAAATACCAGATTAGAGTAAGTTTTGTGTTTACAAGGACCATGGGAATGTTTCCCCCCCCCCTTTTGCTGCTCCTCATTCTTAGGGGGTTTTACCTTCATACGAATTGAAAGATCAGCTTTTACATCAAAGGTGTTTTTCAAAACGAGGAAGAAGCAGGAGATTAAAATTCAGGTGTAGGCTGAAGGCTCAGGAGGATGAGGGGCAGTCATCAGCTGTTGGGTGGCATGTTTGTCACCCAGCAGACATTATGGTGATCACTGCAGTGTTCAAGGCAGGGGGAAACCAGGCTCTGTCTAGAATCTTATGTATTCTTCATACAAGGCAGAAGCTGTTCCCTGTGAGGGTGCTGAGGCACTGGCACAGGGTGCCCAGAGAAGCTGTGGCTGCCCCATCCCTGGCAGTGCTCAAGGCCAGGTTGGACACAGGGGCTTGGAGCAGCTGCTCCAGTGGAAGGGGTTGGAGCTGGGTGACCTTAAGGTCCTTTCCAACCCAAACCAGTCTGGGATTCTGTGAAACTCCTATTGCTTTTTGAACCAGGAAAGCTTTCCATTAAAACCAGATGTTTGCTGTGCTACCCTTGAGGAAGATGAAGTCAGGCAGTGATTATTGCTCTTTTGCTTGCTTTGTTTAGTGGAATTCTCACAGGAATTCTCTCTTTCTCCCTCTCCAGGTGGTTTGTTCTGGATGCGGAAACGAGGGATCTGGTTTCAATACACACTGATGGCAATGAGCAGCTCTCGGTGATGCGCTACTCAGTAGGTAGGCAGCCTTTTCTAGTCATGGTAATTGCTGATTAATGTGATGTCTGTTCTGTTAACCTGTTTTAAACAGCACCCCAGTGTCACTAGAAAAGGCAGAGCTTTGGAAAAGATCTTTAAGGTGCTTAACTGAATATTGCTTAAAGATATGCTTGTATTTGCTGAATCTTGGAGTCCTGCAACTATAAACTCTGCAGTTGCCTTTTCCAGCTTTTCCTTCATGTTTCACTCTGCTGGTATCAATAATATTAGCTTATATAAGTAAATATAAGTAAAATTAGCAATGTTAGTAATACTGTTCCCAGAAAAATTAGAAGTCCTCAGCTAAATAGTTAACAAAAAAGGTTAACAAAAAAGTCTGTCAAAGGCTGTGATATTTCATATACTTAGTTAATTTTCAAGTTTATTAATACTAAACCATAAAACAAAGCTCAGGTCTTTCTGAAATTCAGCTGGTTGTTAAGTATTTACTATGGGATTGCAGGGTGTTCAGGCCAGGACTGAGTGTCCTCTTCAGACATGACATGACATGACAGATCATCAGGGGCTGGCTCCTCACTACTAAACGCACTGATGTTCATGGACATTAGAGGCATTTGATCATGATTCACAGCAGCTCTTGTCCATGTGCTTTGGTTTTAAGTGAGGACAGCACAGTTAGAAAACTGCTTATAATGTTTGAATGTAGCCATTAGTCAGTGCTGGTTGATCTGCAAGCCCCAGCTCCAGGGCTGAGCTAACCATAGGGTGATTTGTGTGATGCAGAGCACTCAAACTGCCTGCTGGTGACAGGAAATCCAGTGCAATCTGAAGCTTTATCCCCGTAGACACTTCCTTAGACATTAGACATTGTCCCCATTAGATACTTCCTTAAAAAAAAAGCAGAAGTGAAAGAACTTGCTCCAAAAACATACCCCAAAGTCAACAGATACGGACTGAAAAACGATTTCAGGTTGTGTGTCCTTAACTAGAGTGTAAGCAGTTGTTTTCAGTAGTGATGGATCTGAAATCATGAACATGTGGAAAACGGGCATGCTGTTAATTTACAGCAAATCTCTTGTGTTGTAGATGGCACCTTACTTGCAGTTGGATCCCACGACAACTTCATTTACCTCTACGTAGTAACAGAGAATGGAAGAAAGTATAGCAGATATGGAAAATGCACTGTAAGTTTCAGAGCAAACACAGCAGTTCTGGTATTTAGGTGTTCTGCAGACACTAAGATGTTAAGCAGTGGAACTCTGTGGCCTGATGCTATTCTGGTTTTAGGTTTTGCTTCATGTTTTCGGAGGTTTTTTCAGCATGTGGTTGAATTTAAACTGTAGTGTAATGGGTGCTGCAACTGTCAGTGTTGGGTGAACACTTTTGCACCAAATGTGATGTATTTTTCAGACTATTGACTTATTTCCAATGGGAAGTTAGCAGTTGGGTGGAGTAATGCCTTGTACCTAATGCTGAAACTCATTTGGGGATGAAGTCACTCAAAGATGGCTCATCTTCAGGGCCAGGCTGGATGGGTGACATGGTCCATGGCAGGGGACTGGCACTAGATGAGCTTAGGGTCCTTTCCAACCCAACCCATTCTAAGATTCTATGTATGTAATATTTAGCTTGCTATGTACTTCAGCGTTTCTGTGAGCTCTTTGAAGATGTATGAGACCATTTTTCTCTGTATATTATATGTCCTATATGTATCAGGAGAGAGCGTATTTGGATTTAGACCAGCACCTCTATGTCTGTTTGCCAGGGGCTCATAAAAACTGGGATGGGAGCAGTAGGCACTGTTAGGCAGAAGCATTAAGGCTTGGAAGCAGGTTTCTGTTAACTGTTTTTGTCATTCTGAGTGCCTCTATATAGAAGCCAGAATTGAGAACCTGGTTTTGGTGGAGACTGAGCTCCCCTGACCATAGCAGCTTGTGCAGAAGGTATCAGTACATTAGCTGACTGGATTGGGGATCCCATTTCCTATGGCTGTACCCTCCCTGCCACTGCCTGCCAGCACACTGGGGTCCATCCCAGCTTGATGCTAAGCAGGGAGACACGGAGGCATGGCCAGGACCCGGAGTGCTGTCCTGGTGCTGGCACCGCATCCTGCTGGCTCTCTGCTGTCATTCAGTAGCCTGGAGGGTGACCTCCAAGTAGTATGACTCAGTCCTGCTGGTGAGTCAACTTCTGGTTGTTTCTTCCAACTTGAATACGTTATTTGAATGCTTTCAGGAGGATGTGATCTACTGCAGCAGCATCAGCTTGTGCACAAGGGCTCTATGCCCACTGCTGCATTGAAATCCCTTTCAGTCACAGGCAGGCTTTGCTGCTGCTCCCAGAGGCGAGCTGTGACTTGAGAGCGTGCTTCCAGTGAGGGACAGTGTTGGTTGTGATCAGAAGGGATAACAGATGAGCTGAAACAACCGGTTTGGGTAGCGCAGCTGTTTCCTGAGGGCTCCAGCTATGCACCAGCAATGGGAAGGTACAGGCTGGGGTAGGAACTTCCAGTGTGTCCAGGGTAGCTGGCGCTGTCTCTGTTTGCTTTGATCAGAGCGAGTTGTTAGCAAAGGAAAAGCAAGTACCATGTGCTCACTGTGGGGTGAGAGCCCCAACACGCCGAGGTGTTCAGTGCATGGGACTTCACCTGAAATCATTCATGGTTTTACAGGCTGTGGGCATTTCAGTCCTTGCACTGCCTAAGTCTGAAGCAGATGGATGCTGCCAGTGAAGGGGAGGATGTCCATTTAGTCAGACAGTTTAATCAGCCATGAATTATGTTCATTCTATGTAAAGATACAGAAAAGGAAAGAGGGAAATGTTTCCTTATCAGTGGGTAGGTCCCAAAGAAAGATTGAAATGGAAAACAGGATCCTCCTGTCGGTGACAGTGTTCTGTTCCAGTTCATCATTCAGTGGTTGCTGCCTGAAGGGATGTTGCAGCATGGAGCCCCTTCCCCACCACCCTCAGGAATTCTGACAGCTGCCAAATGTCTGGCAGGGTTTAGGAAATGACTGACCAGTTCTTTTCCGTGTTGGAGTTGGCTTGCAAAGACTTGGGAAGTCAGGGAAGAGTGAGGCAAATCCTGGTCAATTCTGCATTGATTTCTTGTTTCAAAACACCGGGTGCGAGTGTTGATATCATATATTCCACCATGGCTGCAGAGCAGTTATGGCAATGCACAGCTCCTTGAAAGGAGCACAAGTGAACTGCAGCAGACTGGGGTGGATGGGGAGGAGGTGGTTTTTGCTGTCCCAGCTGTGGGCGCAGCTTCTGCTTCGGTTGGAATGAAGAGCAGTGTTTCACATTGGTGTTACTGCATTCCTCTGCAGGGACATTCCAGCTATATTACACACCTTGACTGGTCCCCAGACAACAAGTATATAATGTCAAACTCAGGAGACTATGAAATACTATACTGTAAGTATGAACTGAGAGCTGCTGGAAACAGAAAGCGTGTGTTAGCTGTCAGAGGGGGGTGTTTGATCAGAACTGTACAAAATGCTTGCTGACAAAGGAGCCAATTTGAACTTGTGTAATCAGATATCTTGATGTTATTCAGAGCTGTGTATTACCTAATGGCAATGCCAAATATAGCTTACTTCTTTACAAGGTCATAAATCAGCTTCACAGCGTAGAATGTACAGAACAAGTGGCCCTATGTTTTGATGTTGGCCCAAAGTTCCATAGATTGAACATAATATATACAGTTGTCTAATTAGTGTCAACAGTAACCAGTTATTCTGGGGGGAGAAAATCAGTGCCACTGTTCTCTTCTGCACTTTCCTGTTTTAAACCCTCTCTCAGCTGGTGTTGAAAATGAAGCAAAGCCATAATTCTGCTTTAATGTGTTAGTATGAAGAATGGGTTTGTCTTTTTTAATATACAGAAATGCGAATTGTGGTTATGTCAAAAGTGTGTTTGACTTGCATAGAGCAGATCAGTCTGGTTTTCCATTGATTTTTGTATTCCTGTCTTCCTGTGGCTTTAACTAGATCCAAGAGGGTTGTAGCTCTGTTCCTGGACAGGCAAGAAGAGCCAGCAGTTCAAATATATGTCAGCTTAACATGTGCTTTCTGCCTGGCACAACTGAGGTTTCAGATCTGGGGAGTGCAGTATCTCAGTGTACCAAAAGGGAATGCTGGTTCTTACAGTTGCCTGTATGGGGAAGCAAAGAGCTGTGACCCGTTAGTAATGTTGGGGTATTACAAGATGGGCAGTCTTTCTTTTCCTAGTTAGAAGCTGAGAAGCAGCTTGAGACTCCCCTGGCAGCAGTTGCTCACTCTCTTCCAAGCATCACTTGGTTAAGTTGCAGCATATCCATGGAGCTGGTAGGAAGGAGTCGTTGTCCTCTATTAAAACATGTTGTAGAGTAGGTAGCCAGGGACTCAGGCTGTAGGGAAGAGGTTTTGAGACACCCTGATCTGAAGAGGGAAATGAGAAGTAAAATGGGACTCATGTATCACGCAAAGCTTCGAGTAGCTGGCGTGTGATAAAGGTACTGGTCTGTCTTTGCCTTTACAGTATGATTCCAGATTGATTTTAAGATGCGTTTACTTACTGTCTTAGCACCTTCAAAGAGCACTTATGTGACTGTGATTTTATATGGCATAACTCATCATTCACTTTTTTGGCAGGGGACATTCCAAGTGGCTGTAAGCTAATCAGGAATCGTTCTGACTGTAAGGATATAGATTGGACAACATACACTTGTGTGCTAGGCTTCCAAGTGTTTGGTAAGCACCATCTAACTTGCTTTTAAGCTATTCATGCTGTGCTTTGTGTTTGCTTTTGCTTCAATTTGTCATTAGAAACCAGTTAATGATTGTTGAGGATGGTTCTGAGGTGACAGACCAAAGAGGCTGGCCACAATATTGTCTGTGATACAGAGCAGTGGGTGCACTACTGAAACTGTACAGTGGATTTCTATTTAGTCTTGAAGTTTGGGATTTGATTTTTCTGCTGTCATTTTAGGCTACCAGTTTTGGAGGTACTGGAGCAAAAAGCTGGTGTTTTAAAGTGCTCATATGGCACACGTGCGTTCTCCTTTGCTTGCCTTATCTTGGGGCCAGGAACAAGACTATGTGAGTGTAGGTTATAGTCATGACAGCACATTGATACCTGTAGTCAGAGGTTAGTAATACACACTGCTGAAGGCAGCTGTTGGCTATAACTGAGGAGCTCCTCTGGGAGTTAAGTAGGATTCAGCCTGGCAGTGTTGTAAAGCCAAGTTGTGCCAGCAGCGAGCTGAATGTCTCGCTTCCATCGCAGAGATCACATACCTACCTCTGTTCTTCATGGTGGAAACTGCAAAAGCAGGTAAATCATCACATTCCTTAGAGGTAAGGGTTAGGTCTCCCTATCTTCTCTGCACACTGGCTAGGAGTTCAGTTTTGAATATCAGTTACATGCTTGGTTTGGCTTTATTCAGTCTGCCTGGTTGAAGTGGAAGGGGAAGGCCTGTTGCCTCCTGATGCTCTGTCTACATAAGCCTAGCTGACAGGGGACTGGTCCCCAGCAGTTATTTCTTCACTGCCTTTGCTTCTGAGACTGAACTAATAGTGCAGCACAAATGCCTTGCTTTAAAGGGAGTATCAGAAGGTCCAGGAGATGCTAGAGAAAATGAAAAGCAAAACTGATGCTAATATAACGTCTTTCTCCAAGAGCAATGAGGAAACTTTGTAAGGACTGAATATTCCTTCTGGAATAGCCTTGGAGTGAAGCCATTTTACATTCCATGCAGAGTACTTCGGTCTGCCAGAAGCATGGAGGTAGCAGACGGTGGCTCTGTTGCCACTGAACTTCTACCATTACATTTGGTGCTAGAGCAGGCAGGGAGCTGCTTTGAATCCCAGAAGTCCTTTACTCCTGACCTAAGGAGATGAGGTGTGGGAGTGCAGAAGGAATCTGGCTTTGTGTCGTCAGCAGCTCTTGGACAGGAGCTAACTGGTAGCTGGAGCCAGGCTGGAGATGGGCAGCTCCCATAACCACTGTTTGGAGAAGCCTTTCCACTTGTTGTTCTCAACGAGTGGCTCAGTCAGCTGATGCTGCCTGCATTCCCTTTTGGATTCACACAGACTTTAACCACTCGGAATCAGTCTCAGCTGCTCTCAGAATCATTGCTGTGCCAGAGGGCCTGGGAGCGAAGTAGACAAAGCAGATAATGTGATGTTATTCTGGGGCAAAACGGAATGTATTTAATCTTCCAGCCAAAATTCATCATGTTCAGTTTTATATTGTCTGGGAGGCTGACACCCTGTGCAGAGACTTAAAACGCTGCTCAGCCTCTGACAAAGGCAAGGATTTTCCCATTAAACCAGACAGTGCAGCTCAGCCAACCTAGCAGGTATTTGCTGCCCAAAGGAGAAGTCTGGCTTTGACCTGAGGGTCAGCTGGCTCAGGGCTGCGAGCTTTGATGTTCAGGAAAGAGGGTTAAGTTTATGGGATTTGGACTTTGAGGGTGTGTGTTTTACTAATTTAGCTGTGTGGAATAGTGTGTCCATAGGCTCAGGCTTTGGGTTGAAAGGATTGAAGTGCCTGCTTCAGATGGGAATAGCATCACTCCTTTTTGGCCCTTGGTATCATTGCGTTGGCTCAGCAGTCTCCTTAATCTGCATCCCCAGCATTTGAAGTCACTCTCTCATTTAGTGCACATTTCCCACACTTCCATCTGAGCTGATTCTTTCAAGAGGCTTGCTGCTGGCAGCACAGTCCATTAGAATAGAAGTGCTGCCCTCGTACCTAATAACAAAGTCATGTGGGTTTTATTGCTTTTCAAGTTAAGAACTTGGTCACATAAATGTCTTGGGTTTTCCACATTTGCCTGCTGCATTGAAAGCAAATCCTGCTGTCTTATGACAAAGGGTTGTCTTACCTTTAGAGCTGGTAAAGGAATTTGGGAACACAAAAGATATTAAATGCAGGCTTGAATATTAGTCTTTATAATCTGAAATGAAACAGAAGAGGCGATGGCATAGCTGTTCGGCACGGTGTGCATGCGGTGGTAGGTGAAATCAGGAATCTCATTAGAAGCTTGTGTATGACTCCCACCTGATTGATGACAGTATTTTATATATAGAATGCAGGAGAAAGTTAAAATGCATTCATTTGGGAAGTTCTTAAATATCTGCTTTTCAGATTGATTTCACTGATGTGAGAGCACTACAATGATTCTAAATACTTGCCTTAGCGTTTCATGTCTTTACTTAGTACATTAGCCACAACGTAGCTTACTGGCATTGAAACAAGCTGCCTTTGTTATTCTGCAGAGAAAATCAAGTACTCCACCCACTGAAGAATGGGGAAAAACCCAACTTTCAAGTTAAATGGTACTTGCCATTTTGCATGAAAACAAGGCAAGAGAGTGGGGGAGTTTGAGAAAAACCAGGCAATTCTAAGCTGGCATTTTGTGCTGTATGACATGGACAGCACATGGGTTTTATTTAACCACAGTCAGTGATTGTAAGGGAGGAAGAAGAGGGAGCATCCCTCTCAGTGAGTCAGGGATGCAATTATTTGGGGTGTGAAATCTGAGGGAGGAAAGTTCTTTCTAATTCTTGAACTTCTCAGAAGCCCAAATCTGAGCTGTACAAATACAGCACCTTTGGCATCAGTTACTGCCTTATACCCCTTTGCTTGCCCTTTGCTCAGCATTTCTTGCAGCTGTGAAGCAGCAGGTTTGCTATGGGGATCTCTAGGGTCTTTATTCACTGTTAAAGCCTCCCCTCTCCCCAGTCTGTTCAGTGCATTTCATCCAGGCCCTGGTGTTATTCTTTTGTCTAGACGTATCTGTGTCATTCTTTACACTTAAAAGCATATTGAATTGTGCTTAAGCACTTGACAGTACTTACCTCTAGGAAACTCATGCAGCAGGCTGGCTTTGTGCAGTGTCATCAGGCTCCTTTGAATCATGCAAATACTAAGAGTTAAAAGACAGCCAAAAGAAATCTCTGCCTACTCTGTGTTGTCCTGTGCTCCAGCATCAGCCTTGCTTTTAACCCCTTTGTGCACAGACAGAAGTGTTACCAGTTTCAGCAGCAAACTTGACCTTAAAATAAGCTTTAAACAAGACTGAGGTTTTGAACAGGAGACTTAGGGTAAGTCCAGGAGGATTTCCTGGCCAAGGCTGAGGGTCTGGGGGAGCAGCTTTAGGTGAGCAAAATAGCAATACCATTTAATGCAGTCCATATTCCAGCTTCCAGTTTAATGCCTTTTGTTAAGCTTCCCTTTTCTCACAGCTTTCTACAACTGCCATCACTAATTATCTGCTGTCTCCTAGGAGTGTGGCCTGAGGGATCAGATGGGACAGACATCAATGCCCTTGTCAGATCCCGGAACCGAAAAGTGATAGCAGTTGCTGATGATTTTTGTAAGGTCCATCTCTTTCAGTATCCCTGTTCCAAGCCAAAGGTGAGTCTCCAGCTCAGTCATTGTGGAAGCTGGCAGCCAAATGTATATCTGAGAACAGTGCTAGGGATGGTTTCCCCCATTAATCTGTATTTCTGCTTGTTTCCGACAGGCTCCAAGTCACAAATACAGCGCTCACAGCAGCCATGTGACAAACGTCAGCTTCACCCATAGCGACTGTCACTTGATTTCAACTGGAGGGAAAGACATGAGTATTATCCAGTGGAAACTCGTGGAGAAGGTGACTCTGCCACAAAATGACATTGTCGTGGACATCGGCGCAACCAAAGTGCCCATCCCTGCCGGTGACAACGGTGCTCAGCCCCCTGCCCCTCTGCCACAGCCTTTCAATGACATGAACCAGACCGAGAGTGTAACTGGCAGCTCCCCAGCCTCTTTGGAGAGCAACTTGGAGCAGTCTGCAGAGGCCAGCGAGGAGCAGAGCGAGGAGCAGAGCGAGGGGAGCAGCCTGGATCCCACTGAGCCGGGCGATGAGGAGCCCTGCAATGAGATGAGTGAGGAGCACAGCGAGGCCACGGTCACTGAAGAGCAGCAGGAGGACTCACCAGTGTCTTAATGCTCCCAGCTCAGGCGGTTGTGGTTTCTTTTGGTGTGCGTGCTTTCATTACAGGGTGAGGGTTCAATAGGGAGAAGTAGCTGGGGTTCGTGACCACTCCGGCTTTTTGAGTTTCAGTGAGATTTCTATAGTCTGAGCTTCAGTTCGATGTGTGGAACCATCCCAAGGGCCTGGCTTTGATGGTCTGTGTCAAGATCCGGTCACAGTTAGTAGTGGACATTACCATAGATCCGTTTCAGTTCTGAAATTGCTGTCAGGAAGTGGCATGAAATACATACTGGAGAAAAAGGTTAGCTCTGAGAAATTAGCTCAAGTAAACCACCTTAACTATGTGAAGTGCTGAGCTGCTGGGAAGCACTGAGCTGCTCCAGCTGGGGAGCACTGTGACACAAAGACAACCAAAAAGCTCCTCGGTTGGGGCTGTTCTCCTTTGGTTTTTCTTCATGAGAAAAAGAGAAGAGAAAACAATGTCGTGGTGCCACGTGTATGGCAATGCCTTCTTGACCTAACACATATGCAATTTTCTAACACTACTAATTCCTAGTGGAGTCTGGATGTGTTGGCAGTTGGGCTGCCCTGGGTGCTGCTAGTTCTAAGGCAAATCCTGTCGAGGAGCAGTGTTGGCTGTTCCGCTTTCAGACTGGTTAACAACAGACTAACCCAGTGCTGTCGTGTTTCACCTTTCATGACCTGAAACTGTAGGATGCCATTGTCTCGTCAAGGAATCGCTTGCCTAGAGAGTTTGAAGCTTCAAGAGGATCTTTACAGTGACTTTGATGTGGACAGCAGAGGAAGCAGGACAAGAACACACAAGTCAGATGGGCTCCAGAGTTACACATTAAGCCTTCAGTCAGAACTTGCTCCATCCCTAGTAGGAGAACTATAAATACAGTTAACTTATTAAGTTGGTGCTTAGGATTAGTGTATTCAGTTGATAATTCTGCGTTTGTAGAGAGAACTCTTAGGAGTCATTAAGCTGCAGTCTCGGTTTTTGCTCCCCCTGGCTCCGTTAGCGGTTGGGATAGAAGCACACAGGCATTTAGATGAGGATGAGGATGTGATTTTCTCTTTATTTCTTCCCCTAGATTTGCTGATTTCCTGTTTTTGTGCTCTCATTTGTTTGTTTGTTTCCACCCCCCCTCCCTGGGTTGCTCTAAGCCATGCAGCTCTCATGTGGCTATACCTGGCCAGTTACGGGATATCTTGGCATTTGTTATGCATTTGGAAAGTACCTTTTTTTACCACGTTTGTCAGATAGCTACAGTTTTCCCTTAAGTACATACGTTTCCTACTTTAAAGAGCTATAGACTTACTGACAGATAGCCATTTCCTATGTACTTGTTTATATTTTGATTACATAGAATTCTCTTCTTCTTTTTTAACTCGCTGCATCATGCTGGTATTTTAGTTCTTAGGTAGGATATCATGTTTAGAAACTTTGGATGAGTTCATAAGTCTTAATTGTGCAAGTGTTTACGTGATTGTGCCATTCCAAAGTGCATCAGAACTGTCATTCCCTTACTAGTATCTTCTCAGGAGAAATGCTACAGATCAGGTATTTAGTCATCATTTGGAAATTAAAAAACAAATGGACTCCCAAAGGACATTTAGAACATTTATATATAAAATATATAAATATATATATACACACATATATATATAAAAAATTATCCTCTTGTTTACAACAGTTCCAGAAAACCTCAAAGTAATTCCCTTCAGATGGAGGGAGATGTGGATTCCAAGCAACCCATCTGTTCAAACTGTGCTCCGTAGATAGAGTTGTATTGGAGAGCTCCAGTTTGCCTGACGTGCAGGTTTGCCAAATAGCAGCAATTCAAGAGGAAGGTCAGCTCAGCAGAGGTAATGGTTCCAAATGAGGAATATGCCATAGGATTAGGACATAACCTTGGGAAAGGAGGAAGGTTGTGGAGCTGAGGAGGCACAGAGCTCTCTCTGTCGGTTTCATGAACGCCACATAACGCAACACATTTCTTTTAGGGACATCTGTCACCTGGGGTTGCCACGTAAAGTGAGAGTTATAGTTGTGATACTCTTGTGTTTGTAGTGCAGAAGACTCTACTAATATGCAAAAAGCCTTACAGCTTTCCATTGCTGGCAACTACTGTTTAACAAATAATGAAATCTGTGATAATGGATGGAAATGGGTGGGATTATGTAACTGTAGATGTTTTAGAGAACTTATTGTGAATGAATTCTGATTCCGAGTGTTTCATGTGAAGATGTTTGAGCCATTTCTATCTATCATGCATTCCTGTCTCAAGGCAGAAAGTTTTGAAGATTAAATAATAAAATCATCAAAATATGTTGCAGTGTCCTTGTTCTGGTTCCTCCTGCATGCAGAGTGGATGCTGGGATCCCAGGTCATGGCTGGGCCTATGGGGACCGTGGCTTTAAAAGAACCTGTGGAACTTGTGCTTTTTTCATAGCCTCCCAGACTAAAACTAAGTTAATTCAGCATCAGGACTAATGCTGGCAATGCTGAATGTTCATCTGGTGTGCTTTCAGTGTTCAAGGCCAGGTTGGACACGGGCTTGGAGCAGCTGCTCCAGTGGAAGGGGTCCCTGCCCATGGCAGGGGTTGGAACTGGATGAGCTTTAAGGTCCCTCCAGCCCAAACCAGCCTGGGGTTTTATGATTGTATGTCTGCTTTCCAGGGTCCTGCTAGAAGCTTCCTTCTGGAAATCATGCAAAAAGGACAAGTTTACTTTGGATGTACCATGTTAAATACCTTGATACTTACACATTTGTGATAGTCTGTCCAAGTGCAGATGCAGAAGGTCACAACATACTTAAGAGACTGTGTGAAAGGTTCTTGGTCTTTTGAAAGGCTTTGAATGGTGTCCATTTCTTGCAGCCTGTTTCTGGCCTTCACAAAGAGGGAGGGTGGGATAGAGAAGAAAGAAACCTGCAGGAGATGAATACCTTGCTTTCCTTAGAGGGAAGAACCCAACAAACCCCCATCACTGTCACTCCCTTGTGTTTGAGTGGAACCCTCAACAACTCTTTATTCCCCACCATATTACCAGGAGAATGCTGCTGTTCCAGCCTGGGCACCGAGAAGATGGTCTGAGGCAGGGCTGTGCTGTTCTGGGCTCACCAGAATCACCCCTTCCACTGGGATGCTTGGTAAGGCAGGAGGTAAGGGGTCTTGTGTGGGGCCTCCCTTGTGGTAGGTGTGGGTTAGGGCATATATAAAGGGCACTTGGCAACCACTTACTTGAGTTTGTTCTTTTTCTCCACAGCAGTTCCAGGGTAGGTGAATGTGGATGTTCCAGGTGGGCTGGGATGTGGATGGGTAGGGATGAGCCCACAGAATTTGCTGTGTTTGCCTATGCTGCAAGTCAAATCCCAGTGTCTTTCTGTTTCAGTCATACCCAGAGTGCCTGGACTCTCTCTGACAGCACAGCGACAACTCCAGTTTGATTGTTACATTGATTACAGGCTGTACTGGTTGATATCCTGGACTTTCTGCCTCACTCCAGCACATGTGTTATATTTACCCCTTACATTCACTTCAGCTCAGTGCAGTGTCTCGGCTCAATCAGGCTGTAAGTAAGTACAATGTGAAATTCAAGGTTGGCTGAGCCAAGCAAACACCAGATTCTCCTTTCTGGTGCCTGGTGCCAGCAAGACCTCAGTTCCTGGCAGTGAAAGGATTAATGTGCCATGGGGTGGCCATTCCTTAGGCGGTGTTTGCTCTGTGTGTTTGCTCTCCTCCTGCACAAGCCTCAGCCTGTTGCCTGATCTCTATTGCTGACAGATGTTTCCTACTAATACTTTAATCAACTGAGACTGAAGAACTGCTTACAGTAGGATTATACAGTACAGGAGACTGGGCAGGGTACACACAGTAATGTAGTTCATGCGCATGGTGCGTGCAAGCAGCAAACATGCGGCTGCTCAAAGCTTTGGGGCTTTTTGTTTGGAAGGGGAACATGGATGACTTCAGGCCACAGTGAATTAAGAAGGCTTAGGAACACAGGGGGAAAAGCATTCCCAGTGGGATGGCAAGAGGACTGGGAGAGGTGTGGTGGAGGGACAATGGTAAAAATGCCCTTTCTTAATGAATTCTTAATGACTGAATTAGTCACCTTGTCGCAGCTTTAGTTTTCCATAAAATGCCTTTAAGTTGCCATGTCTAGGACATGCTTTAGTCTGGTGAGCTGGGTAAGTGCTCCAGGTAGCTCTTGTGATACTCTGTCCCCTGCTGTGGGATGTTCCATCATCCACTGTTAGTGTCACACATCTCTTGTTTTCCCTTGCTCTGAATCCTCATTGTCACAGAGCACACTCCATGCTCTGTGCATCACTGAGCACCCAGGCTAGAAGCAAGAGGTGCCATTTGCTTTTACTGCTGCTTCATCATCTATTTCACCTTTAAATCTGCTGTCTTGTCATTCCAGTCAGTCTCCACGTGTGTGTGGAGACATTAAGGTATGTCCCCATTGTATTTGGAGCTAGACTGTTTAGTCTCTCTTAAGAGCATTCACGCTTTCCTGTGCACTTCTAACTGCAGGCCAGAATATCATAAAGGAAGGAAGTCATAAGCTGCCTGCATCAGACAAGGGATGGAGCTTCTAATGCTGTCTAGTATGGAAGTACAAAAGCCCCTGCCTTGACTCTCTGGTGCTGTTCCAGAGGCACATGTGGAGCACATTCCTGGGTAATCCGGAGTGCTGTGGCCAGATGGGAGCAGTCAGACCTGACCCAGTTCTCCTTAGGCAGTCCTGTTCTCAATGATGACTTTGGAAGCCTCGTGCTTCTCTCCCACCGTGGAACTGTCACCTTCCAGTGTGCCCCAGGGGTAAAGAGCTGTGTCTGTAATGGAGCAAGGCACCTCATGGCAGCTTTCCCCCCCGGCTCCCATGGATCAGAGGGATATCAGGGAGCCTTAAGCTTCAGGAGGGTGAGGGAGCAGAAATACTTTGCTCAGAGTTTGCTGAAAGGAAGCAGACTGAAGTGGGATGGGTGGAAACTGGTTCCAGTTGTGTCAGCTGGAGGGGGGCAATGGCATTCAGAATGGATGCTGACTCTCTCCACTCCTCATTCTGCGTTGTCCGTTCCCTTGAGGAACAATTCTAACCAGTGCAATGCTGTAATCCAGGTTTCCTGCATCAGTTCTGCCCACAGTGGAATCTGCCAGGGCAAGGGAAGAGGATGCTCGGTCACTATCTGCTCACAGGTAAGAGCACATCTTTGGCTCCAAGCCTGGCTGGCACTAGGTGGCACCCTGCTATAACCTAACCTAGCTTGCCTTTGCTTTGAAGGTTGGTAAACATCTGGGCAATGGGAACAAGAGGTGAGATTAATCCCCAGGTCACCAGCACAGGCACACATGCGAGATGGGGGAATTCTAACTGGGTTGTAAAGCTTCCTGGGCCTCTGTCACGTACCCTGGATGAGAGAGCAGGGAGGAAATGAGATCCATGTGCTTATTCCAGTAGTGCTGTTCATTGTACTTGCTGCAGAGCATCCAGTTGGGTTTTGTGCAGTAAATAACGTGGTGCCCTTTGGGGAAAGTGTTCCAATCTAAACTAATTCAGCTATTGCAGTTTATGCTATCCATGGATTTGCATTGTAGTGTTGCTTTGATTTAAGGGACTCAATGTATGGGGTTTGTGAAGACTTTGTGAAGAGGTAGGTTTCTGGGACAGGTGCTGCCCAGGAGGATGCGGAACCAGCTATGGGGCCAAGGAGAGGGGAGGGTCCTGGCAGTAGGAAACAGTGTGGGCATGTTTGCAGAGTGCATGGTTAGAGGAGGAAGTGGAACCGATTGATGTAAGGCTTGAGTGCTGCAACTCAGCTTCTAGTGATAAAGAATAACCCAGAGACTTTGGAGTGAGGCATTGTGATCCATCCAGGCTCATCTTCAAAGCAGGTTTCACAGGGAGGAAGCCTGGGTTGTGCACTGTGCCACTGCCTGGGGCTGTGAACCCAAAGCACACCCAGGTGATGACAACCAGGAGAGATGTTCTGAGTGTTGTTTCCTGATCCAGGCTGAAGAAAGTGGATTTAAAAGCACAGAGGCAGTGAGAATGTGCCCTAGGGCTGCCAGCATCCAGCAGTGGAGTTCTGCCTTCCATGGAGGGGATGAAACAGGTGAATGGAGCATGTCTGTGGCGGAGCAGGGAAGGGAGAGCTGTTGGTTAACATGAGGCATCTCTTGTGTTCAGCAGAGCTTAACAGCCATGTCTGAGGCTGCTGGAGGTACCCGTCCCTTTGGGAGCCAGGGGCTGGGGTCTTCCCAGCAGGGAGGCAGCTGAAGCCATTGTCAGTGGCCAGGATTCACTGTCTTTGAAACCAGGGCTGGCAGTGGAGGGAAGGCACCAACTGCTGGTAACTCATTGAGGTCTGTTTAACTGAGCTGGCTCCTCACTACAACAGAGATCTTGAGGTGATGGAGGGGGCCAGAGAAGGGCAATGGAGCCCAAGTGTGATGGGGAACGGCTGAGGGACCTGGGGGTTCAGATGGAGAAGAGAAGGCTCAGGGGGGACCTGATGGCTCCCTACAAGTGCCTGCAGGAGGATGGAGCCAGGAGGGGCTGGGCTCTGCTCCCAAGGAACAAGGGATGGGACAAGAGGAACCGGCCTCAAGCTGCACCAGGGCAGGTTTAGATGGAGCTGAGGAACAATTCCTGCCCCACAGGGTGCTCAGGCATTGGAACAGGCTGCCCAGGGCAGGGCTGCAGTCATGAGTCCTGATACACCTTTCCTTGTGCTCTGTTTAGAGCCGTTCCCACCACCCCAAGTGACCGGAGTCATTTCCTTTGTCCCTCTGGGCACACAATTCCTTGAGCAGTTTCCTTCCAGTTTACTTGGTTGTTTTCTTTCCCCTGAAGTTTAGCCCAGCGCTTGCTGTGTGCTGGGAGACAGCTCTGATATCATGGAATGCCTTTATCCTTCAAATACCTGCAAATCATTCTCTCCGGTTTCTGTTCCATAGCAGATACTTGGTTGTTGTAATGGCAAAAAGGAGCATATTTTATAACCTCTTCTAAGGGGAAGGAAATGTCAGCACTTCTGCCTCCCTAGCTGAAGGCTTGCATGCAAAGAAAGGTGAAACCCAATGAGGTTAAGTGGCTGCCTGGACACACTTATGTAAAGGTTGGTTTCTTTTCCTTTCATCTACCTCTCTTGTTCCCTCCCTTTAAAGATTACACGATCCATGTAGATGTAAATTCCGGTTTGCTGTTCCTTGTGGTGGGATACAGCTGCAGTCGGTGGTTTCGGATCAGTCCAGTGATCAGCCTGTCTCCCTGTGTATATTTCTACTGGCAGGTCCCCTAGCTCTCCATGGCCAAGCATTCAGCATTGGGATATAATTGAGATTCCCAGCAAATTCCATGTTAAGTGCAAGCTGTTTCTGGAGCCAGAGCCAGAGATCAAGCTGCAGTAAGGCTCAATCTCGGAAGGATTTTGCAAACTGTTTGAATAACCCAATGTGTACAAATATTTTAGGTCAACTCTCATATTCCCCCAAGAGCTGTAGGCGTTCCTGTATGTGAGCCAGCAGCACTGCATGTCTGAAGAATGGAACCAGTGCTGAGCTGTGCTTCCACTGCTGTGGCAGTGAATCCACCCACTGCTTGATAATGTCAGTGCAATGTGATGGAGAGTGCTCATTATCCTTTGGCTCCGGTGCTGGTTTGCATCAGCACTGTGAAAAAAGAAAGGGGAAAAGGAGTATCCAGGGATATGGATCAGGAAGTAAATCATGAGCTCTTCAGAGACAAACTCACCTGGTCTCGGCTTGCAAAGCAGTGCTGGGAGCCAGGCTTTCGTTTTATTCACCTTTAGAATCCTGGCCTTAAATCAGAGTTTAAACAACCCTCAGCCATTCCTTCTGCTGCATGTGTATAACATCCCATCTGTGAATAGCACATAAGTACCCCCACATGCCTTCCTAGACCCACAGACACTTTGGGATGCTCTGTTGATGGGAGCAAATAGGACTGAGGATGTATTACAGCGAGAGATGAGCCCAGATCAACAGACTGCCCTGCTAACCAGCTTGGCTCAATCTGTGCTGTAGACAGAGCTTAAGCTGGTGTCTCACTTCATCTCAGTAACCACTGTGCAGTCTGCTGACCAGCTATGTTTAAGTATTTTGGCAGAATCCTGTTTAAAATTGGAAGGAATGCTTTTAATAGTCTGCATTTCTCTTGGAGGCCTGCATTAATGGTATAGTTGCATCCCACACATACATACACACACATCCCTTTTCATCCTGCCTTCTCCCCCACCCCCCATTTAATTTACCATAAGGAGAACTTATTTTCATGATAAACATGTCTGATTGATTCTTTTCCTGCTTCACAAAGCACTGCTCCTGGGTCACAGGATGGAGCTTTCCCTTACAGCAACCCAGGCTAGAAACAGTTTCCTAGAACATGGTGATAAGGCAAAGAAAGCTGGAAAAGGGAACGTGTAAACTGTCAAACACCCATCAGAATGCCACTGAGAAGGGGAAGGCAACTTCCACCTGCTGTGTGAGTGGATGCATCACTTCATGATACCCTCTTTTGCTTTGAAGGACCGGAGGATGCTCTACAGAGTGAGTCTACTCAAACCAGGTGATGTGATCCAGGCTCGCTCTCATTTAGAATAAATCTGCTCAGGTCTCACTGACTCCATTTCAGATTGGTCCAGATGAGGTAATGACTCCTCTCAGGTTATGCTGATACTAACAGCGAATGCTCTGCGGCAGGAGATGGTCTGTAAGGCACAACAGTTAATGCAGGGCAGTCTGATGCCTGCAGCATACGCTCTAGCCAGATCCTGTGGGGTTGCTGCCCATAAGCACAGTACGTGTGCCCCCTGAGCACAGGGAGTGGGATCCATGAGGAGATCTGCTTTAACACTGCGTTTTGCATCTCAGCACAAAAGATGTTTGTGTTCACTTCATGAGGCCACAGCTCCGTGCATTAAGTCCTGAAGTTTCCTTCCCTATTATCTCACTTGCCTTTTTTAGCTTACATTTTTCTATCCCTATGGGAAGTTCCCCACTCTCATTTCCATGCAGTCTTGAAGCTGGGAATCCCATTACACTTTTTCATGTGACCTCTGGAATGTGAGTAAATGTTTCATAGCAGTATATCTCCTTGGCTGTTCTCCAGTGCCTGTAATTAACTCCACATATATTCCTCTATCTGTTGTGCCTTGGATTTGGTCTGCTGGGAAAGTAATAGAGAAGAAATAGAGAGGATGGCAGTTAGTTGAATCTATTGAGGTTTGGGGAGGTCAACTGGATATAATTATGCTTCTCAGTAAGGACTGAGCACTCACTAGTTAGCCCAGCCATTCCTAGACTAGATGTATTTCCAATGTGCTGGAAATGTGCATTACAGGGTTTTGGAGATTCAAGTAAGGAGAATTGTCTGCTCATGATAACAGGGTTTGATAGCGAGGGTGTCGGATTGCTGGGTGCAGTGAGGAAAGGGGATAAGGGGATGATACTTGGGTATTTGGGGAGGATCTTGTGTTTGCATTAAAGGGCACATTTCTCCAGCTTACTTAGGAGCAGAAGTTATCTCCTAGCTTCCTAGCTTTTGCTTTACTTTGCTTCATGTAGTGAAGGATGTAATTAATGAAATACATCTTCTATAAAGTGTCTTACAACAGCTGCTGTTTTTCCTCCCCATAGCAAATTTGTCAGCTCTTCTAGAGACCATGGGCTCATGTGATTACAGTGATGGGGCATGTTTAGGAGTCAGTCTCCTATGAAATAAATCTGATGCCAGCTCCAATCATTTCCCAGCCCAAGCTGCACAAGTATGTTTCTAAGGTTGGCCACGATCCCATCGCTAAATAGCTAGCTGATCTGGGTTTCCCTGACGATAGTCTTAACTAAGATAGAACAGAACTTTTCTCCTGGGTTTAGGATTGACAGAGTTGGCAATGTCATGTCAGTCTGGAAGTGAAATAACAGATACAAGGGCTTTCTATTAGGGACACTCCAAACTCAACCACAAGGTGATAACTGGGGTGGCAACACTGAGGTGTTGCCTACTCATAGTGTGAAAAAGCTGAAGGGGTTGAGATCAGAATTGGCTCTGTCTTCTTGTGTGGTGTTTTCATCCTCCACAGATGGCTGAAGAGGGAAGATCCACCTTCCAGATCATGGTGCTGCAGCAAATAAGAGCAAGCCATTTTACAACAAGGTACAGAATTAATAGTGATCATTTTCCCTTTCCTCCCCCTGGATATCAGCAGTTAATCTTGTTCCTCTCCCAGCATAATGATACAAGATCCTTCAAATAACATGAGAGAAAACTTACCCTGAGATTGGCAGAAAGATTTACTGAATGAGCTTGAAACTGAATTCTTTTAATCTAAAGCCTAAGATTTGTGAAAAGAGAGAACCTGGGATTTGTACCTCACTGCGGAAAAACCAATGGGAACATCCCATGACGCAGTGCAAGATCTGTTCTGCTGGCTTAATAAAGGTCTGTCAGCATAGCAGTAAAAATGATGAATTATAAAGGGGTTTGTGCATCTCTTTGTGGGCAGTAGAGAATATTCCTACATGCAGCAAACTATTGGCAGGCTTCTGGGAGCCTGCAAAAACAAATATAAAACTGAGCATGAGTCATGATGCACTTTGCTGGTCTTCTCCTTTCCTGAATGATCTACTGCTAAGTTATGATGTGATTTGGCAGCTCATTGCTTGAATTTATAAGGTCTTCCAAGCTGAGCAGAAGTGTGGGATCAGCACTTGGGGTGTCAGTGCTGCTGCTTCCCTCACGCAGGCAGATGCTCTGGGCCAGATATGCTGTGGTGGTGTGACCTTGTTCTCTCTAGGAATCAGCATTAATGCTGTTGATTAAGAGCTTGCTGCAATGAACTTGCAAGAATGGAGTGTGATCATATGATGGGTTCTCCCAGCCATAGATGCTGCATCCTTTTCATGTCAAACACAGATAAGGTTCAGGAGCATAAATCAAAGCTGGACACTCCTCCAAATTTGATCTCATCAGCCAGATGTTTCAATGCAAGCCTCAGGAAGCCTCATACTGAAATGATCTGCTGATCCATGCAGGTGCATGCATCCTGGGGTGCAGGTGAGGAACTGGAGACTAAGGGAATGTCAGAGGAAAGTTTCTTACCAGTTCCATCCATAAGGTGACATTTCCTGAGTGCTTGCAAGGTCAAAAGCTGGCAGAAAGCAGAAGGACTCGAAGAGGAGACTGTGTAGGAGAACCCGTGGTAAAGATAGGCTTCACAGTGGGTTGTGGTCTGTACTGGGAACACTGTTAGTATCCTCTGGGAGTCAACATGTTCCTTCAATAAATGTCTCTCCCTTCCTTATGAGGAGCTACAACTTCACAAAATGCAACCTATTTTTACCTAAAACCATCCAGTGATTTATGAATATAAAACTATTCGTTCCTATTTCCAGGTGTGTCCTGGGAGAACATTCTCAACATAGACTTTCCACTCTTCTTTCCATGAAAAAGATGCTCTTGTTCTCCATTACCCATTCCCAAAGATTTCAGCTGCTCTCACGTAGCAGCACAGAGCTTTCCATATGCCAAGGGATAAGTTATTTCTTGAATTAATGAATGTAATTTCATCGAGTTTAATATTTTAGCCAAGATTTATTACAGTGCAATTACTAATTCACGTTCATCTCAGGTGAATTGTGCCTTACATTTGTCATTGTAATGATGAGTGATTGGAGGGCTCATTACAAAGCAGTGCTGCGATGACTCCCATTTTATTCCCGAAAGGAATGACTTGTAGCCTTCTGCATGTGACATTTTGTTGTCATTTTGCTGTAGCCTCAGCTGAGGCCAACGGAATTGGAAGGAATCTTTATTTCTGAGGCAGGTCATTGCTTACTTCTGCAGATCAAGGAGATCAGAAGTATCTCATCTGTATCAATGTCTTTATACCTGTAAAGTGGCTGCAATTATCTAAGTAAAAGAAATGCCACATACTTAGAATATTCCCCATTTTCCCAGAAAGTTATACTTTCTTTCTTTAGAAGTATGGATTTGGGGTTTTTAAGTATTTGTTCAGTCTTACCTGTGTCTGCTGTAACTACAGTGAGGTATCTGGTATTTGCAATATGGACAAGTTAGTGACTAAACTACTTTCCTGATTGCCTGGGTAAATAGAGTAGAAGGACTCTTCAAGTCTGAAGAGTCAGCTATCAGACACCAGGATGGGGAGTGAAAGTTGTCCCACTGGAGAACACAATGACCATGATCTGTTTTTCAGTGTGCACATCATGCTGGATGCACGCACCAATGAACAATCAAACTTAGAGCTGTACAGAGCATTAAACCCCATATCTTGTCTGAACTGAGCCTGAAACTGTACCACAGCAGCCAGGGCTTCTGCTCTGAGGTGTAATAACTGCAAGTGTTCACGCATCCTGCAGACGAGGCCTCAGTGCCATGGTCAGTGGTAGCCTTGGCAGGGCTGGGGAATGGTTGGACTGGAGGACCTTAAAAGGCTTTTCCAACCTGGCTTGTTCTATAGTTCTAAAAGCATTGGTGCCTTTAGGCCAAACTGGACCTGACAATCAGAACTCTCGAGGTCCTTGGGTTTGTTGCTCTCTTGCAGTTTATTGTGGATTAAAGCCCTCTTGCACAATGAAGGATTAAAAGCATGAAAGCATCCTAAAGAAACATAAGCACGCAATTCTGTCCCAGTTGGGTTTGGACTGAGGAGTCAAACAGGTTAAATTATTAAAACCTAAGATCTTCTCTTCCCCCTTTGCATATTTGGCATTTGAGAATACATCACAGGCTGAGCATCTTTCTGATCTGCTTAAGCTTCAGTCAGGTTGAAGTGTCTGCAGCTCACTAAACTGCAGTGACTTGTACACCTTACTTGACCATGTCAGAGCTATAGCTGGGATTTAGACCAGCCAAATATAATTGTAGTTGAAAATACAACTGAGGCAGTTGCTTGTACTTCATTGGTAAGCTGTGGGGATGTATTTGAATCATTCTAACCTCTCTTGCAGCTCAAAACCAGTAATTTCAACTATAAAATTGAATACTTTTTGTACATTTTCAACTAAACTTTACATTATTATTGCATTCAATAATCAATACTGGTATTAAAATAAAACAATTATTCCAGAACTTCACAAAACAAACCTAAATATATTAAAGAATTAAATATTAAGGAATCAAACATTAAAGAATTAAAATAGCCTACATAATATGCTATTAGGCTGAAATACAGACTTATTTTGCCAGAAGAGATTTTGTAGCATGCACTAAGAACAACCAGGTTAACTGCAGATCTGTCAGAGGTGCCCTCTATGAGCTGAAACAGCTAATCATGATTTGTGAGGGATGCACAGAGGGTACACTCAGCCAGGTCAGACTTGGAATGAAAGCATCCCAGACCATAAAACAAGCTGTCAGAAAGTGTGTGTACTGTAAGGAGGTGAGTGGCACTAACAGGGGAACACAAATCTCTGGTGGCATCCAGGGAGATGTGGAAAAGGACATTCAGGTATTAACTCAGGAGCAAATGCTGCGCTTAGCTGGAAAACACAGGCTGTGTGGTTTATATCCCAGTTCAAAGATGGAAGAGTTCCTAGACTCACTTAGGCAGCTCATGGAGCTCTAAATTTTAGTGCCTCCCCCTGTTTGGCACTCACCTTCGTTTTCATCCCTTTAGGTGGACCTTTGCATGAGTAAGGTAAGGGCAGGGTGCACCCAGCATCCACAAGGAAATGGGATCCCTGTGCTGGGACAAGCACCACCAGGGGACAAGCTGACATCTTTGACCTGAAAACTTGTTTTCAAGTGGTATTCAGGAACTGATGAGAGCTTCGATCGCTCTGAGGTGGAATGTAACGATTGCAGGCAGGCAATTTCTCCCCTGTTCTCCCAGTAATTGCATTTTACTGTTTTGTGGCTGTATTTTCCAGGCTTGTCAATAATAGTAAACTCTTTCGTACATTCTCATGCTCAAACCCTGTTTTGATGGCGATTACACTGCTTGTGCTGATTGCTACAACCACAGAGGAGGTTCTGTCCCTCGTGCAAAGAACGGTAAGAATCCAAAGACTCGCCATAAAATGTGTTATCCCCAGTAAAACCTGTGATGTGCTCTTTGTGCAGAGTCCTCATTTCCACCTGTTTTCTGTTCCTTGCTCTGGGAGTTGTGTGCTGAAGCAAGGAGCTGTCTCCTAGAGATTTGTTTCACCATGACTGAAGGAACGTAGTTATTCTCCTGTGGGGGGTCTGCAAACATTGGTCAAGTAGCAGGTAAAAGGATTTAATCTATCCAGGGTTACCTATTGCTCTGTAAGCATATGACTCAAAATAACCAAGGTTTCCAGGGAGCTGCAGATAAAGCAGCTCAGAATTGAGCTAGTAGCAATTAGAAAGTAATGATGTTGTTAGCTCCTGGTCACCAAATCACATGAAGACACTCGAAAAGGATCAGAAAGATTTTAAACTCTTTTAAATTGTGGATTTTCTGAAAGAAATTTCATGGGGTGAAAAAACCCCAAACCAAACCTTACACAATGTTCAGTTCCATGTGGTTGCATTACATTGATAACTGGAATCTAACTGGTGTTCTGCTGGTGAAGCAGCCCTATGGCTTAACCATACCAGTACTTTTTGGTTCCTCTTCTGCTTCCATAAGATGCCTAGATTTCCTGTTTTCCTATTCCTCATCAGCCATCATATGCTGATGCCTCTCGTATTCCTCCCTTAGACAGCCTTATATTTTCTGTCTTCTCTGATTCATGGCTTTGGTCAGCTCTTTTCAATGTGCTCTTCATTCACAGCTGCTCTTAGTACAGTCTCTTCTTTTTCCTTGCAAGCTGCAGAATAAATGTGTTATCAAAATGTATGTGTCATATAAATGCCTATCCCATCATTTTTCATGGTGAATAGTCCTGGTATGTCATATTTTGCCTTTGTCATCTGCTCCTTGAAGTGGCAGAGCTGTAGTCCTTACTGAGGATGCCTTACAAGCCTGTTCCTGCAAGCTGAAACCATCTTGTCTGAAGTTGGCAGAAAGCAGTGTGTTTAGGAGTGTTCTGGTTTAGCATCCTTGGTAGATATTCAGTGTGTGAGTGTTTTCTAACTTGATTTTCACCAGAAGCCCTGCCAGTAATCCCATAGGACAAGAAGTTCCTCTGCCTGTAGCTGTCAGTCTTTGCTCTCAAGCTTACTGGTAAAATGCTGGTTTTGCCATGAAAGATGCTAAACAAACATTTATATTAGCTTGTTTTCCATAGTCAAATGGTTTGAAATCCCTTATGATTTAGTGAGAGGTACTCATGGTTATTTCCCCCAAATCCACAGAAAACAGCTTGTATTTGTTAACTGTTGCTTTCAGTGACTATCAAGTGCAAAAGAGTGGGATGTGTTAGTACTGTGCAGTAACAAAGAAAGGGACAGGAAAACACAGTGACTGATATCATTGTTCAAGCTTGCACTTTAAGTAACGTCACATTTGCGGTAAGGAGATAAGATGGGACTAGTCTGAGGTACCCTCAGGGAGCTGATAAGTGAACTACTGGAACAAATGGAAGGAGTCTTCCGAGACTGGGAGGGAATAAAATGAGGAGTGATAACATATGGCATCTTTCAGCTATTTCTTCTGCCTCTCATAGATTAATTTTAGCTGATGATATGTTTTTAGAATGATTTAATAATGAACAGAGGGTTATGGCTTAAAATGCTGCTGAAGGGAGGAATTTAGCAAATGACTGCAGCAGAGGTCACAGGAGCTGAGGATTGTGTTGGCAAATTACTACTAAAGCAGTTTTCTGGCAAAAGGAGGAGTGATAAACGTATTTCTGACTCAATTCAATCAGAGAGGAAGAGGATGTACACAGCAGGACATGGCTGGGTATGGTCGAGCACTATTGAAACTGTGGATGCGAGTCCTTGTATGGTTCCCTCATGAGATACCTGCAAGATGTGTAAAGTGTGTGATTTCTGTGTAGCAATGGATGGTGAGTGAAGGAGGCCCTGAAAGGCAATGAGCTTCAGAGTGTCTCCTGTACCTCACAGCCTCCTTTTTCTTTCTTTTATGATGTCTTCTCCATTTTCTCTTTTTCCTACTCAAGTAGTTACTGACATTTTCTATCTTTTCAACAGTTCTCCTTGATCCTTCCATCTCTCATTGTTCAGTCTTCTGCTTATCTTAAACCCTGCCAAACCACTTCTGTCTCACATCCCATCCCCATCTTGTACTGCTTGTTTCTGCTCTCCCCTCTCTGCTGCCAGCAAGCACTGAGACCTGCGTGTTGTGTTTTACCTTTCTAGGTCTACTAGGAAAATTGAGTAGAAAGAAGTCAAAACTGATGCTCAGGAAGGAGCTGCACTTGTGTTTTGTCACACTGCAAGGAAAGAAAAGCATCTTCCTTGCAAGAAGGAGTGACTCTAGAACTTCTTTTCAGCATCCAATCCATGTTACAGGTGTGTATGTGCCTTCTGGGACAAGTTAGTGGGGACCAAAATCTCATGCCTTTAAAAAACTGGGTTTAAGTTTCCCATGCTTAAGAAGACACATTGTGTAAAACTCAAGCAGCTCTTATTCTGCTGAGCATTTCTTATATCTTTTCTTATATATTTCTTATATCTTGCTTGTCTAATAGATCATTTCACAAAGAAAACAAATCCCAACTGGTGCTGTTATGGAAATCAGGGTTTCCAAAGCTTTTTCCTAAAGTTTTCAGGTGGATGTGTGGACTCCATGCAAATGATGTAGGCTTATGCTCAAGGAACTTCCTTTCCTTAGTTAATTTTGGAGCTTCTTATAAGTATTTCAGAGATCCCCAACAGACTGTTTACCATAGGCTGAATGCAGTCTGAACTTTTGCTATTCTTAAGGAAGAAATATAGATACTACTTATTACATTTGGGCTTTTTTTGTGCATGTGGGGGAGAAGGAGGGTAGATGTTCTTTGCTTTCGGTAACAGTTGCTCCTGGCCCTCCTAGTAGCTTGTACCATACCTGCAGACAAGTGTAGTAATTCAATATTGTGTGAACCTCCTTTGGACAAGACAGAACTGGATAAGATGCCGTGGGTCATGACTTGAAAATGTTCTCAGTGCCTTAATAAGAAATCATTTAAACCAGACACATCTGCATCCTGCTTGTTGGATAGTTTTACTAATTGTTTTACTGATACCAAAGATCAGCTCTCCGCTGATAATGCTGAGGTCTGTAAGCAGAATCACAGGGAAGTTTGGGTTGGAAAGGAGCTTAAAGATCATCCCAGTTCCAACTAATTGCTAACCTAATATATGGTCATAGTTAGCTGCTCTACTCGAGCTGAGAATGGTCCTGGTGGATGCTAGTGTAAATCATGAATTAATTGCTTTATAAAAGGCACAAAATGCTATGGAGGTTTTGACTTAGGGGTCCCTACAGAGTATCCTCTGACATTTTGGCAGTGTTCAGAAGTTAGCAAGCAGAGATCTAGCAGTAGATTATTTTACCACTGGACCTTAGACAGATATGTTCAGTTGTTTGCATTTTCCCCAAGTATTTCTGGGGCCCAAATGCCAGGATCATGGAGACAGGAGGAAACTGTTGCTGCCCAATAGAGACTGAGTGCGGTAGCTGAGGTGGGGAAGCACTTGGTATTGCTGGGGTTTTGATGCTTTAACTTGAGCACCTTTCATGTACTCCACGTGCCTCTAGGGGAAAACAATGAAAGAACAAAGAGAAGGGGAGAATTTCCTCTTTGTGGCTACACACAGAAGTGCTGGGATGAGCAATGGTCAGTTACTGCACAGCCTCCCACCCACATCACAGGCACCTACATCCAACCCTTCCTATAGGAGTGCTAAAATGTGTGTCCAAACACAGCTGTGAACAGTATTTTTAGCAGGAAGACTGTCTATTCTGTGTTGTGTGATTGGAAGGCTATGAAAGGTTCTGGGATGCCTATGTAAATCCCAAAGGGATTCATTTAGCGCTGCGAAGCATTATACACTCCTCATATGTTTAAAGTTTCATAAAGCAGTGACAAAAAACATCACTCAGACTCAGCAATCCTCATGGAAATATTGAGTCTTCTGTCATGTGGGAAAGAGACTGCAGCTCTTAAATTGGGATCTGCAAATTCAGAGTCCAAGGGTGATGATTCCCAATGTGGGATAAAATTGATCTATTACACGCAGATGTGGAGAGCAATGATTAGGGATTAGGAGAAGTCCTTGCAAGACTCCTGAACTCTAACTTTTCATTATGTTGATGGTATTGCTTTAACAGAGATAATTCAATAAGTAAAACAATATCTCTCCTAAAATGGACATTCCTCATTTTTTCCTATGCTTTGGACTTTTTCTTCTATTAGATGTATTAGCCTAAATCCATCCTTGCCATAATTTCACTGCTGCGAGCAGAGCAATGTAAAGGCTGTACATATATGCCAGTCTGCAGCCACAGCATGTTGAGGAGCTCTTCAGGTTGAGTAGGAAAGCATGGATTGCACGATGTCTGCTGGTTTTCTAATGTAATATCATCCTATTTAAACTGACTGCAGACAGGGAAGGGCAAGAAACCTCCTGTTTGGATGATTGTGCTGTTCAAGCATTCCTTGCGACAGCAGAGTTTGTTAATTACTCTGTGAGGCTCAGTTTTTACCTTGGTCATGTGCTCTAATAGAACATTATATATTCTATTATATATTATATACTGTTACCTATGGTATTTCAGGAGTGCTCATGATTTCCTTTCATAACCACAGCTTCCTTAAGCTATATTATCTTTAAAAAGAAGCAGAGCACACTGTTGAAGAATATTGTACAGCCCCAATGTTCTCAGCCTGTCTCCATAGGGGAGGTCCCATTCTTGGGAGCAAAGCAGATGAGTTTCAGTCATACACCTGCCCTGTGTGCAGCATCAGCTCTTCTTTTCAACCTGTATGAAAGGCAGACCCAGGGGGGGAAGGAATGACTAAATGAATGACTAAATGATCCAGCAAACCTGCCCTTTGCCTGAGTTGGGAGGGAAACCTGTGCCTTATGTCTGCCCCAGGGAGCCAGGGGAGAGGACTGTTTGTAGAGCAGTTGGGGATGTCAGGCCTGGAGGTGGTGCCTGTCACAGGTGAGGTGTTAATGAGGCAGCTCTGCCTTGCTGTGAGCCCCAGATCTATCTCACCCTGCTGATTCACTCACAATAGTGCACTGCTCTTTGACCACCACAGACAGACCACGGGCTGGGATGTTCTGCATCCTGCTCTCCATCTCAGAGGCTGGATTGTGAGTGCAATGAAACTTGTGTTTTACAAACCTGTTTTGGGTTATTTTTTAGGGCAACAGGTCAAGAAATAAGATTCAAATATGGCTTGTTTATTCATATAGCATCTGGTGCAGCTGTATTCACATCCATATGACATTAGAGAGAAGCGTTTCTTGCCTAAGGTTTGATTTGTTCACTGAAATGGTTTTAAGTTAAGTTTTCTGTTGCTGCACTTATTCATCTTACCAAAGCCAGAAAGTATCAGGAGAGTGCAGGAGATGATGTTGCCTCTCTTTATAAACAGGATACTAAAGAAAATTCATAAGAAACTATACAGAGATGCCTAAACACAGATGAGCATGAACTACATGATCTTAAGGTCCTTCCCAACCCTAACCACTCTATGATTCTATGTGGATATGGAGGTGATTATTCAGACAGAAAAAGAAGGTCTACTCTTGCCCAGTGTCATTTCAAGACATACAGTGCCTTTTCCTGCAGTGGTAGGGACAATTGGGTCACATATTTGTATATGACCACACTGAGAACCCAAGTCCCCTACAGTTGGAGGAGCAGATAAAGCAGAGATCCGTGTGTAGATGTAATCCAGTGATACACCAGGGCAGTAATGAATAGTATCTAGGATTGCCCTGTTCTGGTGCCACCATGGTGACCGTAAGAGATGTTTTCCAGTTTGCAAGCTCTGAGCAGCTGAGGAGGTACTTTAACTGTGTGCTGACATTCAGCACATCAGAGACTGTGGCTTTTGGAGCTTTTTGAACCCTCCCCTGCAGTGCAGAGACATGAGTATTGGAAAGTATGGAGAGCTAAGACATTTGGGCTTCGCTGTGTGATGAATGTTAACATAACCACAATGATAGCCATGAGATAGACAAGAACTATCCCACATGCAGACAGCCCAGGCAAGACTCCAGAGGATCAGTGCTGCAGCAGCAGCTTAGGCAGAGCAGCCATTCCAGGGGCTTTTGTCTTTCCATACTTCCCAGGAATTTGGCTGACATTTCTAAGGTGGAGAAGAGCAATAATCCTTGTACTGTGGCCTGGGAAGCTGCAGTGGTTTCAAGGGACTAAGCTACAGCCTTGAGCACTGTTCAGTAGAAAACGGAAATTAGTTCCTAGTCTCAAACAGGATTTCTCACACAGGAAATGAAGAGGTATTTGTTTTGGGTTAAAACATCTTGAAACTTCTTGTTTTCAGGGTGAGAAGAGTTAAAGTCTTGATTTTCAAAGGGAGCGCAGTTTGGCTCTCGAAACTTTCTTCTTGCTCTTTCACCTGCACACCATTATGGTTAGGAATAGTTTCATTTCTTTCACTGCTTGAAGGCTTAGCTTGCATTTGTTGGCCCAGTCAGATAATTATCTATCCAAGTAACATAAAGTTATGTGCAGCCCACCTCCCTTTATCCACAATTACCATAAAACCAAGGGAATGCAAGGAATGAGGTCTGGCTTCCTCTCTGAGCAAAGCACAGACTTCTAGAACATACTCCTTAAGTACATCAGGAAAAGGTTTCTAAGGCTTTTCTGTGATAGAAATGGAACCATATAAAACCTTCAATAAGAACTGTCAAATACAACAACTTTACGATGCCTGTTCATCATGTGGATGGTAAAAGGAAGTGTCCGTAATGAATGCATTGATCTGGTAGATGAGGGACAAGGAGGAAGCAGCACCAAAGCAATGCCACAGCCTCACAGAACATAGAGGTGGATATTTGAAAGGCACAGGCACAAAGAGGATTTGCTGATGTGCAGTTTCTTTTCCCTTCCTGGTGGGGACAGGCAGAAGGCTGATGTTAGATGTGAATTCAGCCAGGAGGACTGGGCAGGGCAGAGCCCAATGCTTATTGCCCAAAGAGAGATTGTGTGGGGTGGAAGTGCAAGTTATCCTTGCACAAACAGTGCAATCTGTTTGTCAAACTCTTAGTTGTTAGTATGTGAGACCTTTCTCTCTCTGTCGCAGCCCTACTGTGGTTCAGCTCAGAGCATAGCACAGCATCTCCGGATGATGAATTAAGCCAGCAACAGCTCTGAGGCAGTACCAGCCCTGGAAGGCACCAATGCATCATCTGCTTGGAAAGAAGCCTTAATGCCTGGTAGGAGATTTACATGTTAAAATAGAGTAGTAGCTACTACAGTGATGTATCTCTATAAAAATGCTATGGATCCACAGGAATATTGTGGGGGTTATAAGAATAATTTATTATTGTGGCAGTCCAGTTTTCCCTTTCTCACTGGAACTGCAAAACTGAGTTTCAGGTTGAGATATAATCAGCAGCTGAGCTCGTTCTTAACAATGTGTTGTTGCTGCTAGTGATACTGATTATCAAGTATGGCTGGGAGTTTCTGTTCCTCTTTAGAATACAACAGGCAGAGCTGTTGTTCCAAAGCTCATACTGAGGAGTTGGCTCTTGCCACAAGCACAAAGGGAATTTACTTGCACTTATGTGGGCCCAGACAGAATAACTGCTTAACTTACGCTGAGTTCTGGGAGGCTGCTAAGACAAAGGAAAGAGGTTGTTGGGGTTCTTTTAAGGAAACTTCTCTCTCCATAAATATGATGATTCATTCCCTATTCTGCAGAGATCTCATTTTGTACTAACAGAACTTTCTGGAATCAAAAGTTCTGGACTAAAGAAGGTGTTTGGGAACTGAGGATGAGCCTTGCCAGCGGTCTTAGGAATAGGATTTTTAACACATGCAGGTTTTAAAGGGTCTTCACAAGTTTCCCTCAGGAAGCTGGAGTTTCTATATTGAGGGCTGAGTATGTATTTTAATGAATCAGAAAGTGTGAAAGCAATATGAAAGGAAGTTGTTAAATCTTGGAGGGAACATTCATTCAGAACTGGCTATCAATAGAAAACTGCCTTCAGGAGGCTACAGCTTTGCAAACGTTAGGAAGTTGTGGGGTTTTTTGTCTTCTGAACTTGAAATGCTGAAGGAATTTCTTCCTTGTTTTTCTTTTCCCATCATGGGTGTGCTGTATCAAAACAGTTTTGCTCACTGGCAATATAATAGGCCTGAGAGATGAAGAAAGTGGGCATCAGTAAGCCTGAGCATTCACTTGGCCCAAAAGGCTTAAATGCAGCAACAAGAATAAAATCAGCATTTAAAGGAGGTAAGCAAGAATCTGTGGTGTAGTTTGGCCAGGGAACCACACAGAAGCAAGCACAAGTGTTAACTCCTAGATGCAACTTCTATGAGAGATGGTAGCAGTATTTGCAGCATTAAGGTTTTCAAGTACTTTTGTCTGATTTTTGCACTAATAGTGTTTCAGAGCCCAGTGTACAGTATTAAAGACAAGACTTGGGTTCAGATGTCATAGGTAACTCATTGATATCTGACAAACAGAGAGCTCCCAAGCAGTCTGTGTGGTTTACCAACATAAATAACTCTTTAGTCAGTTCTACCAAATACTGTTTGGTAGAACGATTCTTATGGTAGAAAACAAATTAGGAATTCACCTTGCTGGAAATCCAGTGCACTTCTTTGAAGTTAGCTCTGATTTGCCAACTTACCTTCCTTTTGAGTCCTTATGCTTGTCTAGATAGCAAAGTTGGTTCAATCAGCTCATGTGCAAAGCAATCCAACTTTGTGCTGGGCTTCCCAGCACGACTAGTAGTTTATATCAGACAGCACTCTTGTGGCTTTATAGCTGAAATAAATCTGTAAATCAGAGGGGAACTGGGGCCTGTAATGATTTATGGTCAAATGTTATGCCTTGAGATGATAGCTCTGCTTCCCCCCCCCCCAGGGCTGTGAGGCTTTAGATCAACCTGTGTATTGGTTTAGCCCAACTCAAAGCAGATGAATTGTCCTTGACAATTCAGGCAGAGGGAGCTTGGCAAGATACTGCCAGTGAAATCTTGGCTCTCACTGGAAGGTGGCAGCAGTTCTGCCATTAACTTCAGCTGAGACAGGCTTATTCATTTGCTTGTCATCCCTGGTGGACTCTACTTAATCCCCTCTTGGGCCAGGATGGCATGGTGATGTAAAGCATCAGGAATAATGTATGAGAAGTTCAGTCCAGATGGCTAGATCAATATTTATCTGTCCTACACCCAAGCACAGAAGGGGAAGGGACAGATACACGTGGCTTTTGCTTCAAGAATAGATAGAAATCCTTCTTTAGAGCCTTATAATCCCTGAGCAAAGTTTCTTCAAAACCCAATTACTATTGTGGGAAGAGTTTAAAGTAGAAAGTTCAGCATAAGAAATCACTTGTTTGTTACACAAGTCAAATGAGAAATGTTTTACTTGTCAGTTTACGTGGATAAAGCTCTACATCTGGAAAAGAATAAGGTAAGTTCAGAATATATTCCTGAATCCTATGTTTTCTATGTGGCTGTTTATGGTTAAATTGTCATTCCTGGATTTGTGTTGTAAAGCAAAGTTTCAGCCCTATTAGAAATTCTTTATGAATAACCTTTAACAAAAGTGATACTTCACCAAGGAGACCTGGAAGGTGTGTTTCATATGCCAATATCATTTCCAGGTTCCTGTGCAGTCAGCATTCCCTACAACTCCATCTGCCACTTCCTGTTTAGGACTTGATTTTCAGTTTCCACTGCTTTCAACTGAAATCAGCTTGATCCTCCAGAGAAACAAACCTCCTTGAAGCTAAACCCAGCATTATTAGTAATGTATTTATTAAAAGGGCCAGTTTCTGTCCCTTACAATCCTGTATGTTATAGCTGAGACAGACATGGGTCTTCTGCTGCAATGGAAGAACAAAGTGGGGAGAAAATCCTGTGTGTGATAGGAGTGTTTAGTTTGCAAAGAACAATCCTCAGTCTTAAAACCCAACAGTTTGGGAAGGTGCATGGTTTGCTATGCACAAATTGGAAAGTCTTTCAAATATGTTTTAAATGGACATCTAAATACAGGTTGCATTTTCACTCCCTAGGTATGCTCAAACATTTGGAGACCACACTGCCTTTAGTCCAAATGTCCTTTCCTACCATGCAGGCCCTGAGTTTGCAGCTAGACATTGGTTTTGATGGCTGTATCTGCTGATTTTTGTTCCTTGTAAGTGATACTGTCTTAGGTGTGAATATTGCTGTCAGGTTTTTTTCTGGTCATTGTAACATTCAGTATGTGGTTGGTGAGAATATGTGCCCCATGATGACCACAGATACTCTTCCCACACGCTGTTCCTTGTGGATGCTCTTTTTGAAGCCTTCACATCACCATCAGCACATGATGCCTTAGTCCTCGGGGCCCTGGGGAAGGTCTGCCTACATCCAGAATGATATGAATAATGTAATAGCTGTACAATGAGATTAATTATTACTCTGGGTGTGTGAGCCGCTATAGTAGCAGCTGAGAAGCTCAGCAGTTGAATGGTGTTCCATTGCATTTGGTGTTGGAAAAACACGACAGAATTACCTTTTAACTTTAATCTAGTTTGCAGTTACTTTTCTAGCACCTTTATTCTCTGGAATCCGACATGGTTTATGTAAAATGTTAACTACTAAAATAAAACCCAAGGTGTATCCTTGTGGTCAAAGATCTTCAGTGATAAAACAGTCGGGGTTTGTGTGAGCTTGAGCCAAGTTTAATTGATGTAAGTAGGAAAGTTCATGTGAATCCCTTGAGACTGATATGAGATACACAATCTCGTTCTTAAACAAACCAGGTATCAAGCATAGAATGTTTTCTATCTATGTAAACTATTGACTCTGTATCTTTTAGTACAAACAAGTGATATTTCCTAAGAAGTGAGAGTCAGAACTTGAAATTCCAGAGACAAGGATTTCTCCTTCGTTTCCGATGCCCATATTTGAAACACAAATTGTTTCAGTTTGGATCTTCTGATTTCTTTTTCAAATGGTCAGTTTTAAACCACACCTGCCTAGAGAAGGGCAGAACACAAAGTGTGACTACATTTACAACCCATTAGAGATGATGAATTGCCCCAAAGCATAGCCATGATAAAAGTAGCCAGGTTTAACCTCAGCCTTTCAGTGCTACAGCAAACAAGTGAAAAAGCATTAAAATCAGTTTTGCTCTTTTTTAATGAAAATCTACTTTTTTTGCTGCAAGCAATCTTGCAAAAGCAAAAGATTACTTTTCTTTGTGGAGAAATCTGAAATTCATGGTGGTTTAAGGTTACATTCCTGAAATGTAAATACACTCACCAGGGCCAAAAACGTTGGCTATGCAGTTACCCAGCAAATGAAATGTGGTTTTACTCACAAAAACTACCAGAGTAAGCAGAATTCATAAAGCAAATATTCCTATACCATCTACAGTCTTTATATGAACTAAAATCTCTTGGAGTAAAGCAGCAGCTCAGTCACCCTCACTCAGAATGCAGGCCAGATTTATTGCTTTCAGAGTCATAATGAAATTCAGTGGAGGCTGAATTCATTGTAAAGTGTTGCCCAGCTGGTAGGTGAAGGTGGTAGTACAGAAGCTGATCGCTAGTGACTTCCTAACTGAGTGGATTCATACCCCCAGCTCCTGTCAGATTGAGAGTGTACGAGGCTATTTGTTTGTTTGAGACGATGCTTGGTAAGCTCCACTTACATGGAAAAGTGGATTGACTTTCTAGCAGCCTAGGGAGAGTAAATACAGACTGGTAAGTGGAGGGCCTAAGGAGGGGAAGGGCTGGAGTTAATTCCAATTCCAGTGTACGCTTAACAAAGCTCTTAAATAGATGCTGGAGCAGTGACAGGGAGACAGGATCCTACAGAAGGAAAATTTCCTTAACTTTAAATCATGCTCAGGATCATTGTCTGTCCAAAGGCACATTTAAATGTTCTGTTGATGTTGAACTGTTTCCAAAGAAGAGACTAAGAAGTGTAGTAAACCTGTTACAGGTGTGGCTCAGCACAGGCATGCTGGAGCTGATATCCAAAGGGAGAAATCAAGAGGGGGAAAAAGAGATGGCAAAGATGAAGGAATCCAGATGAAGAGGCAGGGAGGTGTTGGCAATGAAGACAGCCTATAAAAGCAGTCTACTCTGTTCCTCTTCAGTGCAGGGCCCAACCCAACAGATGTGCTATGAGCGTGCCCATCAGATCAGGATTCACACAAGAGCCAGAGCAATAACAAGTCCGTAGTTCTCAGCAGGGCTTAACATTGAGCTGGAAGTTTTGTTGCCCTGGTTTGTCACATTGTAGGATGTCCGGAAGCAAACCTTAACCCCTCTCTGTCTGCAGAGTATTACTCTTCAAAAGCCACAGGAGGAGGAACATGGGATTTGAGGAATGCAATTTTACTCTTTGGTGCTTGGTTTAGCAGTTAATCTTATTCTTATTGTAGATTTGGCAGACAAGTTATCTCTCTAACATGTTCCCCTCAGTTTTAAAACAAAAGAGCCCAGAAAGACCTTGCTCTGCTGTCAAGTATAACCTCATCTCTCAGGCATCTGAAAGTCTGAAGGGCTTGGAGAGAAAATGAAGAAGGGTGTCTAACCTTCATGGAAACATGCATTTCCTCCCCATCTCTTTGTTTGTTTTGGGAAGAAGTACACAGAAAAAGGACAAATATGTTGAAATTAATCATGTGGAACTAATTCTGCAGGAGAGACTGGGAGATAACTTCAGGAACCTAGGAAAAGGCCAGATCCTGCTGCTGCAAAATGCTGACCTGAATGACAAGCAAACACCCTGTGGCACAGGGGGAATTCAACTGTTTCCAAGGCCACAGTCTAGTTACACAGGGCAGAACAGGTACCAACTGGAAGCAGAAATTGAGGACTTGTGCAGTCAATCACATAAGGTGTGATGAAGCTACCCATGTAAAGTGTGGGTGACAAATTACGACCTGCCTTCTGTGGCTGTTGGACACCACTTCACCCTCTTGCAGGAAAGAAAACAGCTTCTGGGTAACAGAAGTGCTCATATTTAACTGCATTTTTATGCTGTGGCCATCACCACATAAATAGCACTGGAGTTTGTTCAGTGCTCAGCAGCTATAGGAATACTCTGGGGGCTGTGCACTCGGCAAGCCAAGCACTGGAACTTTGGGAAGGTTTGCTTGCAGACATTGGATGCCCTTGTGAAGAGCACGCAGCAGTGTAATCCATGATTTATGAGATAGAGCTTTAAAGTGGGAGATGGTCCAAAAATGACTACTAAGAGCCAGGTCTGTGCAATTCTGGATCATGTAGCTGTTCAGTACTGCCTTTCCTTCTCACGAGGGGTATAATTTGCATTTTGGTTTAAGTAGCCAAATATTTTGTGGAACACAAGAGTTTTTGGGAAGCAGAACTGTGGATTTGGTTGAGATGATTTTTTTCCCGAGAAAAGAGAAATAAATCCCACAAAGTCCTGGTTACCTTTTCTATTAATAAGTTGATTAATGTGGTTGGATAAATTAATGAAGAAGAGATAACTGATTTAATCATACTCGCTGTAATAGCAGATTGCCAAGAGCTTATAGATCAGTCTAAGAACTTCCCCTCATGTTATAGGCTAACATAAATAGCCTTAGTGAGAAAACACTTTGCCCAGAAGATTTTCAGGGCTTCTATTGTTTTCTGGATACTTCAGATCCCTATGGGACTCCATAGCCCAAGCTGCCATTCTGCCTTCAAGTTGAGGGTTTAGTGAACTCCCAGCATTTCATTAACAACCTTAAAGGTGAAGTTGCTTAAATGTGGATTTAGGTGTATTTTCTATCAAGCTATAGAGTTTTTCTTGCAGATAGTTTGATGTACTGCAGCTTTTGCATTGGCAAAGAACTCATCTCACCAGCAAATGCACCTGAGCCCATTGTGCCTGTTTATTTCCTCTGTTTCTGATGCAATGGGTTCTTTTGAAAATGAACATTTCCAAGCAAAACCTTGAGTTTTAATTCAGCATTCATTTGCGTTCCTCCATCCTGGCATTAATCATCAGAAGCAGTATCAGGACATTCTTTTCTTGTGTTTCAGCAGTGTTTTGTTGCTGTCTTAACGATTTCAAAGCTAAAGGAGATGCCTTAACAGGCACCAGTTACTTTATGGTCCTGCTGAAAGGAGATGAAATTGATGTCTCGTGACAGTATAAATTCATCCCTTATTTCTTTTAGCACCAACCAGTAATTCTTGCAGGAGAGTTGAAATTTGGGAACCCATAGTGAAGAAAATACAAACAAAACAGATAAGGCTGCATCTGGGCCATGCTTCAACACTGATCTTGTGAAGAAACAGCATCTCTAACAATGCAGTTAAAATGGAGGGTTGAAGTGGGAAGGTGGTGTCTGTGGATGCACGAAACTGATGTGTAAAGATGAAAATGTATGAGGTTGTTAAGATAGAATTTGTGATCAGCAGTTTTGGCCAACACAGAGAAAGCAGCAGGGTCTGTACCCTGTTATAGTGCATTGTTAGCCTGGGTCTGTGTTACTGGTGTGTTTCACACACTGATAAGTTAAAGTTACTTTAAGGGATGGTTTCTGAATGTACAGCAGAAGAGTCATTGTAATTAATCACTGCTGTGGTTCTGGGGTCTGGTTTCATCCTGCCATTCTAATAGTGTATTTGGATACTGATTGGAAAACCCCAAAAGCCCTTTACTAAACTGAAAACTGAGTAAGACTACTGTCTGGGGGGGGGGGGGTTAAGGCAATCAGTTCTCAGCATGAAAAGTACCAACATGTTTTTAGCACAGCTCTGAGGAGTTAAAGCTGATGGTCAGATGAATGGGGATTCACTGCCCTCATTTGCAACCTCCAGATGTGAAGGGTTCCCAAGTATCTTGAGGCTGAAGAGATGGGGCTGTTAGAGTGCTTTATTTGTCGTGGGGTTATTTAGTATCTTTGCTGCAAGCAGCATATTCACTCTTTGTTGCTGTTTCTGGATATTGAGTTCAGTTTACGTTCAACATAATTGCAGTTTATTGATCTTTCTCCTCTCAGATGAAGCCCTGCTCAATAATAAGGCCCTCAGACTCAGATGCTCTCCTTTGGCTCCAGACATGAAGACTGTGCCTTCAATCTAGAAAACAATCTTACTGTCCAAGACACTGTTTTGGGAATCATTAAAGCAGGTCAGTATCTATGCCAACAGCTATGCTTTGTTCATAGTATTTATTTAATATTTCAATTCAAGCACTTCCACTGTCCTTGCAAAGATTTCCTATTTTCTGTTAAGTGTCACCAATGTTGATGGCTTTAATCATAGAATCCCAGACTGGTTTGGGTAGGAAAGGACCTTAAGATCACTCAGTTCCAACCCCTTGCCACAGGAAGGGATGCCTCCTGCTAGACCCATTCCTCTTACAGGTAAAGGTCACCTAACCTGAACTTGCCCTGTTTCACATCACCCCTTGTCCTCTGGCTGCAGTCCCTGATGAAGAGTCCCTCTCCAGCATCCTTGTAGCCCCCTGCAGACACTGGAAGCTGCTCTGAGGTCTCCATGCAGCTTCTCTGCTCCAGGCTGAACAGCCCCAATGTTCTCACCCTGTCTCCATATGGGAGGTGCTGCAGCCCCTGAGCATCCTCATGACCTTCTCTGGGCTTGCACTAGCAGCTCCATGTCCTGAGGACACCAGCACTGCACACAGTGCTGCAAGGGGGGTCTCAGCAGAGCAGAGCACAGGGGCAGGATCACCTTATCATACTCAAATGCACATTTTTTTTGCCATCCCTGTGCTGCAATTGCATCAGGGCTGAGATACAAGCAATTTCTCCTAAGGATTCATTACAACTATGCTCATGTGTGGACCCAGAACATCATAAATGGGGGAACGAGTACTGAATCTATCAAGGTATGCATATGCACAAAGGCTACGTGCCTCTTTGCTTGTTACTCAGAGATATAAGCCCTACCTGGCATTACTCAGGTATAACACTAAGATATTTGACCATTCATCTTTAGGGAAACTGAAGTGCAATGTTTCTCATTCAGGACTCATTAGCTGACCTCTGCTTTAAATCCTGTGATTCCTGATTACAAAAAACCTGAACATACTTCAAATGTCCTTGAATAGTTTTATAAAGGATGGCTTGAATGTGGGTTCAGGCAGCCCCAGATTGCAAGTCACTAACATCTTAACCAAGATGTGTGGAGCAGGAATACCACCGGTACTGAAATCATTTCCTTGTAATTGAACTTGACAGTTGACCATAAGGCAAAAAGCCCATCTCCGTGAAGCCCCTGAGGAGCAGAACCAGCCTTTCAAAGCTTGCTGCTCTCTGAAGCCTCTCTGCTGGCTTGCACATCTCTGTATTAAGGTGAAGTGACATGCACAGTTTGAAGCACAGGTCCTGGGGCAGCATTTCAGGAGATATGGTTTTGCACTGTTAAATATGCTTTTTCTGACACATGGCATTTGAAAAGTTATTTCTGGCTGTTTCAGCAAGAGAACCATGAGCTCGTAGAGATTTTGGATACAGTTTATAATACATCCTCTTGAATCCTTTTAATATTGCAAAGCCAGGATGTTATACAATAGAAATATGCTTTGCAATAACCTTGTTGAGTTGGTATCTGATATATTTTCCCTGCCCATCGCAGGGAGTTGGAACTGGATGATCTTTAGGTCCTTTCCAACCCAAACCATTCTGTGATTCTATGATATAAAGATGTTTGGTGGTTTTTGTTCTTTGATTTTCAGTCCTTAGAATCCTCTACTTCAGTCTCAATGAGCTGACTGTGGCTGAGCAGCTGAGTTTGGATTCCCAACCCTGAACACACTATTATATGGCCAGTCTCTTTTCATCTCCCTGCTTCTCTGTGGAGTTTTTCTTATGGGATTTTGCAGCTGTCTGACTGTATCAGCTTTTGGAGCATTCAGTTCTTCACATTGCCCCCTTGTGCATACTGGCAAAGGGAATGGCACTCGCTCTGAACTTCTTCCCCCTTAGAAGATGCACCAGCCACTGCGAGCTCAAAACCACCCAAGTATTTTCCTGATATCAATTTGTCCTGTGATACACAATGACAAATGGTTCCCACAGCCTTGCTTTAACTGGCACTCTAACAGCTAGACTTAGTGTTGTCAACAGCCATCCATCACAGCACAGCAGGGAGCATTGAACCTCGAGTAGAACTAACAGGCAAAAACCAAGCATGGCCCAGCCTTAAAATGCATTCCAAACACTTTATTTTTCCTTATGAATCCTTATGTTTCCTTTAAATGATACTTTACCTTTCCAAATTCATCTTCCAACTGAATTCAATCCAAAACCTGTATAACCAAATAGAGATATATCTTGTTATATACATATGTTCTCTGCACCCAAGGTGATTTTTAATATGCCCTCAAATAAAAGTGTGTAAATGGCCAGGTCTGGTTCTGAACACCAACTGATATAAGTGGAAAAGGCCTCTCATAGCATGATGTTTAAGAGCTTTCACTGGACCAGAACTCCAGATGGCAGAGACTGAAGCAGGGCTGGTATAGAGTGATAGAATTGCACATAGGTTGTAGGAGCTGAATTTAAAGCTGAAGGTTGCATAGCTTTGTTTCAGGTGTATCAGAAACCCTGCAAGGGCTCTTCATGCTGAGCGAGGGACCATAACTTAGCTGCAATTATAAACCAAAGCAGGCTTGCTCATTCAAGATCCTACAAGGAAGCTGCTATCTTACTGTGTCTACTGTGTTCAAGGCCAGGATGGACACAGGGGCTTGGAGCAACTGCTCCAGTGGAAGGGGTCCCTGCCCGTGGCAGGGGTTGGAATTGGAGGAGCTTTAAGGTCCCTTCCAACCCAAACCAGGCTGGGATTCTATGGTTTAACATGAGATGTTCACTGATTATAAATGTAGAAGAGGTCATTTGCATTTATGTACCACATACCAGAAACCTATTGCCTTTAAGTATTCACCAGCTGTGTTGGTTTTTACTTCCATGATAGAAATGCAGGCCTTCTTATATGGGGCATTTTCACAGCTCAAAGATAAAAAGCAAGCAGAGAAGGAGAAGATATTCAACAGGAGAATCCTTCCTGTTCTTACAGTTGCTTTTCTACACAAATGATTTGTACAGCATCAGGATCTAACCTATGTGATTTTGAAAGTGATTTGTTAGCATTACAGTCTGGCTCTGTATATAAGGTTTCTAGAGAGTAGAGGTTGTTAGTGTAAGAAATGGCTCAAATGCTGTGAGAAGCCTGTTTCCACGCTGAGAGGGTGTTATGTGAGACACTGGCTTTCAATGTTCATGCTTGCACAGATGATTGACTTGAAATCTCAGCACCTGTGATCTCTATAATGTGCAATCTCTTTGTGCAGTTGCTCCTCTGAGAGCATTGCAGGCAGTAACTGATTTGTTCAGCAGTGCTTCGACATCCTATTATGAACACTGGTGAATTAAAAGCTTCATAGTCTAAAAGAGGACCAGGAGGTGAAGAACAGGAGGAAGTTCAGTGGATACCTTGTCTTTAGTCTTTGTCTGAAGGGAAAATGTCATGTTCTAAATACGGTGTTGATAGAGTTTAACTGTACTCACAGAATTAATATAATGTTCGAGCAAGGTATGTGGTTGAAAGATGGACTGCACAATACAGTAGATGTGCTATGGAGATACCAAATCAGGACATAAAAGGCAGATTTAGAATGATGGAGGAACAGCAGAATGTAAGTAATGAATAAAAATACAAAGCAGAAGCCTGGATGGAGATGGATGGCAAATGAATGGGGTTTTCACCTTTTTTTCCCTGCTGATATGTGACTGTGGGGCAGAAGGGAAGATAGTAGCAGAATGGAACAGGATATAGGAGCAAAACCTGCCATTCATTTCTCCTGTCCTTTAAGAGGGTGGTGAATCCTGCTGAGCTTATGTGTCTCTGTATGGTGGATTCCCTCCTCTCTTGCACTTAGTCTAATACTGTACTGGAGCAGCTGTGATTCGGGGTTCTTTCCTCAGTTTTGAGACACTTGCCTCTCTTGGATCTCCTCCTGATGAGCTCATGCAGCTGCCTTTCAAGCATTCAAGTTAATTAATTTAACTTAAACTTTGATTCTTGCCAAAAGACAATGCTTTATAAATTCTCATTATGGGACTTATCTGAAATATTGGTCTGAATGATCACATTTTATCATCTTCCCATAATATTTTACTGCTTCTGAAATAAAAATCAGCTTAAATGCAGTCGACTGTTGTCTGCCCAGAGATAATGAATATCCCTGACATAAATGCAAATACATTAGCAGCCTGTCTAATGGGCTTTATACTCCCATCTAGAAATCTAATTATTTGCAATGTGTTGGAATACTTCACATTCTCCTATGCTGATCGAGCCATCATTTTTTACATCAATGCAGATAGAAGTGTCAGCACTAGGATGTTTACTGAGGAAATTCCAGCTATGCTGATTAAATCAAAGCAAACTGTATGTCCTTTATGGCCCTGTTAGATCATTTTCATGTTTTAAGTGATTCTAGCACTGTGGGTGAGCAGTCAATCCCCTTCTTGTTATTATTAACCTGAGAAGCTGCAAATAAAGAGCAAACAGTTAAAACCTCCCCACTTGAAAGCTTGCTGCCATGCTGGCTTCACTTGCCTGCTCTCCTCTGGTCGCTCAGTGGTGAGTGCAGTTTCAGTCAGGTCACCTCACTGCCATGGATCTCAGTTTCCTCCTCTTTCTTATGCTGCATGTTTCCAGAGGTGGGGGTTATTGTTTTATACCTATGGCATCTAGCAGGGTAACTCCATGATAGAGAGCATGAACAGAACTCTAATAGATTCCTGCTCTTCCTTCAAACTGGTTTTATTTGTAATGAGGTTATTAACTGCATGACTTGTAATCATATTCAACAGGTTGTTTTCAAATGGATTTGCCTGTTTACTGTTCATTATTGCCAATAATGGCGATGCACGGACATAAAATGGGTTTAACGGAGCAGTAGCAGGCTGTGAAATGTTCATCAGTCCTGCTGCAATTTACCTTGTGCAAGAGCCCTATGTGCCATCATGAAAGCATGCTTTACACATCCTGGGTACGTCTTGATAGCAGCAAAGAAAAGGGAGTAGTGATGTAGTACTGATAGCAATGTCCTTGGGACAGGTTCCCCATATTTCTTTAATGGAAACAGATTTTTGTCCACAGAAACAAAATACTTTGGTAAAAACAACGGAATAACATCCTTTGCATCAGCGCTTCTCATCTCCTGAATTCAACAACCCTTTGCACTGCAGGAAGCCCTGAGAAAGCTGCCATGGTCTCTGGAATCAACCATCCAGGTGTGCAAGCCATGTAGTTGGCCAGCACTGAGAAGTATTTGCTTTAACTCAGTTGCAGCTCAGAAGCATGAACAGAGGGGTGTCAGGAACTGGCTATGTGGAAAGTGATGCCAAGTCATTATCTCTGGATCTTGCTAATCAAGAAAGACCTATTTCTGTAATGGATTTACTTTATTCATACAATAGTTAAAGACTCTGTCAGCTTTCTCAAATCAGCAGGAAAAAAAGGGGACTTTGGAAAAATCCTTTTCATTCGAGTATATTCTGATGTAATTTCTTGGTCAGTAATTTTTGTGCCCTTAATTCCTGCAGAGACAAACTCTTAAAGATTGAAGAGAGTGCTCAGAACTGTGCTGGCACTGTATGCATTACTCTCATACTATCTAACAGGGTTTTTAGTACACAGGGTGTTCAGTCTTGGGTGCAAATGTCAACAGCACTCCATAAACGAGGCTCTAAGCTGGCTTGGATGCAGAATGGGAGCTGGCTCTGCAACAGCATCAGTTCAGAGATGCACTTTTCTCTTTGCTGCTAGTTCAGAGAGAATGCAGCTCCTATGAATAAGAGAACTGTTCTGCTTTTCAGAAGTGCGCCATGTGCAGGATGTTCACCATCACTGGTTTCACAAACACTTTTGGTTGCTAAGTCAAGCATCTTAAAACTGATGTCTTCCCATGAGTAAACCAGCCTGACAAGGCTGGTTTGGTTTTACTCCGATGGCCCATTCCTGTGACATAGCCATGTTTTCCAAACAGCTCTGGTGTAAAATGCAGCTGCTGTATTTTAGGATGCTTGGTTTTCAGCTTCAGAGTATTTTGACTCCACCTGGGGCTCCACACTTGGGAATGGATGTGGTAAAGAAGGTGGCAAATGATTTGCTGGGTCCTTAAGTGTTACCTTGCACTCACAGTACTGTACCCGATATTTGGCTTCTTTCTTGGAATACTGTTCCTAAGTGATTTCTGCTCCTTTCTCCCCTTGTTGCTGGTTTTAAGCTGTCATTCCCGGAATTCTTCACTGTCAAACAAATGGTCAGGCAACTTTTATGGCTGCATTGATAAGCAGGGTCTTCTTTGTTGGTAGGCAATGGTAGGAGAGCACCTAGAGAGCACAGCCCTCAGTCCTCTGCCTCTTTCTCAAGGAAAGCATTCCTAGAAGACCTAAGGGCTGTTTGTGTTTCCATCACTGACTTACAAGATGTGGACAAAACACTTCATCTTCTCTTGCTTTGCAACTCTGAAATAGTACTTGCCTCTCTTTATGAGGTGCTTAGAGTTTCTAGGGAGATGAGGCTGTGTCTAAATCACCTCTTTCTGCCTTCTCACCCTTGATGGTCATGTATAACTTAGAGGCAAGTTTTACGAGGAGCTTCTCTTTTTGTTCTCAAGGTATGGCACAGAAGGTTATTGAGCCATAGGAATGTTTGCCTAAACTATAGTTTGTTCTGCAGGATGTCACCCAGAATGCTTGAGGAAGATAGTCTGCTCAAAGCTTGTTCCTGTATTTATTTACCCAACTGAAAAGTGTGCTTTCTAAGAGCACGTTTTTCTCCTCTCCCATACAAACATGTTATATGTAATAGGTACAGTTACAAGTGTGCCAGATGGAAAGGGAAGGATCCAGCCTTCCTGACAGGAGGGTTTTCCAGAGGGTGACTCAGTCCCTATAGCAAAACAAACGGAAAAGCTCCAAGTGAGTACTTCTGAGGTCTTTCCTTTCCGTGCTACATACTTGGATAAAATGATGGACAAGAGGAAAATGTAAAGCTCACAAAGCAGTAAATGATTTTCTTTGGTTTTCCCTCTTCCTGTAGTTGATAGCAAAACTCTTTGGTTTGCTTTTCTGCTGTTTGTGCCTGTGCAATAACCTGCACAGCAGAAGGAGCTGCATTCCTGTAGCTGTTCTTGTGAGGAGCCCTTAGTGACTTTGGTATATTGCCATATAATCAACACGTGGAAGAAAACCATAACCAGTGATCTAACAGCAGAGCTGGTATTTGGGCAGTATATGTGCATAGGCAGTCTGTGTTTTTACAACCCCCATGGCAGGGGGTTGGCACTGGGTGATCTTAAGGTCCTTTCCTGGGATCCTGTGAAAGGGAAGAGGTTTGTAACTCCAGGCCTTTAAATAGGATCATTTTCTAATTTAGTGCCTGCTAAATGGGAAGAAAGAGAAGAATTGGTTTTCTCACAGTTTGCAGTGCAATATTCCTTGCCAGCTGGGATGAACTGTAAAAGGCTACTCAAGGTTAACAGTTGAAAGCTGTGAGGACACATAATCATCTGTCAATTAATCCCAGCATCCAACAGCTGTCAGGTGAAAAACAGTCCATGCAACTAAGCAAAAACACAAATTCATTGGCTCTTTAAACATTAATGCAAAGAATCAGCTTAATGGCATCCTATCAGGCTCATGGGCAACCCACCATGGGTTTTGCCTGCAGGGCCTACTTCATCATTGCTTTTTCAGAGATTAAGATGAAAAGAAGACAGTTGTTATTCCAACAGAATTGTTCCCTGCCTGAGCTACACACTCAGCATCCCAGCAGGTTATTTGCATGAGTTCAGCATATTAAGTGAAATTGATAGAGCTGCATTCAGCAGTGCTCATTTGCTCTTATGGCCTGGGGTTGTTCATCTGCTCACGTATGTCAAATCTCTGAATCTCGGGTCTAGCCAGGGAAGAACAGAGGTGCTCTGTAAAGGCAGCCCATCTGCTTCCCTCCATTGCCAAATCTATGGGGCAATCAAATGCACAGGAGTGGCTGTGGAAGAGCAGGTCTGGGATGTTCCATAAGATGCAGGTTCCTAATTCTGCAGAGCCACCCAGCCTTGCTTCCACACAGAGCAAGAAAGATGACTGCATTGCCCCACAGAGGCAGGAGTGGTGGATGAATGATTCTGTTTGTGATGCTACTAATCTCTCGCTGTATTTTCTCTGCTTCACCAGTCTCCCTGTACCTATGGCCCTCTATGATCAGGATTATTTGTGTTCATAGGGTTTGTGCCAAGAAAACTAAACAGAGTATTGGAAACCGTGATGGCACCAGTACATGGCATGGCTCCAGATCAGCTCTCATGATCTGCTTATTGCATGCTCTACTTTCCAATTTCAAATGTAAGAAACAGCCAAACTTGGGGTGATTTCTTTCTCCCCCTCTGTTTTAGCCAGCTCTTCTCAGATCTGTGAGAGGCTTGCTTGGAGCCTTAACCTTTCAATCCAGCTTCTTCAATAATTCACAACACAAAAACCATCTAAGGGCTAAAACAATGGGATTCCCTGCTTGTGGAAAAGGAATCTTCCAGGTCTGTTTAGTATTTAAAGCATTCTCAAGCTATTACTCAGTGGAACTGGCAGTGGAAAATCATCATTCAGACACCTACGCTGATCAATAAAATATCAGAAACAGAATGTATATGCACTGGTCATTATCAGCCACTCTATGAAGGAAGGTATAAACTGACTCAGACTTCAGAAGGTAATTGTTGCCAGCAGAGCTGAGTCACATCATTCATGCATTAGGCAAAATGGGGTGGCTACTTTATTTAGCTGCTATTAAAATCCTTCTCTATAGCAAAGCTTTAAGTACAAAGAATCCTCCTGCAATGTCATAGCTGATTCGCTCTGGAATGAAGACCCATCCCACAATTTTAAGAGAACAGCAGGGGCTGTAGAGAGCAAAATATTTAGGGGTTGACAGCAGTTGCTGCTGCCAGAACTACTCCTAATGGACATATTATCTGAGAGTCCTTAATTTAACAAGTGATTGGCAATACCCAGTGACAGTGAAAGCAAGTTCTGCCTTTACATCCTGCTGGGGAGGGATGTTATAGCAAGAGGAGTAGAGCTTTATTGAAGTACAGGTGAGTTTCTGAAGTCAGCAGCAGGAAAGACTAGCTTTAAATCTCTCTTTGCTGAGCTATAAATCCTTGTTCTCCCATCTGGGTTGAAGAGTGCTATAGAAATAGCTTTTTCAGACAGATGTGTTTCTTTCTTCAGGCATGAAAGCTGTAAAATCCAGGAGAGCAAAGGAAAGCCATGTGAACTCCTCATCTAGTAAGTGTATTGTTAAAGTCTGTGATGTTGGCAAAGTGCAGCTAACTCTCCTCGTTTCCAAATCAGGAGGGTAGGCTGGAAAACTGCTCCAGAAAATCAAATCAATGTAAGCAAAAAGAGAAGAATTCTTTCCTGAAACTTGCAAATACTTCTGGACACTTTCTCATCTATGGCAAATTATACAAGTGCTATAGATCCTTACCTCTCAAGATCCTCAAATACCAAATGAACTCAGCATGGCAGATACCTCATACCAGTGTTCTCGTCCAGGAGAGAATCTAAGAGGAAGGGCCTTGGAAAATATGATGGTAACATACTGGAAGGTAAGAACAAAGGCAGCAATATCTAAAGATGGCAACCTTAGACCCATCCTAACAGCACACTAATGGGAGTTCTTTCGTTGTGGACTATTTGCTACCTGGAGGAATTTAGACCTTAGGGTCAAGAAAGACCATGAGATACCTTATTCTTCACATTTTCAGAATGCCATAAGGACCAGTGGAGGAAGACTTGTCTCCCAGCAGAAGCTGCTGTGAGGGATAGCTGGTGTCAAAGAAGACTTAGGCACAGTCACTCACAGCCATTGAGGCTTCAGCTGTCATTAACTCTTGCTTTGCTGTTAAATGGTGTTCTGCAAATAGATGAAAGGGAGCAAGGGCTTTTTGGATGTTATTTCTTGCTCAGCTTCTGAACTGAGACAAGTTGACAAAGTAGGAACTTAAGAAAGAATGATTTGAGGTCTTTCATTTAAGGTGGTACCAGAAATTGTATGCTCATCCACCAAGCTGACCCCTTCCTTTGCTGCTGTTCTTGAGTCTGTGGTCTTCTTGCAAGTGTCCACATCTGAAGGGCAATCTTGGGGAGCAACCTTTCTGCAACAGAAGCCAACGAAGGCCCTCCCTTTGGCTCATTCAGGTCCAGTGTCCTGTCTCTGCTTCCTCCTGGCTTCCTGTGCCAGTCCTCATTGGCAGAGCATGAGACTGAACCGTCCTTGATTGGGGTAAGCATTACTTAGCACCAACTAAAACATCGGTGTTAGCAGCGCTGTTCTCAGGCTGAAGTCAAACACACAGATCTGCACCAGCTACTAAGAAGAAGAAAAATGACCTCTACTGCTGAACCCAGGATGTGCCCACACATATCAAACTGCATTGCTCTTCTTATTGAAGTGGATGTGTCCTTGAAGAAGAATCAGATAGGAGAGGTTTGCATTCCACAGTGTTGAAAATCATTCAGGCTTCCTCTGGTTTTATGCAAAGGCAAACGATGCAATATCCTCATCTCTGGGAAAGAGCAAACATTACTGAGAAGCATAGAGAGCAAAGGTATCACTCAAGTGTCACTGTGCTTACCGGGATTCATGGGCTCATAAAATCAGATAATAAGATGGAATATTTTGCAAGCCTTTAAATGTGTTCCCAGGGATGTGAAGCTGCTTCCTGCATTCTTGAAGTTAGTCCTCTGCAGTAAATATGTTACCCATGGCTATCTAAACTAAGCATGAGAACCAGTCTCTGAGAGAGAAGAGTCATTACTGGCACAGTATCAGGCAGTGCTACTGGCTTCCCCCAGAGCAGATTGATGCAGTAAGGTGAGTTTTGGTGGGAACTGCTCTGCCACAAGATGGGAGTGTTTGGCCACTGTGGGAAAGTCACTGGTGGGGATAGAGGAAACTGGGGTCTAACAGAAGTTATAGTATTATAGAAACCTTTTTAGGGTAAAATAATATTGCCACTTTCAGGATGGTTGGCATGAATGGAATCTAATCCAGCCTGGTTCCCTACACAGCACAACCTGCTATGCTAGAGGTGTGCAGGGTGGAGCAGAGTGGAGATGCCATGGCCAGGCTCTGTTGTACTCCCTGCAGGAGTACACCTGAGAGGAAAGAACATTATAAAGGCGAATGAGAGACGTGGGGACATTGGGAAGACTCCATTGTAACTTCTGGGGTCAGACAACAGCCAGAACCTGTCTTCTTCGCCATAGAGATGCTTGTTGGGTAAGTACTTTTATCTTATGCACCCTCAATAACTAACTCATGGTAGCTCTTCCTAGTGATCATAGTCTGGTTGTATATTGCTTCAAGCTTGCTTTTGCAGATGGTCCTTATCACTGGCACTCACAAACCTTAATTTGTCATGATTTTATATTAATAGTGTTATTCCTTAAACTGTCAGTGTTGGCCCTTCATGGGCAGCAGCAGTCACTGGTAACATAAGTCCCAATTACAGCAGAGATTGCTTGCAAGTAATTAGCACCAAATTCTCTCATTGTAACAAAAGAAATTCAATTAAAGCAGGAGCCAGCAGCCCCACTTCCTCTCTCCCTGAAAGTCACTGCTGGGCTCACATAGGATGCTCTTCTCATATGCTTACTGAAAGCAGAGACTTTGCTGCTGTGCTCCATAGGTGATGCTGAACATTGCCTCCCCCATGGAGGCTTTTGCCTCCCCAAACTCGTGATGAGGATGGCAGGTTTGACCTCTTTCTGTCAGCACGTATATAAAGCTCACTGGAGCAGCTCAGTGCATGGCTGCTATCCACAGAGCACTGAGATGCACTGGAGGAGGCTAACACTGTTTTAGGAGTAAGACCATCAAAAGGCATTCTGTTGGCAAAGGAGAGACCAAACCTGCCCCTCTCTGTTTCCTGAGAGGACCCTAAAAGGGGCCTGTAAGAAAGATGAGGAAAGACTTTGTAGCAGGGCCTGTTGTGACAAGATGAGGGGTGATGGTTTTAAACTAAAAGGGGGGAGATTCAGACTGGATGCAAGGAAGAAATTCCTTACAATGAGGGTGGTGAAGTATCAGAACAGGTTGCCCAGAGAGACATTCATGGCCAGGCTGAATAATCAGTAATAAGCAATAATCAGGATTATATCTGAATACATCTCTATAGAACTTGGAAATAGCCTTTAAAGACTAAGACATGCTCTCTTCCCTTGCGTATTAGCAAGAAGAGGAAGGAGAAGGTGGCTTTCCTAGGCCTGCACTCTCTTATTCCTTACCCTTTTTGTTCCTGTTTTATCTCTCTGATGTGTGTTCAGGCTTTTTCCAAGACAAAAATCAGTCCATCTCAGCTTTTCCATCTAGCTTTAATTACAGTTTTAATCAGTGTTTGCAACACATGCAGCTATCAATGTCTTATTTATATGCATAGAAGCCATGCTGATTCATTACCAAGGCAGACTTGAGGTTATCATCTATTGTAGTCAAGCTTAAACTTTAGACACAGGCCATCATTTTCCTAAACATATAAATGAATTAATGACAGAATAATATGACAACATGACAAATAAAGCCCCTGTAAAATCACATTTTCCCACTTAATTTTAGATAAGCACATAACTCTTAATCAAATCTTTCATCCCAAAGTCTTAAATTCAGCACCTCATAAGCAGAAACGTTCATACCACCTGTGGCATTTATAAACCACTGTTTATACCATGTCTAATGCATTGCATGCTGTTTCTTGTTCAGGTAGGTGAGGACTGAAGACTGTCAGGGTCTGAGTACCACAATGGCTAATCAGATGTGAAGATAAATCATGCTTGAACATCTTTCACTATGCAGTAAGTGCTACTTTGCTATCACTATTGCTGAGCACAGGGCTCAGGATAGGATCAGTAGTCAGCTAAACAGGGATTCTAATCAGTATGTATCCTGCTGAAACCACTTCTCTCTGACAACAAGCTTTTAGAAGATGTTTTTACTGTGAAAATGAAAAGCTGATGGAAGATGGTTTTATACAGCTGCAGTAAAGAGAGCAGGCTGAAGAGAATTGTCTTGTGGGTTGTTTTATAAAGCAGCTGGTATTATCAGCAATCTGGGGGTTTAGCTTTGAGTAAAGATACCATTACACAGATGGATGTTCCCACAGTTTACAGGGCTCTACTAAATTAATACCTTGAGTAGAAACAGCAATAAGATGAGCTTGGAAGTGCCTCAGGATTAACAAATGCTTGAGAGCTTGTGCCAGTACAGGTGGTTTTGTGTTGGGCCTTCAAAGCAAGGGATGAATTCCAAAGAGCATGTGTCAGCTACCAAGAAATGCTGGTATTCTGTGACAGAAACTCCTTGGCTTCATCAGTGCAAATAAATCCACACAAGGAAAACTGCACAACAAAAGCAAATGAACTCATTCCTCATATTCAGTGTGAGGTTCAGACAAAGGCTTCTGCTGCTTGTCTGAGTCTGGGATGGAGTTGATGCTGTTGGTGTAATTTATGTAAAGCGGCGGTGTAACATATGCAGTGATTTCTCAACCTTCCAGGCTCTCCTGCAGTGTAAAATGCAGTGCTATGAGTGATAATCTGATAAAGATTTCCTGGGCTTGGCTTCTCCTGTGATAAGTAGATACGGTGTTGAAAACATGCTTAAACAAAACAAGAGAAGGTATCAAACTCCATATAGCCTTGCACCAAGGCAGAGGAGATACAAACAGCTAATACAGTGCTGGTACACTGCAGGTTCAATGTCATGTTATGATGCACTGGACCAGAGAAGTCTATTTAAACCATTTCAGTAAAGCTTTCTTATCAGAATAATCCCTTCCTTCCACTCCTCATTAATTTCAAGGTCAATTGAAGTCCTGTAGGGGAGTCTTTAATCTATTTTCATGTGCTTTGGGAGACAAATGTAGCACATAAACAGCATCATAGCTTCTATCAGAGCTAAGAGGATGCTGAGAGGCCTTAAAATACAGTCAGTAACAGATAGAAATACATAAACGAGAAAATAAGAAGCATACAATGGCCTGCAAGTATGTATTGTGGTTGATTGCTGCCAGCAGTATGTGCTGTTGTGTTGTACCGGGCGCTCTGTAAGGGATGCAGCAGTCTGTCATCTGAACTATACAATCAGTTTATAGTTTCAGGTAATTTATACCTGCAATCAATCCTGTTAATTCCTGAGCATGGAATGGAAAGAACAGCAGCACCCCTGTGCTTGAGAGTTACAAGGATGCAGAGGATTTACGTTTAGTGAGAGAGTAAGTATAAAGCTATTCACTGACCATGAAGATAAACTTACAACAACGTGGGGTTCTTTGTTCAAAGACCTCCAAAGTGTGTTACCGGTTCATCACTTTGATTGTATAGACAATAAAGCACACATTGACATAAGCAGAATTAGATGCCCAGGTCCAGAATGGATACGATGACTCTTCCCATTTCTCATTTGCCTTTTACTGGCAGAAGCATATGACCGTCAAAAAAGTCTGTTTGGCTGCCACCCTGGCAGTGCTTTGATATGTGTATGGCAGGTATAAGGTGCACAGAAGTCACCTTTAGTTTTAGGGGTTTATTGCCACAGAGGGGAACATACAGAAAAGTATTTTAATACAGAAGGTTTGACGTTGTTTGCAGGTCAGGCACCCGTTGCTAATTGGAAACCTAAAGCTCCTTGTACTTTTTATTCCAAACTGAAAGGCAAGTTACAGTCATACTACAGTAAAACCCCCCCACACAAGAACTCCCACAGATTCTGTTGGTTTTATCTTTGTATCTGAATGATGCTGACAGTTCCAGTTCTGCTCCCTGAGCACTTATGTCAGTTTTCAATTGACAAGAAAAGGATTAGATTAAGAAAGCAGAGAACTAAAACAAGCTGCATTAATATTTGATTGCTTTCACCATGTAAACCAACTTGGCTTCATTCAGTAACATTTTTGACTGTGTTTTGCCATTGTCTTTGCATTAATTTGGGACATTGTTACTTTCTGCCTACGTATCTTCTTAATTCATTGAATAGATAAAGATCAAAACTGCTAGGAATAAATATAGGCATGTGATGGAACAGAACGCTCAAACGCTGTTGCTGTATAAGAGCATGTTGAATGTTGGAGCATTCATTTATAAGCAAATAAACTGATTGTTTGACAGCTCTTGTGAAAAGATGTTTGTTTGAGCTGTAAGCCATCATTCTGAGTGTAATTATCCCAAAGGCTGCTGTCTCTGTCATGCTTCCACAGCTAGAGGTGTATACAGCTGTAGAGATGCTGGGAATAAGCGTCTTTATTAAGGTCCAAGAGCATAAAGCAAGGATGGGTGAGGTGACATGAGCAATGTGAGCTGTGCAGAGCCACTGACTGCATTTCTGCCTTCCTTCTGCCTTGTAGCAGTTCATAAATCATGGCTTCAGCTCAGGATGGCAAAGAATATTTCAGCCACTGGAAGTTATGTTTGTGTTTCTTGTAGTCTGTGCTCTAAGGCATAGACACAGAAGAACAAATCCCATCTTCTTAGATGTCCTGGAAATAAGAGGTGTTTGTAAATATGAGGTGAGCCCTGTACCTTCCCCACAAGAGGAGAGGAAGTGAGCAGGAGTGATTTCTTGTGCTATTGTGACCCAGGAAGTCATCAAATTCACCTCAGTGCTGGCAGAAAAATGGATATTTTCACTCTTTCACACAGTTAATGCTAGGGTATGATGGACATGTGCTCTTATGTGATGGGAGACCATTGTGGGTGGCTGCATAACCAGCACAGTAGCTCACTGTGTAGGATGGAAGGGTAAAGCAGTATTTCCCCTTACCATAGTCAGCATCAGAGAGACATGAGAACAAGAGACATTTTACAGTCAACCTCTGATGTGGAGACAGTGTTCTCACAGTTCTGCTCAGAGGCTGACTGTAAAATGTCTCTGTCTCTATGATGCTGACTATGGTAAGGGGAAATACTGCTTCCCTACCATGTGCAGTGTTTGCACCCTGTTGGTAGTGGGGTGGGACTGGAGCTGAGCTGGGAGCACACACAGGCAGGTGCCTGCCAGCTCTTGGGGACTGAATCCCCACACCACATTCTCTGACAGTGTTTGGGATGCATTGATAGAGGTTTTATTTCCATGGTGTTAGATTAGATTATTCTTATTGCCATCATATATCTCACTGATTCTGTTCCGGGGCTCTGCTTTCAACTGTGAAGATGATTTTCATGGCAAATATATTGTAGGAGCTTGTAATGTGACTAAGAAGTACAAATTATTTGCGTTTCCATTACGTGTAGGCAGAACATGAAAACTTCCATGTCTTCAGATGAGAAGCAGTACAAACACATCCATTCAGTCAGGGTTAAACATGACCCTTTGTTTGAAATAGCTCATTTATTTTCAAGGAGCTCTCTCAGCTGTGTGGATTCCACCCCTTTCCAATGAATAGATGCTAAGCATGCAGTGCCTCAACTGTAGCAAGTTACTATGTGTGCAACTTGGAAGAAAATCAAGTATTTCATTACCCTGTTCTGCTGAAGGTGTTACAAACAATTAAAACTGTGAGCTCCATTCAGACATTTGAATAGGCTTTTGAATGAAGAAATATGGCTTATCACCAAGCCTACAGGCAGCTGAGCTGTATCTCCATGAGCAATTCTTATCCAGCAGCATCTGATTCTTACTTAGACATGACCAAACATTGAAGTCATAAGCACATAATAAATAGATACATGTTTGAAGTAGTTACTTCCTGAGGATAATTTGTAATAGAAATAAACAGGCAATCCAGTGATTAGTTATCACATCCGTTACTATTTCTAGCTCTTATGATACAGCTGTCATTTAGAAGAGATATCTTGGGGTAATTGACTTTTGATTACATGGCACAGTAATTCTCATAGATGTCTTGCTGTATGTCACATCAAACTGTCACACTGGTTTTGGGGACCTTGAGGTCAGGAGAGTGTGGTGACCCCAATGCCCTTCCCAGCTCTCCTGAGCACTGTTCTATGCACTTCAATGTATCATTCCCTTAAAGTCTTCTGATTTTTGCCAGTCTTGACAATACTGCTCTCACTTGTATAACCTGCACTAGTTGTTGTTTCTGAGGCTGGAAATGGTTTGTTCTTCATGGCAGGTTTGTGTAGTGCACCCCATTTTGGGGTTCCTCTCTGTTGTTTTAGTTAGCTATTTAAAACTAACTGTGATCACTCAATCAAAGTCTGCAGAGAGGCAGATTTACACGTTCGATTTGAGCCACTGCTCATTTCTGTTGTGTTACTTTGTCCTGTGCTGCACATCAGTATTTGTTTTAATTTGATATTATAATTACTGATGTCAGTGATTGACATATCTCACCTACAGCACTCTTTCTAACACTCTCTTAATTCTGTTCCCTAGAAGCAGCACTTGGTTTGTATGGGGACAAAGGAGAAATCAAAGCCTTCTTATATCCACCAGTGTGTTTATCAGACTGGTAACAGCTGGGAGACTCTCCAGTGTAAGGTAAAACAAATAGTCTTATCCTCAGGAATACAAGGAGAGAAATAGCACAGACATGGATTATGTTATAGATTGCTCCTCTCTCTAATGTAGAAAAACTGTACCTCTTATGGTCTAACAAAAGCAAAGCTTGAACTGGTGGTGAAATGATCCATGACTTTCAGGTGTTTTCCTTTGAGCCAGCAGACACCTGTAAGCTTCAGCCCTTCTGAGGTCTCACCCATCCTCATACATACTCCTGTGCCTGCCAACCTCTGTGGCACATGTGTTCCTGTCCTGCCAGCATCCGGGGGGAGATGCTGTGTGCAAGGAACCAGGGCGTGCAGTCAGGATCTCCTGCTTGTATGTGCATGCAATATAAACATGGTAGCCTTCTGCTTAAGTTATGATCCTTTTCATTGTCTCCACAGAGAAAAGGACAACTGTGATATCATCACTCTGTTCAAGTGATGGGGTTATGCATGATGAGCACTTGTGAAGCAATTTACTCTGGTTGTGTACCTGAGGTGTTATTTATCCGCTGGCTTTATTGGTGGAGAGCAACAACCTGCGGATCCACAGGAAATCCAGGTTTCCAAACCCTCTCTTACTGTTTGCTCACACCGTGCGCAGTCTCCAGTCTGTATCATGCTGAAAGGAAACAGTGGTTTTCCTGTGACTTTCAGAAAAGCCTTATTTGAATTGCATCCCAAAGCTCTATTTGCCTCTCTGTGGACAAATCTGAGCCACTGCCTTTTAGATGAGGTATCTGCAGTGCTGCAGTTTGGCCTCAGATTTACTTCTTGTCTGTATCTTTCCTTATGATTTGGGTAGCTCTAACAGCACAGTAACTGCTCCACAGATTAACATCAAAAAGCATCAGATGTTTCTTTACAGCCTGGCACCTCTGCACATGCTCAGGGTAAAGGCTAAATGGGACCATTATGATTAACACTAATTTATGTCCAGTTGACACTGCTCCAATCAGATTCATAGCCTGAATGAGAAACACAGGAGCACAACATTGCTCATGTCTTGCTAGCATCCTGAGCAAGCACCTTTCCCCCAGTGCTTTTGCATGAGGCATTTGTGGATATATCTACATACCTTAATCTACCCCATCCCCAGGGGCTGACAACCTGCCTGGCCCCAGTACAGGGGTTGGTGCCAGCTGAGTAACAGCCAAAGTGGCTGGTCAAGCTGTTGTAGCTGACACTAATGTATTCATCACACTGCAGCACAGTTTGGGGTGAGTATTTACCAAAATGAGTCTTTGTCTCCTGCCTACACCCTCCTCTCTCTGAGCACAGCCTGTAAGGTAACACAAGGAAATAATGCAGTTACATGGCACTTTACAATGTATTTTAAACTCTACAGAGCCAAAGCCTCCATTAGAACTAACCTTCGGAGCTCACTGCCTCCAGGTCAGTTTACTTGCATTTCATAGCTCCTAGCAGAGAGCTTCAGAAGCCGTCAGCTTGAAGCCCCAGTTTGGCCTCTGCACTGAGCTCACTGGTCAGGTCCCCCTCGGAGTGTTTGGGTTACAAGAATGAACCAGAGGAAGAAATTCAAGCAATCCAGAATGAAAACAAATACAATTCTGTACAAGAAGTTCCATGTGTAGTTCCCTGAGGGATTTGGAAACATTCAGATCCCCAAATGAGAGATTTAGTCATCAAGTGAGGCTTAAATATTTAAAACATCAAACAACACTTCTATCATGCATTCTTGCTTACCTAAAGAGCTCTTGTTTTGAGAAAGCAATCGCAAGACACTGAAGTCTGTTTATTATACATTCCCAAGGCAGAGAACTACAATCACAGGAGGTACAAAGGGCATTTTTCCTAGGATCCAGCTTTCTTTGTTTCTTCTAAAGGATAAAACACAAGACCAGCACATGTATGAGCACATGCATGTTTTGGCATGTTCTTACCACAAAACAATCCTGCAAACAGCAGCTTGCACCTGAGAATCTTAACCTGGAGCTTCTGTCTCTTAACCTGAGCTTGTTCTGGTTTGCTCCTAACCTGTGGCAGGGCACACACTTGGAGCAGGAGGTTCATATGCTTTATTATACATCAGGCTCATTTGAAAGGATGATGTATACTTCTATCACTCTGCTTTAAACCTGAACCACAGTTGAGTTCATGCTTACCCTGCATGCAATTCTTTAATTAGTGTTTTACACTCTGTTGCCAAACAGTAATGGAGGGGATGAATTATCTTGATTAATGCGATTGAGATAGCGGTATACAGATACTCTCATTTCTAGTGACAGAGCTCAGCTGGGGCACTAACATATGTAACTTTGCATCGCCAAACAGCCACAACTTCCCCATCGTCTAGTAAGGCAGGAGAAGTCAGGACTATAGTTACTATAGTTTAACAACAATGTTCCCTTCAGGAGAGTGCCTTACTGTCTTTATAACAAACACACTGCCTTGTCCCCTGCACTGGTTGTTGTCCATGGGCACACTTAGACTATTTCAGCTCTTGGCTGTGTCAGACGCAGGCATGGCTGCATAAGAGAGCTCATAAAAGCCCCTGGGGCCAATCTCCAGGCTTTGCTAAACAAAGCATCCTAAACATCACTGCTATGATGTCAGGATTTCTGAGGATCACCCATCAAGACAGCAGGGGGGTGCAGCTTCCAAACCTGTGTAAATCTGACATATATTCTTCCTGAATAACTTGAAAACCATAGAATGATGGAATAGTTAGGGTTGGAAAGGAAACCGTTCATGTGTGTCATTGTTGATGGACATGCAGATGGCATGATTGTCATGATGCTGTTCCAGTCAATTTTATTGGGCACCTGGGACTGTGTGCTCAGGATCTCAGCTTAAAAAACACAGGCAGAGGTCTGCAGTTTTCAGCTAGCAGGCTTTGACTTGGTGCCCTACAGGGCTTCATGACTTGGGCATCCTTGGACAAGGATGTTAATAGTGCTAGCTGTAGGTCAACATCTCTCTGTATTCAGACCTTTGATTGTCTTCCCAAACAAGGCAGTAATCTCAGTAATAAGGGGAAAACAAACTCTTTAAGACTTGCAGCAACACAACCTGTCAAGTAATAACACATCCTCTGCAATAGAGCAAAGATGGCTGCACCAAACAGCAAGAACTGTAAAAAACAGGGTAGCAGAATTGTATATAACTCATATTTAACATATTTCAATGGCCAACACATGCAAAGAAGGTTATCAACAACCTAAACTTATGCCTTAGTTCTTTAGCAGAAATGCTGAATCTTAACTCTTCTTGGGTATGAGGAACCTGGGAATCTCAGAGTTAAATCTGATTTAAAGCCACTTTTCCCAACAAGTTCAGCAAGAAGACTTCATGCTTCCAAAATACCCAACATTCTCAGGATAATTTGGAATCAGATCATATTTCTCCCTCAACTATAAAGAAAGATCCAAACTCTTCTTAGTAAACAGCTTTTTTAAAGCAAGGATCCAAATTCCTTTCCCATCTGGAAACCTGAGATGCTTGGTTTGTCCTTAGTGCTAACAGGCCTCAGTGACACTGAATGCTGTGGGGGTTTTCTGTAGGATGAGAAACAGTTGTTGGAAGGAGATCTGACGGCTGCTTTTGTGTTTCTTTTGAGATCCAATTGGGAGTGGTTGATCCACAAGCCCTGCAATTGCAGTTTCTCTCAGCCTGTTCCTTGACATTCAGTTCTCCAGGGAAACTGTGGATTAACCATCCTGAGATCTCCCTTTTTGTGAGCTAAGACTCCTTCAGGTGGACACCTGCACCTGGCTGTATACTTGAATACTGGGAGAGGGAGAACCCATTTGCTCACTACTTGTTCTGCACCCTGGACACATCATCCTCTTGTGTTCTATACCCTTAAAAATGCTGATTTGACTAAGCTGCCTTGTCTTTATCCCAGAGTTTCCAATCCAGCACTGAAGCTCCAGCTCAGTCCGTTGCTGTAATACTAAACACTTTTATCTATTTCCTTAGCAACTTCATTAGTCTATAATCCTATTATTCTATTCTAAATCCTATATTCTATTTTTAACGTTAAGAATATTCCTTCCCTTATCCTTGTTGTGTCTCTAGCTTTGGAAAAGTCTCTTCTACTCACAAAACTACAAGCAGTTACCTCCTCACGCACATGAATAAGGTATCCAAATAGCACAGCCTGTATCTGACACAGCCAAGAGCTGAAACATTTCCTGTGGTCAAAGCAGCTTTAACTCCTGACCTAAAATGCTGGCACTCAAAACTGGGAGACGGTGATGCTGGAATGTTATATCTGCACCCGAAACACCTACCAAATGGTACCAAACACATCAGTGAACTTTGGAATGCAGCACTGAGATGGGAGCTCTTTCTCGTGCTTGGAGAGCCAAGGTGCACAAAGGCCTCCAGTCGACAATGTTGCCATGTTCAATTTCATCTAAGAAACACCTTTGTAGATGTTCTTTTGCAGCTCTTGTCACTCTCTCACACTGGTAAAGAAGTGAAAGGCGCCTTGTCCTGGATGGTTTCTCTAGAGATTTCTTGGATTTACTTGAAGAAAACCCCCCATTGTGCCCATATGCTCAGGTTTCCATCTTCTGTGGACGTGAATTACCAGTCATTAATCCAGGTGACTGATGGGAGAGAGCTTGCTGCCTGTGCTTGCACGCACTGCTCTCCTTCCCAGTCCCAGAGCAGCTCAACTGCCCAGTAGAGATGTGGTTGATTTAGGGATGCTCCTCCAAAAGTAGCACAGAAACAGGCTCCCACAGCCCAGGGCTCTATAAACTCTGACATTACAGTGCTGAAAACGTCCTCCTTGACAAATGCCAGTGAAATAGCTTGAGCTCCTTCTTGTACAGGAGGAGAATAACTTATAGCCAGTAACAAACAACTGCAATTCCTTTGCCTTTCGACACTTCCATTATCCAAATCTGCTTGCCAAATAACTGCTATGAATAATGCAGGGTCTGGAGAGTTTTTCCAGTAATTTCCAGTAATAAAAACACTCCAACATTTGAACATTTATTAAATGCAGAGCTTGCATGGCATTCCCAGGCTCCAGTTACACAGAATGGTCAGAAATAGGCTGCCTGTTCAAGGGTTTCTGATTACAAGATTTATCTTGCCCTGCTCTTCTGCTTTAAAGCAAATGTGTAACGTTTGCTCCCTCTCTAGTTTGCAGTCATGAACATTCCTGATTTGCCTTTGCAGGCTCTCTGAGGAGGAGCAAACCAGGCATCAACATTCCATGATTCTGAAAGGTTACTCTTAGTGCATAACTACATTTGATCATCTGGCTTCAAACGGAAGGTACTACCAGCAGATGTAAGCTGCTGGGTAAGGAAGCAGGAGGAAAAGGATGCTGAAGTGGTAATGAGGTATTTCACTTGTAATAGTAAATCACAGTTAACCTATGGTAAGTGAAATCCGATCATTTCTGATTCGTGCTGACCCAGCACATTGATGCAAGCGGCCCTTTGCTCCAAAACTGCAGCAGTCACTGAAGTGGGAACGAAAGGCAGGTTCCCTGCCCTGCAGCATGAAAGCTCCAGCCAGGAGCACAGCTCCCAGCACCCGCCTTAGAGCCCTTAAGCAAAAGGTCTCCTCCTCAGGTAAAGCTGTGTAATGCTGAAGCGATTTAAGTCACTTTAGGCTTTAAAAACAGCCCCAAGATGTTAAAGGAGTATTTCAAGCGCACAGTTCTAAGTCAACCTAAAACCTCAAGTGCACATCAAACAGAGAACATGTTTTGTCTGAAGTCTGTAGCTGGAAATGAAGATGCGATGGGGTCTGTTTCTGCACAGCTGAGCTTCCATAGGAGATGAGCTTTTCTCAGTGTACAGCAAACTCCCCAGTGTGTGTACACCAGTGATTAAAGTGTCTACAATCCCATAACGTGTGATCTCATCCTCTTTGAGTGGCCAAGTTAAATTAGAAGCAATTAGGACTAATTTGGCTTCTTCCTGAGTTTATCAATGTGCAGACAAAAGCTCTGATTAGGGAGCAGGGAGGGTAGCTTTATTTTGGCTGTGAATGGGAAATGAGTTCTTACCTTTGAAGATGTGAATTACTCAAATGATAGCAAAATAATAAAAATATCCAAGTCAGACTGATTTTAAAGATGAAATGGATGAATTCAAGTGAATGGCTATGGATTTTTTCAAGCAAGAACTATTGGTATTCCCAAGTACCTCAGCATCAAACCTCTCGTGACTATGCTCTGTGCCCTGCAGTGCATCAAACACAAAAAGGTTCTACGTTGTTAGATCTTGCTCTTGTAAGTGGAGGAAGCCAAATGATTTTTCATTTCTAACAGGGATCCTTGTAAACCAATGGGAAATTCCTTCTAATCCTATGTCCCTTTGATGAATTGTGGTTTATCTCAAAGGACACCTTCAGCCTTTTATACAGCTCCAGGCTTCAGGGCTCCAGACTTCCAAGCATTTGTTCAGAAGACAAACTAGAGACAGAACCCCTGGTCTCTTTTTGAATACAATTTTACCCTTAGGAGTGCCCTTATAAGTCGTTGTTGCTATTGTTCTAAGGCGAATTATTCACAAGTTCCTAAGTGTACATGTGTGTATACGTACATATGAGACTGTGCCTGAGTTCTGTGGCCAGAACACAGTGAGAACTTGCGCATGTCATCTAACCAGAGACCAGAATAAGAATGCAGTGTTTATAACTGTCTTGCTCTTCCCTGTGGAAAAAGCCTGTCATAGGAAAAACCCCTTTTAAAGCATGCCATGATGCAGCATTGGAGTCAGGTGCAGCTTCCTGCCTATTGGGCAGGTTGGTTGTGTCAGGTGAAAGCACTTCTCTATTCTCTTCTCTTAAAAGCAGGGGTACTGAGAGGGCCTAACCTTTGGATCCCTGAGCACTCAGAGGAGCTGCTGACCTCTCTCAAACAGGTTTGACTTGTGTCTTGTAGATTTTAAAGCTGTCTATTGCCTCTACCTAAGTGAACTGATGAAGAGATGGAACAAACCTAATGGGAGCAAAACCATTGGCATCCAGCTGATGAATGTGCCTTTGTCTAGAGAAACTAAGAAGTTAAAGTATCTTTTCCTTTCAAAAAGCAAACTGTTTTCATAGGGCAGGCATTGATTTAACAGGCTATGTTATTTAACATGTTATTTAGCACTAGGAGGCAGCCCCAGTGCACTACAGGCAGTGGTATCACATCTTCAGAAGGCATCAGTTTGGTCTGTGTGTTCCATCATGAAGCGAGAACTGAAGGTTGTCAGCCTGGTGCCAGTTCTAGAGAGGTTCTATGTGTTACCCAGGGACCTATCTCAGCCTAAATAGGCTCAAACCACTTGTTAACCTCTCTGTTTGCATATTACCAGCTTGTTTGGGCTGAGAGTGGTCTCCACTTCTGTTACTGAATTCAGGTCATTGTGAAAAAGAGAATGCAAGGTTAGGACTGACAGATACATCAGTTATTCTGCTTCTAGGCAAATCCTAAAATCCAGTATTGTTAAGCACATTGGCCTAGGCCCCCTCTTTAAAAGGCAAGCTAGTGTCTGTAATGTCAGTCCTTCTAGCTCTGAGAAAAGTCTGGTCTTCTGAAAACATAGCTTATGTCTTCATGTGCTTGTATCATCTCAGCTTGGTCAAGCTTTCATGATGCTTTACCTGAGGCGCTTCTTTAGATAGTTTCTGCATATGGAGCCTCTAGATCTGCTGTTTCAAGGGGGTTGGTTTAGTTCTGTTTAAGAATAACATTTGTATTAACTGTATGTCAGACACATACCATTTTCTGCAATGTTATTACTGGCTGGCCAGCTGTGAACACCAAAACCTGTATTACTGACTGGTACTTGGGCAGGTTGCTTTCCTCATTTCCACTACATTTATAGTATGTCAGAAATAATTCATGTGCAGAAAAGGACAAATGCAATAACCAAATGAAAACAGTTGTTTTCCCCCTGAATCCTTCTCAAGCTCTAATATTCCCTATATACTGAGCCAGCAGCATCTGCCCTGCAGTGTTTGTTCATGCTGGTTTCAAATGGAGCAATGAGGGGGGAGTGGAAAAACCAACACTGAGTAGATATGGAGGAAGTGAATGCACCTTTTGGACGGGGTAGAAAAGGGATGCCTTTGGGAGGCTTGAGGAGATGATTCAATCTCTGTCATGTTACTTGCACAGTGATGAGTGCCTCCTAAGGGTTAAGCTCAAGTTCTTTTGATGTCAGTACGAGACTCGCATTAATTTAACCCTGAATTGGATAATAAGTAGAAACAAGGAAACACTAGAGCTAGTAACTAGGGGTTACTTAATATGCTTGTTGGCTTCATTTAGCTCCAGAGAGACCCCTAATGCAAAAACCATGTGCATACTCCCACTGGTTTGTTACCTGTTGTCTTCTTGCTATGTAAGCAGCTCAGTGTGTGTGTGCATAGAGCAGATGTGTAGCTTGCTAGTTTTGACCTCTGTGTGTGAATTGCAAATATGCCTTCAGAGAGTGAGGAAACTTGGAAAGAATGAGGTCATTGTGCATAATAAATCCGCCATATGCTTCTCTTCTGCCCTACAGCCCTCAAGAGAAGCATTTCAGAGAGGGTTACTTGTGAATTCACATTCCTGTTGTCAGCTGGGAAATGAAGCACAGATATGGTATGAGGAATTGATTTTTCATTTCAAGTAGAAGGGGAAAAAAAGAGATGCAACTGCCTGGAAAACAAATTGGAGCTTCATTAAATCAACCGTATTTAAAGAGGGGAGGGGGTGAGAGCAGAGGTGAGAACAAAAGAAAACTTACATAGAAGACAATTCTTAGTGCCATCCATAGCATGTGGGTGACATAATAGGTGTTAAATTAGCCACAGGAGGGCTCTCCTGTTCTTCACTTGAACAAATATATTAGCAGGAAGCGGGAGAACTGCAGGAGGAGAAAACAGATTTATATTCCCATAGCAAGGATACTGGGCATGCTGCCCTGGTCCACTGGGCGTGCAAGAAAACATCCTTTACAGTGTGGTGTTCGGGCTTCACTTCTTTCTGTATGCAGAAACAGCCCTGAAGATGCTGTCACAAAGCTCAAGTGCCTCTGGATGGAGCAGGGTGAGGGAGGACCTGAGCTGTAGCTGGGCCCTGAGCAGAGGCTGGTGTTAGCCATGAGAGCAGGGTCATTACACAGGGACATGTGCAGCTCTGGCCCTTTGCCTGCACACTGACATCTGGAGCTGTGGCTGAGCAGCAGCGGCTGCAGGGAGCTGGGGAAGAGCTCTGGTGTGGGCAGCTCCTGCAGGATCCCTGCTCAGGAGAGGCAGGAGGTCACCGATAGCAGCTCCCTGCAGTACCTGGTTCCCTGGTCCTGCTGTTCGTCTGGAAGCAGGCAAGGAACAGCAGCCTCATTGAAGCAGTGGAGAACTGAGCAGCCCCAGTCAAGGTGGGATTAACACTCTCAGTTGTGATCCAAGCGTTTTGCCTGCTCCATGTTCTCTCTGCAATTCCAGAGATGCTCTAGGCTGTGCAAGTTCCCCTCTGTAAACTGAGGACTGGCATCCCTGACTTCCTGAAGGGATTTTCCAGGTCCAGGATCATTCATCCTGCTTAACAATGAGTGTTTTCCCTGTCCCAGTTTTGGCCTGCTGCTTCTCAGGGAAGACACAGAAAGGGTATGAGGCATGTGTCAGGAGCTTTTGTGATCAGCAGCTTGGGTGCAGGTCTGCTCATGAGAGAATTCAGTGGATACCAACCAAGTATTTCATTCTTGACATAACATTTAATCTTGAAACTGTCACCATGGAGGCAAGAGCATCAAATTCAAGACTTACAGATAAGCAAGATGGAATTTGTTTCCATAGGCAGAGGTTACAGCAGTCCTTTGGGGGTTGGCTTAGTCCCGTTTGCCCCTGCTTTGTTAAAGGCTGTACAAAAACTCAGCAGAGTTTGAACAGGAATGATGATCACTTTTCCCTCATTAGAATTGTTGCTGGAAACTCTTCTTCCCACCTAAGGGAAAGGAATTCTTGGTTGGATATGAAACCTCTGGAGAGGGGGAAGCTTGGATGCAGTCCTGTGTTGCCTTGTGTTGGCTGTTTGCTAGCCTCAGGGAGTTTGCTGCTTGGTGGCTTTCTTGTGTCCCTGTCTTTTGGAGAGTCCTGGTTTCTCTTGTCTTGTACAGGGTTGCTAGGTACCCAGCTGGCAGTTTAGGTTTCAGGTTGAGGCACTAACCAGTACAGTTCGGCTTTGAAGTGCATCTGGTTTCTAGCCATTTGCCTCAGCCCTGGCTTGTCCTTTCTGCCCTTCTTCAGTGTCTCTGCTCTGCTAACCAGAATGGAAAGCACTTTTCCTGTAAGTCCCATACGTTGGGATGTACATTGCAGTACATTTCAACACTTTGGTTCCCTAAAGAGCCTATAACATTGCCATGTTTTTAAATGCCTTTTCCCAATAAAGGAGCTTGTTTATTCTCAAGAGATGAGTGTGTTAAATGCTCACTGCCCCCATGGCTTCAAAGGCTGCTGCAGGACTTCTGTCCTGGTACTCCTGCCATCAGAAAATGTCTGGATCAAAAAGATGCAGACTCCAGATCACTCATTCACTCTCCTTGTCAGGTAGCAAAACTCCCACATGTCAGAGCTGGGTGCTGTCCCTCTTTCTGTGTCAGCACTTGCATGTTTGAAGTGTCAGCACTTCAAAGCCCTTGCTTTCCACAGCTGTTTTTCCTTGCGTTAGCCAAAGCTGTAAACCACCTTAGCTTTCAGTTTCTGGTTTGCCTTAATGAAACTGTCTATGGTATTTATTGTGGCATTAAATATTCAGCTCTGATTCTGCACCTTTTCCAGCACATTCATTTTTGGCTTGTCTTTTATGATGCTGTTTTCTTGCCTCTAGTTGTTCCGTTAAGGTTCACCTGTGCTAGCAGTAGTCTTAGTCTCCAAAGCAATCAGGCTTGGGCAGTGTGAGATTAATGATGGAGCCTGTGAAAAAAGGAATGAGAAAGGGAAAACAGAAATGCTCACTATGTTATTTGAAAGGATTTATTATGTTTCCTTTGCTGCTGCTGTTCTAACTTCATGACCTAAGCAATATTATTTGCTTCTAAGTATTCCTCTGGCTCAGTTTTAGGCTGTGGAATCAAAATAGTCATTGCCACTGCCATACTCTTGTCAGTTAATATGTTTGTTGTTTCTTGCCACAGTCTTCTCTAAAATGATTGTACTCCAGCTTTCAATAACATGAGGAGCTTTGCATATCTCAGTTAGGAGGATAGCTCGTTTCGAGCCTTCCATTCACTGGAGCCTAACTTAGACATTTAAGCTGGTCTTTAATGTACTGCAATAAAAGCACCTAACGCTCTTGCTCAGTTTAGCATAGTCTGCTGCTGTTGTTTGTACTGCTGGGTGATGTTCTAGCTGTCTGAATAAACCCAAGGCCTGTGAAGCTGCAAGCCATGTAGTGCTTGGGTCACCTGCTGTGTGTGGTATGCCACACAGGCAATTGTTTCCTTCTGCATCAGCTGCTTACGCACAGAACTGAAGGAACATAGAGCTGACAAAAAGCTTGCCAGGTTATAGAGTCTGTTGCTCTCCCACAGCATTCCTGAGTATCTCTTAAAGACTCCTTATGGTGAGATCCTGGTCCTGTCAAAGCCAGTTAATGTTCTTAGCTTCTTCTGGAAGTTCAATTAGCTCTTGTTGAACCTCAGGTCAATACTTTCTTGCCCTCCCTGCTGCAGATGTGGAGAACAGGCTGCTCCAGTCCTCTCTGAAGACTTCTGGCATAGTCCTCCTCAGTCTTGACTTTAGAAGAAATTATCCCATTTCTTAGGTCCTGTTTTCCCACCATCCTTTGGATAGTTACCCTGTGCACACAATCCACCTTTGACAGCAAGGACATTACTGTTCCTGAAGCAGGACACAGCGATGGGAAGGATCTCTTAGGTTAATACTCCAAGGCCTTTCCCTCGAAAACCTGATCACATTGACCTGAATGTGGACTCATGTTCAGTTTGTGCTCCAGTGTTATGTACAAAACATCAATGACTAGTTGTTTTGCAGTGGATTAGATCCATTTAGGTGCAAAATCTTGCATTCTTCAGATTTTCATGGTTGTTTTGTGTTATGATTTTGCCTTTCAGCATCCCCTTAATCTTTTCTGGCTTTGTCATCTACAGATTTGTTATCCATTTTGGATCTATTCCTTCCTACTGACTGTATGGGGAGCATAGCTCAGCCATAACTGTCCAAATTGGAGATTCCTGAAGTCAGGTAAGGTAACTCTCACATGAAAGATGGACAGTTGAACTTAACTCTCATAGGAGTAACTGAGAGCATAGTTGCTACTGAACAAGGCAAGGTAATAAATAAATGCCTAACCAACCCCTCTGAATACACAACCAGGCAAAAAAGCAATGCATCAAACCCAGTTGATTGGCTACACTCTATCAAGTGGAGGCCAACACTTGGATAGATCTGAGATTTCTCCCTGTGAGAGCCAAGCAGTCTTGCAAAGGGCTGGGATGAAGGGAATGGACTGAGAAGATCCTACAAGCCATTATGCAGACCGAGTAAATAACCAAGAGAAGACTTCCAGGTCCCCCAGCGAGGGCAGTGCAACAACCACTACTCCCAGGTGCTTGCAGGTACACTGGTAGTACCGTATCAGATACTTCAGCCTGCACTGGTTCAGTAGAAAAGCACCATCTTGTCTGTGTGTTTCATTATGCCAAACATGACATGGAGTTTCAGATCTCCAGCATAAATATTACACAGACCTCAGACATTATTTATAACCAGTGCATTTAAATTCAGGATCAGCTGTAGAAATAAATGCCCAGTTCTTCAGAGGCATTTTACTTGCAGTGGATACAGATTAAATATGCATTTTGCCAGGAAAAAGGTGATAAATGAAATTAAGATCCAAGCATGATATCAAAGTGCCTGTGGTTTGATTACTTGTAACTGTATAAGTAGTCTAAAGGATTGGTACCAAAATCAAGACTCTCACTATGCATCCATTTATTAAAAGTGATTTTTTAATAGCATGTTGATGTGGACATTTGTATAGATGATGCATTGAGTCATTTTGAAGGGATAACTTGCAGAGCTCCTGTCCTCAATCTGACATTCTTTGACCGTACTGGTCCCTTGAAAAGTGTAAAGAATAAGCTCAAGAAAAATAGTAAAAGCCATATTTGTCTCTCTTTAAATTTACTACAGTTGTGCCAAGATCAGTGAGTACTGTGCCAGGCTGGGAACACACAAGCCATAGTGCTGCAGAAATTTCACATTGTCCTATAATCACTAAGGGCATCAAAATTTTCCCTGTGGAAAACTCCTTGGATAAGAGAACATCCTTCTCTTGTCTTGTTGTGGGGTTTGGGGTGTTTGGGAGAGCCCCCTTCAGACACTGGGAGCTGCTCTGAGGTCTCCACGCAGCTCCTCTTCTCCAGTGCCAACAAAGTCAACCCAGCAGTGAGCAGAGAGGCTGGAGAATGGGGATGTCATCACCTCATCTGCCATCAGAGATTGTTAGGAATAACTTGGGAAATTGTGTGGTTATCCATCCATGGGGTGGAAATTCCAGGGGATGCTCCATGATGGCTTCAGGTGCCTTTCAGCATGCAAATACAAGCTCTAGTGCCAGCTTAGGGCCACAGAGTATGCACATTGCCAGACTGAGCCCTAGGTGCATAATAAACTTCAGGACTTATTAATATTTCAGGAAGTTGTGAATGCTTATTAGAATTGGAAGCAAGCAGGTTTACCAAGGGGGTAAACTCACTACCTTGAGCCAACCTGTGTTTAGACAATGCTGTAGCTATCTAATCCAAATGCCTTAACATTGTCACTTAACTGTCTCCTGAGGGAAAAGATTCTCATTACATTATATAACAAAATTACTGGTTTAGTACAAAGGGAAAAGAATGAGAACGAGATGACAAGATGCCATGACAGTGACTTCCTTGTTCTGTGCCAGAGCTCTGCAGTCTGTGGTTCACACAGAATCAGCCCAAATTCTGAGCGCTTCAGTCCTCTGGATTTCATTTGAGCCCTTTATGCCCTTCAGCAAATCTTCCTCCTATCAGTTAAAACACTTCAATATGCTGCCAGGAAAGGATGGCAACTCTTATATTACTGAATTATTTATGGTTTAGGATACATGGGCATTACAAGCCAAATGGAAAGAAAGAATAAAAAGCTTCCAGAGTGTCCTAACAATCCTCCCTTTAGGCTCCCTAAGGAGAAAACAGGGCTGTATTTGCCCTGTGCTTCACTATCTTCTCTTCCTCTTGGGAGCACCTTATGCTTTAGGAGGAACCAGGACAAGAGGCCGGCAGCAGCCTGTGAACCTGTCTGCACTGCTCCTTGTCCCAGGGAAAGCAGAGTCTCCTGATGGTGCTTCCCAATCTTCTCCCAGCAGGGTCTGGAAGCTTTTCCTTGCTCAAACACAGCCAGGAGAGAGGAAACATCCTTTCTACATACACAGCCCCCCTTCAAGGCAGCTCTGGAAGCAGGGTGGGAGCACTACATACATTTCTACATACACAGCCCCAGTGTTCTCAGCCTGTCTGTGTATGGAAGGTGCTGCAGCCCCTGAGCATCCTCATGGCCTCCTCTGGACTTGCTCCAACAGCTCCATGTCCTTCTGATGCCGAGGACACCAGAACTCTGCCCCATTTAAGCTGCTGAGTACAGGAGGATTTTAATGGTAGGTCTTTGAAGACATTGCAGTGCTACTTCTGTTGGTGCTTTCCTAAAAGGCACTGAAAATGGCAGGATCCCTGTCAGTGCTTGTCAGGAAGAAAAGGGATTGTGATGTGGTCACACTGTGTCTGGATGTGACCTCATCCTCCCATGCTTGAGTTCCTGAACCTTGTGGGAAATGAAGCATGCAATTCCTTCCCCAGCGAGTGCCCAGCTGTGGGCACACTCTCTTCACATCTATTAAATCACTGCTATGCTTCAGTATTCCAGTAGCTCAGTGTTTTCTACCTTTACCAGTTTTCCTTTGATAGTCCCATATAAATAGCAGGAGAAAGAAGAGGCCGGGTTTACATGTGTCAGTGCAGAGATAAATATAACATTATTCAGGTGACTTCTCTGCGTGACTCATCTTCAGAGTGACAATTATTTGAAAGCAATTGAACATTGTTTCATGAGAGGTTAATGGTGCTTCTATTTCGAGGGAGTTGAATGCAACACAGATTTTGCTGGAAATACAAATCTAACCTTCATTGGCTTTAATTGGCCTAGAGCAATTTCTAGCCAATCTATTAAGCCGTAAGCAAGCTCTTATTGAACGGAGGAGTCTGCATTAAGGTAAGTCTAGCACGAATCAGTGTAAAAGGTTATTTAGTGCCTCATGTGCCAATGTCCTGACAAGAAAAAGTAGTTTCTTGTTAGTCCATTTAATTATTACTATGAAAACTCAAAGTGAGCGTTGGAAACTTGGAATATTCTTTTCCTTGATTTGTCATGGATTTAATGCTATTGACGGAGGCACTTCCCTCTAGTGGACAAGAAGGTGTTTCAGTGGCAGTGATTGTCAGTCCCCTTCCGGATTTGATCAGGATTTAGGGAAGGACATGCCTTTGAAACGGTGGGGAGCAGGACTGGGGATGAGCAGTGAGGGCTCCCAGTGGGAGAGCAGCATGAGGAGGGGATGCCTGTGAGATGGCTCAGGGCTGGCACTGCTGGGCATAGCCAGCATGTGGGCTGCAGAAGTGGGTGAGCACAGGCTACCACTGCTTGTCATTGCTACAGGAATAGTCTGGATAGTCAAAACAAGGCTTCCTGAGGAGCTGCAGGAGGCTCTCCCCATGCTGTGAAACCGGCTGAATGATTGAACAGGAGATAAGCCTCATTATTGATAAGTGCAAAGTAGTGTACCTGAGCTAAAATAAGCAGGCACAGTAACAGGCTCTGTGTTAGCTCTTACACATCAGGGAAAGATCCTGGAGTCCCTGTGCTCTTAGTGTTTGTTCTCCAAAAGTATTGTTAGTGGTGCCATGTACTGTGTATATAGCTATCCAGCACCGCCTGGGATGGGATGAAGGCTGGCAACTTTTAATCTTTGTGTGAAATAGGGACAATTTCATTCATCCTTACTGTGCTGCATATACACATTGGGGTTTTTAATATCTCCTTTGCATTTGGAATGGATATTTGCCATGTTGCCAGTTTTTGAGGTTGTTATTGGAAGTCTTCCTTGCATAAGTTGGTTGTTTTATTTTCTGACAGTTCTAACTACAGGTGAACTTGCAGTTGAAAAGAGAAAAGACTGGAGATTAAGAAGATCCTGACTGCTGTTTGTGGAGGAATACGGTCTAAATTGCGTCTAGAAAGAGTTTAATTGGTTTCTAGGCAGTTTCTCTTAAGCATAATGTGCATGTTTAAAACTCAGTGGTGCAACAGAGTCCTCTATATTCCACGAGGATTTATAACAGTGGCAATAAACTGAACAACAGCATTTACATTTCCCCCTTGCTGGCTTAACCACCAAAGCCTGGGAGCAGCTTACTGTCCCCTTGATGAATCCTTAGAAGAGCCAAGAAGTCAAAAAGCACAAGGTACGTATGTAATATATGTATGCAGGTGTTGCACAGCACCTGATGCACAGCAAAATGCCACAACTCATTGAAGGAAAAAAGGAAAGAATGGAAAAGGCAGCTGGAGAGCAGGGTTGTTTGTGACAGTAAAAGGACTGATGGTAGCTGGATGTAAGCTCCTTTATTCCTACCTTCCTGGGGTTTTAACAGGACTTATGTTTGAATATGTAAGACTGAGATTTCCAGGTTCTGTCAGAAATATTAATGATCAGTCAAATGCATTCATTTCCCCAATGTTTTCTCTGCTCCAAATGCCAGGCAGGATATTTATCTAACAAGCTCTTTCCAGGTTCAAACACTGCTTTTTAGAGCTGCGCTTGTTTTGTCAGCACCTGTAATGAAAGCAGAAGATTCATTATTGGATCTTTTCATCTCTGCCCGTTCTTTCCTCTGCCACACTGTTCCCATCCTGGAGGAAAAAGGGGAAATACTTCCACAATCCAGTCTGAGATAGAGTGGCAAATGGCTAAACTTGCATATGTAAGGAGTGGGTACCCCTATGTCATTCCGATTAGGACTGTGTTGCAGGACACTTAGGGCTTTTATATGTTGCCCACTTCTTTGTTGCATGCCAGGAAGCTTTCCTGGCTAATGCTGTTCACTGGAAGACAATTTGGCTTGGTTCTCAGATGAGCTGCAACTGTTTAGTTTGATGGTGAAACACATGGGATGACCTAGAGCCCTCATTAGATTTCTCTGTACCCAGGCATATTGAATGCCACTGTTAACCAGCTCTTTGGGAATCAGCCTTCATTCAAGCTGAGTTAAGGTGTAAGTAAAGAACAATAATGATTTCTAAAGCAGCCAGCACAGATATGGGAGTTTATCAAGGTGCAGGAGGCAGAAATTAACATCTGTGTTCAATCCACTTCTGCACACATCACATCCCAGCTGCCACACTGTGCAGTGGGTCCCTAAGCCAGGATGCTTCCTTGCACAGTGGGCACACTCAGCAAATATGCTGTCAAAACACAGTCTTTTACCTGAAACCCCTCGCTTGGAGTTCCATTCAGCTTCAGTTATTCAGTTATCTCAGAGGTTATTGATCTTTAACTTCTCTGGAACCAATTTTGCCCCTCTGCCTTCCACCTTCTGAAGACGCCCCTACGCTTGCAGCAGGACAGTTGTGATCTCTTGTCCATGCCTAAATGATCAGGGAATGGTTTATTTATGAATGGGAAAAGCTGAAAATCTCATTGAGAATTTCTGTTTTGGAGAATCTGGACTCATGTGAAGCACCAACTGTTCTGGTATGAGAATGAGCATACGGTTGATGCATGTAGCTCATTACTGGCTCTAACTCTTATTCTAAAGCAGAAACCTGGGTGACTCACTGTTTTGAGTTTACAATGAGCTTGGGGCAACTGAATTCAAACAATGAGTTATTTGCTTTATTCTTTAACAAAAATGGTTACTTCTGTGCCTGGCAGGTGGAGCCCACACCACCCTGGAATGGGCAAACACACCAGGAATGAAAGGAGCTTTGTGTTAGGTACCACCAGCATAAGGAACACGGTGCTTGTCAGCTGTAAAATCACAGTTCAAAAGACTTCAAGAAATAACACACTTGGGCTGTGGAAATGTCAGCACGACCATTAGAGATGGGAGCAATAAAGTCTGCTCTGTCTGCATTAGTTGGCTAATGAAGGAAGGACTTTGCTCTATGGCATCAGGAAGGGGGAAGATGACTTTCATATGTCAATGCAATAGCCTTCACAAGGAAGACAGGCCAGCGTGCTTTCTCCATTGTTGTACTCAAATCCAAGGAATGAAATCTGCTAAAGCACAAAATGTCCTTTGCTTGGAACATCGTTATATTCTATGACAAATCTAAGACAAGTTGGAGGAGAGAAGGTAAAGATGAGGTGTCAGTGTGTTTCTAATACTGTTCACATCTATGAATCATTACCAAGAGATGCAGAGTAAGTGAAGTAAGTCTGTAAATTACAACAGTGAAATTCAAGAGCTGGTCTAGTGAGTTTACTTTGGGTTTCTATCCATGTAGCTGATAGAAAAGTAATGGTGCAAAGACCTGAAGCTTCTCGAGGATCACTGCTGCCAAAGAGAATAAATACATGAAAACCAAAAGTGAAATGAACTTAACTAAAACTCAGTCATGCACTTTGAGAAAACATAAGTATGGCTTTGATTGGAATTTACTGGTTGATCTTTGTTCAAGACACATGTAGGGCTTAAAACACATACTGGTACCTGTGACTTTGGTTTAGGTTTAAACCAGCAAACATCAGCGCTGTTGTGCCAAACAGTTTGCCTTAACTGAAACTTGTGATGCACAAGGAAACCTCATGTTGAGTAAGGCACAAAGTAAGCATGTGAATTGCTTGCTTATCTTAGCCTGTTCTATTCAAAGTGCTTGAAATGCATTTGAAACAAGAACTCCAAACACACAATACTGGCAATTTTGCTTCCCACCCCTTCTAAATATCTGTTGGGATAAATACAGGGAAAGGGAGAGAAACTCTTTAATGTACTTCTTAATGTCCAAAGGTAGCAAAGGGATTTCAAAGTACAAGTCCTTTGACTTGGAGTAGATTTGCTATAGCTTTCTCCCTTTGGTGTGTGGTTTGGTGGTTTGTTGTTGGGGGATTTTGGGTCTTCTGCTGTGCATTTGTTTCATATGTATTAATAAAAAATGCTTGGAAAGCAGCAAGAGCCTCTTGAATGAGTATTTCCATGATTTAGGTGTCTCTGATGCTGAAAAGATACTTGATAAATGTCTGTAAATCTTTAATTCATTGTGCCCTGAAATGCTGAGACTCATTTTGAGTCCCACCTGACCCCTCTGTGGCTTTCTTCTTTCACAAGTTCCACTCATTTCAAGTTTGAATAGGTTTTCCAATTTAGATGAAAGAAGAATAAAGTGAAGGACTAAAGAGAGACAGCTCTGGGTAAAGATTTCACACCCCTTGACCATAAGTCTCCATGCAGCCACTCAAATAGCAGTGTATGATGCAGGTACCTATATGATCAGTTATGCACACTGTTGTTTTGGCAGTGCAGAAATAAATCAAGTTTAAAAACCAGAACAGTTTGCAGTGGATAGGGACTTATCCTCTGTATGACAGGATCTGTTAGAACTTGTCCTAGTTTTGTCCTGAGCTGGTAGTACATTAAGACAGACTTGTCCTATCTGTCAAATGTTTTAATTCCACACACAAAAAGAGGGGTTGCAGCCACTCAATCTAGCCAAAAGGGAATGTATTTGAGCAAATAGCACTGATTTCCTTGGGTTTTGAATTGGATTCATGTTGTAATTGTTCCTCCAGGAAGGAAGGAAGATATATGTTAATGCTCAGGGTAAACCACCAGATCTGCTGGAGTTTTTCCCCTTACATGCAGGGTTCCTAATTCCCCTATACACATACAGATGCATTCTTTATGCACTTCATCAGTTCCACATGAATAAGTTTCAGACCCACTGCCAGCCCCCAACTGTCCTGTTAGCTACAGGATGTGCTCAAACACCATGGTGATAACCATACAATGAGAAACTTTGCTGGATCTTCTCACATACTCTTCTCAAACTACTAGAGCACTGTTTTGCACAGAACTAATTGTTTCTCTTTGTGCAAGTGTTTTAGCATCTTATGGCAAGGGGAAGTCTGCCCTACACATTGCTTTTCTATGATATGCTGATTGAACACTCTACACTTCCCTTGTGCTTTTGAAAGCAAGAACAAAACATAAAGATCTAGTCCATGAGAAAGAAATGTGCACAAGGGCAGAGAAATTAATTTACTTTGTGATATACTGCCCTCAGCCTGAAGTGCAGCGAGCAATTCCTATCAATGTCTATTGCATGCAGACATCTGAATTCATTTCTTTGTGGTTTATATTGATTGATTCCCCCCTCCCTCCTCCTCTGGAAACTGCTGCCTTTCCCTTTGAATCCTGTATTCCCCAGTATTCTTTTAGCTAGAATAAACCCTTCTGTGATGACTGTTACCGTGTTAACTCCAGGAGGCACCACAGACAGAAAGGTTGTTTCTTGGGCTACCTCAGAGCTGAGTCCTAGGAAGTTATTGTGCCTTCCATGATTGACAGTAAGAACAGAAAGTGAAGCATACAAAGAAGCAGCAGTATGCAGAGATGTCCCTTACCCTCAGCTCGGTCCAGTTTCATGGCACAGCACAGCAGGATGCACTGAAACTGAGGTTGTGCTGAAAGCATTAGGACTAAACAAGCACAGTGTCCTACCCCTTCCCTTATCCACATGATTCCCAGTTTGTCCTCAGTGACAAACAACTCTGAGCTGTGCTTCTGCCCTGTTCCCCATTGTGCACTATAGATGCGCTGCTAAAGTCATGTTTTCTAGGGTACAATGCCAATTCTTCTCACGATGCCTATGTCTGCATTAGCAAGTAGTGCAGTGCAATAGGAATGGATCACCAGAACAAAACAGTTGGTGCTGCAGATGCAGCACCCACACTACCTGTATTTGTGGAAGGAGCCAGGTTTGTGTGCCCTAAGACAGCTTCACAAGGTGAGACCCAGTGCAAGAAATGGGTGTGGATTGGAGGTTTATAACAAAAGCACAATCCTGCTCTGATCCAAGTATTACTACACATGCACCTGCTGTCAGCTCCCCCTCAGCACCCATAGAGAGGGTACCTCTGCAAATAAACTCATTGTTAAAATCACCTGAAAGAATAATCAGACAGTATGAGCGGATGAGTGCTTTTAGAAACCTGGGTCTCACCCAGTAGGTCAGGAAAGCTTAACCCTAATTGCAGTGCTGGCCATCAGAATAACAGCCCTTCAGAACCTGGTATGCAAGGGTTCTGGTTCAGCTGCTTATTTGTGAACTGGGGTGATGTGATTTACTGACACTGACTCTTGCACCTTTATTGCAAGTCTTGTGGTGTCAGCATCCTCCACAAATCCCATGTCTAAGAGTCACGAGACAAGCAGAACATCTCCTTCCTCCCTTATGAAATAAGGTTCAAATCGTAGAGTTTTAGGGATGCTTGTAAGTGAATGCCATAAATTGAAATACATGAAGGGTAATATTGAACATTTCATCAACAGTATTGAGTATTTTTCTACCTACCATTTGCCTTTTTTGCTCTTTTGTGCAACAGCTGATGCTTAATTTGATAAACAGCTGACCAAATAGGGCTAAAACAGGAATGGAGTTAGTAAAGAGGTGAATAGTGTCACCCTTCTCCATCATTAAACAGGAAGGATGAAGCAAACATTGCTTTTGTTCTTTTTAGACAGGAAACCTGACTAAAGCTGAGGTTTCTTTGATAAAATCATAGATCTTTGAAAAGAACATCCAAGGTTTTCTTCCTCTGCATGCAGTCAAATAAAGCAGCAGAGATCTGTTTCTTTGACCACAGCTTGCAGCCTGTCACATTGTGTGCTCAGTCCACACGCTCTCTGTGAGCTCATCTTGAATCTGTCAGTTCTTGTCTGCTTTGCTTATGGGGGGTCCTGCCTTCCTTCTGAAATATGGACAAATGGAAAGAGAACACCAGCCCCTACCCACAGCTGCACACCTACACAAGTAATTCACAATGCCATGGGAATTCCTGAGTGCTCTGCTTTTGTATTGGATGGTTTACATGCAGCTGAGTTTGGGTGTGAAAGATGGAGGTTTTTCCCAAAGGAGCTTATCTTTTCCTGTTCTTTTAAATAGAAGAAGCCGACCAACCAACCAATCAAACCAGCCCAGTTGTGCTCACTTGCATTAATATGTTTTCCCCCAGTTCACAGTGAATAAAGTGAAGCTCAACATGTGAAGGGGTCTCTGCAGGTATCTGAATGGTAACAACCTTGTCTTGGAGGAGGTTTGTACCATGAAACACATTTAAACAAGTACTAAGGCTGTGCAAGTATCCACATGAAATAGTTTTGGCAGAAAGCTGAACAGCTTTTGTGTAGCACATGAAATACCCATAACCAACCCTTGTCAGCGGTGGTCAGCAGAGGAGCACTTGTTTCCCTCCTGATCTCTTTGCCAGCGCTACAGGTAATGCTGGATTTTCCCATCCCAGGGAGGAGATGGCTGAGAGCAGGTCAGGGACAGCTGAATCCTGGGTCTCATGTATGTTTGTGCCACTTGTTACTCTAGCAGTAGCCACCACCTTGCATGAGCAAGCACCTCTTTGCCAGCAGCAGCAGCTGCAAAGTCTTGTTATCCACTGATAAAGAAATGCAGGAGGCACTCATCCACTACCTGGATGCTACCTACCTTCAATGGCATGACTGTGGATGACAAGTGACTCTTGTCTTTTATCCTAAGAGCTTCAAGCAGTCCATGTCTCTAATATCACAGTATGTATGGCTAAGCTTTCTCTATTACTTTTCAATCCTCTTCTGAGGTTGTGACCCTAAATATTTTTGATCTTCTGGAGAGAAAAGTAATTTGTTGGGTATTTAAAGGAAGTGGCAAAAAGCCATATAAATCTTGGAAGATAAACTCTTATGTAACAGTCTTCAGTAAGGTACAAAGGGTGCTTGAAGCTACTTCTGGACGCCCATGGTATGGACCAGCCACAGCTCCGTGTGGTACAGAAACACACAGTGAGGTTGTGTTGTAAAGATTATCTATACAAATGCACAGGAGTAGTTGCAAGATGGGTTTTGCTTTCCAAAAGGAACAGTGAGGATGAAACCCTGGAATGCCAGAGCCGGTTCCTGCAGACTCCATGTTTTTTCCCTTGTGTTTCCCTCAGTGAATTTCCTCATAGCCCACTTCTCTGCAGTGCTGTGCTGATGGGCTGATGATTTTATTCCCTAGCAAGGCTGTGCATCTGTTTATGCCTGATGGTTTTCATTATGAGGGTGCTGAGGCGCTGGCACAGGGTGCCCAGAGAAGCTGTGGCTGCCCCATCCCTGGCAGTGCTCAAGGCCAGGTTGGACACAGGGGCTTGGAGCAGCTGCTCCAGTGGAAGGGGCTGGAGCTGGATGAGCTTTAAGGTCCTTTCCAACCCAAACCATTCTGGGATTCTATGATCCATAACTCTTCAAAGGCAATGGAAAAATGCATCCTGACACTAAAACTGTGGTTGGACTTCAGTATACACAAAGAGATCTATAGGGACACATGTGCAAAAGAGCCCACATGACTAAGGAAGTTAAATCCCATGGTGCTTTGAAAGCCTTTCTCTTGGCAATGGATTTTGACTTGAAATCTGTAAGAACAGCTGCCTGGCTTGCGAGCTTCATCACAAGGTTGTAGGAGAGACACATCAAGCAGTGTGAGACACACTCAGCCTTGCTTCCCCTTCACAATGAATCACAGAGTAGTTTGTGTCTAAATGTTTCTATCAGCAAATCAAGATCCTCATAATTCCCATGTGTCCCCAGTTATTCTCCCAGAGGTGATTTCCCCCTTCTTCAGATAATGTTACTGTGGCTGTGTTAGGCTTGCAGTGACCTGGGAAATCAGCAATGATCCAAATCCACACAAATTGAAGGTTTTTTCTGTGCATTAATTGCTCATTTAAAAGCTCTTAAAGAAGTTACTGAGCTGGGTATTCTTTCCATTAAGTATTCCATGGCAACAACAGCAGCTGAGGATGGTGGTCAATGGACATTTGGGATTTTAAAGAGTGTCAATAGACAAATCCTGCTAGAATTACAGGGAATTCTTTCGTTTTCTTCCTCACAGGTGGCTGGATCAAGGCAACCCACTGAGCTCTTCATTCTGCACAATGTCATGTTCAAAGCACAGCTATTTTTGGACTGTAATTGCCTGAAACAGCAACACACCAATCTAATGACTGAGTTGGAAGGTGAAGTAGGATGATGTTGGGTTTGCTTTCATAGACAGGTTCCGAGCACCCGATTGAGAAGATGTAGAAAATTCATCCTGGTGGTTGATGAGAATAACCCTCAGGCAAATGCAAATGTAGTGAGTTCTATGTTATGCAGAGACTGAGGTTTCCTATATACCAGCCCCAGCACTTGCAGGGGGTAAAGCGAGGGCTTATCCAGTGCGCAGAATGGAGACTGCAGTGATTCCCAAGCCATTTCCAGATGTGCAATACAGTGCACCATTGGATAGCGAGGCACTCCAGGGTTTGAAGTGTCTGCCTGTGTCTCCCATTAGGCTTTGCTCGCTCAGATGCTCTGCCCCACACTCCAGTGCACAGCCTCTTGCAAATGCAGAAGGGAGAGCTGCAGGTGTGTGTGCTGCTGGTCTGATGTGAGGTGCTGCAGCACAGCTTGTTCCTGAAGGGATGGTTAGCAATGCCCTCCCCCTGGGCAGATGTGACAGCAATAAAAGCCTTGGTGCTACAGCTCATGCACCACTATTGACACTCGTCTGTTCCAGCAGCAGCTTATGCTGCCCCTGAGTAATTCTTGTCCTGCCCCAGCATCTGTATTGGTGTTCTGTAGGGTGATGCATAGTGTATATTTTGTGGTATAGGCTTCTTGCATAAATGATGTTCCCTAAAGTGGGGTATATAAACCTGTTCTATGGATTTTGGCACATATATCTTGTCCATGTGTGCAAACTATGTCACCGTCATCTGCTTGCAGCCAGCTGAATATATAAACCGTGTATGTTGTTAACACGGATCTAAACACTCAATGCAAACACAATTAAATGTGTCAACGTTTTCACCTTGACGGGAACTGCCCTTTTCTTCAGCTTCAGACAGGTCCCATGCATGGCTTTCACTGTGGCAAACACGCAGCACACATTTAGACTTTGATAGATGCTTTGCTCAAAAGGTGGAGAAACAAGAAAGCAAGAGATCAAAGCAGCACACCAGATCTTATAAGTTTTAATTAAGCACAAGCAGCTGCATCCTGTCTTCTCAGAGCAGTCCCATTACTTGTGCTGTGTAACATTAATGCTCACTGAATTGTAAAGCTCAAGGGAACGCAGGGCACTATTTGGAAGAGACAAACATTTGTTTTTCAGAAACAGATTCATTATCATTTGAAGCGCTGGTTTAATCTAACCATGGATCTCATGGGAGTATCTCTGAAGAGCTCTGTCCCTGCAAATCAGTTTCAGTTGTAAGGAAAGGAAATAGAATTACCAAAAAGGCCCAGAACAGCATCACAAAACATGCGGATGAGGCTCCTTCGAGGGGTCAATAACATTCTACCCTTCAGAACTCTATCAGGAGAACAAAACACCCTAAAAGGAGTTCTTTTCTACCTCGTGGTGTGCTGAAAAACATGACAAAGGAGATGTTTTTTGCCACAATCCTTCAAAGGGGGGATTTGAAGTTTTGCCTTTTCAACAAAGCAATCTTAAAGTGGTTTAGAGTAGTGCTGATGGCAGTAAGAGGTTTGTCTGGAGATGCTGGCAGCAGGAGCAGCACAGCCTCAGTGTAGCTCCAGTAACTCAAGCATTGCTTCGGAGTATGTGATCACACCCAGGCTGTGCTTGCACTTACAAGAGCTTTTGGATGGGGCTTGTGTTACAAAGCAGTTTTCTGCACACAGAAACAGGATTGAAGGAACCAAACGCTCCTCAGGCTGCTGGATGTACCAATTGTACGTGATACATGGAATAAAACTGATCAAATAGATGCCATAATACCAAACTTGTATCACTGAAAAGCCTCACCTGGGCTGAAACCCCCTAGAGTGAAACACCTGAAGTGTATGCAAAGCCATCAGTGGGACTGCAGCAGCTGTAAGCTATTTGCTCTGATGACCACTTATCCTTCATGTTCCTCTGAAAAGGGAGGATTTTAAGGGCCTTTCAGAGTTTATTTCCTAATTCTCAGGGAAAGGCTTTGAGGCTTTTGTAGCATAGAGGAAGAAAAGTGGAAGGACAGGTGCAGTAGTGCTGGGATGATGGAATTAAACCAGGAGGAGCCAGGTAACGATGCCCCATTAGCAGTAGTGCTCTCCTCACTAGTTCTTTGGGGGCTGTTTGTGCTGCTGTTGCTCTTCTCCTTGCTCCTACAAGAAAACTTCCCTGCTGAAAGTCCTTCCTCAGCCCCGGAGCAGCAGTACTGGAGGAGCTTGGCTGTTCTTGGAGGTAAGTGAAGAGCTTTTGAGCGGAGTTCGGTGGTTTCTATGGGGTGATGATGGTGAGTGATGGATACTGAAAGCATAAGAGAAAGCCCTCATGTGAGCATGACTGCAGTATGGGACCCCAGGACCTGGCAGTGCTCACTCCTAAAGGAGAGTTTAAAAGTGAATATAGTTTTGCTAAAGGAGGGCATGATGTGTCTGTAGGATCAGATGCAAACTATTCTGAAAGCATCACAGCAGAAGAGACACTCTTTGTTAGTCACCTGAAATGAGACTTGGAGCTGAAATGTAACATTTTGTCTGGAGACTGAGCATAGGTAGAGATTTTTTTGGATAAACCAAAGGGAAATTTGTATTCTTATGAATAAAAGTATTAAGATTGTGTTAACTTCAAGGTATTTGTGCTGTGTGATGTAGCACTGCTGGAATGGAGTTAAGTGCTGAGAGGTGCTCAGAGCGTGTGAGTTAGTTAAAATGACAGTCATTTGGGGTGCTGCTTGAACTTGCTGTTTCTTTTGGTTGGAAACTGAAAGCTATTGAGCTCATTTGAAAAGAAAGTATCTTTATGGTGTGTTCTGCTATTGCTTGTGGAAGACCAAAAAGCTTGGGAGAACTCCAGGTGTTTAATATTAGTAGGGCAGGGGTCTGTAATTGTGTGCTCTTAAAGTGTATGGTATGTTCCTTAATGAAATATATGGTGATGTAAGGTTTCTGTTATTGTCATTGTCATTGCAATTAAGGTTGGTGTAATTGTCTCCAAGTGAGATATACATATATATGTACATACACAAAACATATGAGCTGGATTTTCTAGCTTAGAAGAGAAAGAGTGGACACTGCTAAGTAGTTCCTTGATCTTCTCTATGGTTCCTGCAGTGTGTGGGGTTTTTTGGGGGGTCGTTGCTTACTTCCTTGTTCTTCATTGGTTTGTTGTTGTAGTAGTGGTTGGTTTTCTTGTTTCTGTTGTGGTTATGATGTTGGTTACCTAGAACATGAAGGCTTTTCCTTCAGTGCTTCCAAGTTGCAGAAAGCTCCCTATCAAGACTTCTGTTTCCAAGCTGTAATTAATCTGGTCTAGGTACCTCACTGAATAATTACTCATCTATTCTGACATTTCATGAAGCTATTTAATCTCTCATTCTCTACAACAGCAAAAGTTCCATAATTGACAGGTGTCATTTTTAGCTTCTTGCATAGTGCTGAGATAACATTAACTTGGGGGCATGGTAATACCACCCTGCTCACTCATTAGCTTCCCACTTATGTTCTCACATACTCCTTCTGGTTGTTTGTACTGAAGAAATTAATCTACAAAGAAAAAGGAAATCTTTAATACTTATTTCAGCTGTTTCTATGAAGCCTTCAGGCAGTGTCTGTGTTTTGCACCATGACCTCAGTCCTCAGGTATAGTGTCCTAATGCTGTAACAGAGATGTTGTCCTGCACCCTTGTACCTTCCTGTTGGGTCAGACAGCCCTTCTTCTGCAGGACATGGAGTAAGTGTTAAGCAGGACCTGCAGAGGCTGAGGGAGGTGGCTCCTGCCCTATGAGCTCCTCTTGGATAGGTAAAAGCTTTGCATTGGGTGATGCAGCAGAGGTACAAGCTTGCAGGGTCTCCTCCATTGCCCCCCATGTACAAGTCTGTGACCTTCTGCCTCTCCTTAGATGTGACCCTAAGGAAGGGTTTGAGTACAATTGGATGCTGTTCCCATGTGGCATTTTCTCATAGATGTAGAAATGGTGTCTTCTGCATTAGTCATAGCTTTCACCTAAGTCACATGTTGTTTATAACTAGTTTGCAAGTAACAAATAACCAAAGTGCTCTTCTTTGTGCCATTAATGAAGTTTAAAATTAGTTACCAGTGTTGCTTCACTGGCTTGGAATCACCTATACTCTGTATACTCTGCTGGGGCTGTGCAAACAAGTTTTAGGTTCATCTGGACAACCAGGAGGAAGACAAGGGAGGGAGGGAGTTATTCCTTGTTTCCTTTAAACAGACTGCAGTGTGTGTTTGTGTGCACCATTCAAAGCCAGTAACTGTGGGTCATCTTTAACACCAAAAAAAGGCAACAACACAATGTTTTCCTCTCCTATCTATTCTATACCACAGAGAAGTAGTTGAGTATTCACCTAAAAGGGGCTGAAAAGTGAACCAGAGGGTGAGAATATGATGTACAGTTAGGCAGTGGGAGCACTTAGGTGGGAGAAGGCAGACCTCAGGCTCTGCTCCTGCTGTGCAAAGGGAGAGCACATCAAGGAATTGAAAGCAAGTCACCAAGGGGCCTATGCAGGTATCTGGAGCATTCCTCTGCACCATGAGAGAACAGGGTGAGTTCATAGGCAGGGAGGATTTGAACCTGAAGTGCTGTGTTGTGAGTGTAGCCCTTCATCAATATATGGGCACATTCTCTTACTGAGAAGGTCTTGATACTGCCTCTGGTGAAACAGACTTGGTGGCAAGGCAGAAGAAGGTAAAGTTGTTTCATGTAAGCAACCCATGTGGTACAGATGGGACTCCCTCTGACCTACTCTCATTCACAAAACAAGATCTTCACAGCACTGGGAAGAGGCACCATCTGCATTCACATCACAGTGGTCTGGTTCAATAAGGCAGCATGTGCCAGTTGTACATATAGCACTGAGGGAAAGTGTTGTGAGCTCTGCCAAGGAGTAATAAGGGACTATGAAACTAATCTAGGACTAGAGGAAACAAATGATGCACAAAGAAGCAGCAAGGAGGGTTAACAGAGGGAGCTCAACTGAAAGTAAACATCAAATGGAGCAGAAAATCCTGACTGCTTAAGGACTTTGTGAAGTGATTTAGCAACTGCTCACAAGGAGCAGAGGCACAGAACAGCTTTGCAAGTCTTGTCTTTGTCTTGATTAAAGGTCAGGAGATTATGGCATTAGAAAAGGAAGGATTAGGATATCCACAGCTTGCTCCTGAAGTGGTTAGTGTGAAGATAAAAGCCATAATAGATGCTATGGTTCCAAGGAAAAGAGCTGGGAAATTTTAGCATGGAAACTTGAAGAAGCGTTTTAAGTCAGTTCAGATGATGGTATTTCACTGGAAGCAGAAACAACTGTTCAGCTTGAAGGTTAAGGAAACAGTACTTAAAATCATCAGCCTGAAGAAACCCCAGAGTGTTGTAGTGTCTGTTCTCAGTGTTCTTTAGCTTTCAGAAAGAAGAATTTTGGTGTTTGGGGTTTTGGTGCTTTTGAGAGCAGTCCATGGACAATTAGCATTGTCCTGCTTGATCTTATCATCACCTGGGAAGGGGAGATTGAATTATCACAGCCTGAAAGGGCCTGGGCTTGATTTCCTTCTGCAGGCAGCGGGGTGCTTCATTTAGGGGGTAAGTGGGCAAGGAGCTTCTCTGCTGCATGGAGTGGCTTTCTGAGCCAAGGGGAGATGATGGGGCTGTGCTGAGCACTAGATCTGCATACAGAGTTTGGATCCTAAACTGGGTAGGATGGTGAGAAAAACGCTTGGCGAGCACTGAAGCCACAATCTGGTGTTAACTGGGAGGATTGCTGGAGCAGCTGTGCAGCTCGAGGTGCAGTTCATCACTGCAGTTGGCTCCTGTACACCCTTGCTGCTCACACAGCGAGGGTACTATGGAGCTGCCGGGAGGGGAAGATGTGTCTGAAACCAAGGTAGTTGCTGGGCATGAAATGTCTGTCGATGCATAGGTGCAGGGACATGAGAAGTAGAGGGGCCAGGAGGGGAGTTGTGAACTGTTCATGAAGGGGCCATATAAGGTGTGTCAAAGGGGAAAGAGAAGGGGACTATGAGGAGGGCAGGTCAGTTGCAGGTCTGGATTCTGCCCATCTTGGCTATGAATGTGTTTATGTTTTGGAGTACAGTTTCTTTAACTCTAAGTTTCACAATTGGAAGTTGTCTTGAGCACAGTGAAGACGTTTTACTGCACTGGATGTCTTTGCCCCCTTTCAGATATTAAACCATAGCTCGTACTTCATATTGACATATATCTTGACTTTGGGGGAGTTCTGTTGTTGTTTCAATATTCTTCTCTTAGAAGGTGTAATTTCTCCCTTTGTCTTTTAGTTTTTGTCTTAACCATCTAGCACCCATGCTTCTTAAAGGCAGCCTCAGATAGAAATTAGTCATGTTCCAGCTGGAAATAGAATGCAAATATAATTAAACCCCCAAATTAGACTGGAAATGTTTGCACATTTCTTCCTGCAGATGATGTTACATATTGGTCCACAATACTCTTATGAACAGGACTCAGCTTTGCAAACAGATGAGACCATAAATGTGCTTATTTGACTGATAGGAAAGCCTAGGCGGACAGGGTTGAGTTGTTCAGCTGAAGCTGGTCATGTCAGTAGGCAGCACTGACCCAGTATTGCGAAGCTGCAATAACAACACTAAGGAAGGGAATCAATGAACAGTAATGTAGTCAGATGAGGAAGGACTTGGAGCGTGCTCGTACCTGATTGCAGATGGAAAGAGGGCTGTTCCATTGGTAGATATATTTAGAGTAATGAGTCTTAGAGTGTAGACTACAGTGAGAGAATGGCTGCTGCTGCTGAACAGGAGGAGGAATGGCAAGCTCATGTAGGAGCATCCCCACATTCCTGCTTAAGGCTCAATGATAGAAAGGAAGGGATGAGGATGAGGATGAAGCTGGGCTTGAGGGTTGAGCCAGAACCTTGGAAGCACAGGGTTAGCCTGAATTGCACCAAGACCAGATCCTTGTCCTGGCCCTAGGTCCAGCATTTGCATTACTTGTGTATTTGTGCTGAGGGATTGACAGCGAACCACAGCCTGTGGTACCATGGGTACCATCCGGAGGGGTTGCATGGGCAGGGAGAGATCTGGCAGCACTCTGATGTGGTATTTCAGCCATCTGATCGATGCCAACAAGTGGGAGTTTGTGTGAATTTACCAGCCTGGCCATAAACCAGCCTGCCAGCTACTGTCCCCCATCACTGGAACAGGGGGTGGGATGGTGGGACTGAGACTCATCATGCACCCACTGATCTCTCAATGGCTCCCAAATGGGGTCAGCCTCTCAAGCCTGAGACTTGGAGACACTGATTTGCCTCATGGTTCTGTTCAGAGCTTCAAGCTGTGGTGCTTCCTAATGACAGGAGGGGGATTGACACAAAGTCTTCCCAGTCTCAATTCCCATTCCTCTGAAAAAGAGGTACTCAATAGGACCTGCACTCCTGTCATTAGATGGAATAAACTGGGAATGGTGCATATTGGCTATAACTGGAACTGGGAGAAGGCCACATTCTTCCTAAACCTGAGCCCTCTAAATTGAGTCAGAACTATCTGCATTAGAGCAGAAACAGCAAATGAGGAGAGTGAAGCCCAAAGGATGAAGCAGAAGTTTCATCTCTGAAGGGGGACATGGCCTGTAGCTGAGCCAGCAGAACATAGAGCACAATGATGCTGAAGATCTCTTACCCAGTGAGCAGTGAATGCAGTCCTCAGCTGTGCTTCCACGGACCAGAGGGCTTGATTATACAGCAGTACTTTTACCTTTCTTAATACAATTGGTGCTCTAGCACGAACCTGAGGGTGCTCTGAGATGCTATGGGAAACACAGTGCCTCGCGAGCAACAGGCTTTGCGGATTCTAATCATATACAGAATTAATGTAATGCTTTTTAATGAGGCAACATATAATGATTAAAACACCAGCTGGTGAATGAGAGCAATAAAAGCGTTAGAGGCTTGTATCTTCAGAGAGTTGAGTTCATAGCTCACTAATAACCTTGGGACTTAAGCTGCTAATAATAATGCTGTGTGTTGCTAGGGAATGGTGCTGTGTGGAGAGGATATGCCTGCGGCATGATGGAAACTTGCTGAACCTCTTTATTCTTTTATTGAACACAAATACTGTTTGATGACCCACAAAGCTGGATGCCATTTACACTGTTGGTTAGTGTAATTTGTCCTCGTTAACTCGTGACTTACACAGTGTTGTACTGCAGCATGGGTATTTTCTATACTGGTTGCTGCTGATGGTACCCTAAATGTAGCAGTGTGAAGTTAGTGGGGTCTTCAATACTCTGGCTGTTGTCTGCCACTGAATTGTTACATGCTTCTGTGAATTGTACCTTTGTCTACAGAGATGAGGCTCACCAGAAAGCATTTTAGGGCAAAGCCTGTATTTCTTGCTCCCCTTTTATCCTGCTTAGTGCTCAGCATTCCCATCTTGACCTGGGGCAAATACTGACTTTCAGGTTTGGGGTCTTTTTTCCTTCTGGATATTTAATTGATAGTGTTATCAGGTATTGCATATGTTATACTGCACATTACACTGCAGTATAAAACTGCAGGTTGATTACAATGCCTCATTTAACTAGTAAATAATGTAGACCTTGTGGTACTACTGTGCCTGGTAGAAGGTACAGCTGAATTACAGCACTCTGACAGATGAGGGTAGCGATGTACCTCTGACATACTGCAGTCTGGGCACCTTAAGGAGGACAGTGATGCTCACAAACCATCTTGGCCACATTGTTTGGATCCTATGAGCCATCACAAGTTACACTAGCTAGCTCTCTGCCTCCTATAGAGTATTGCACTGCCACTTCTCCTCTTTGCTTTGGCCAAAGGGCTCATTTGCGGCTCTGTCATGCTCTATCAAGGAATAAGGCTTATAGCAACACAGTGAGGTAGTTATACAATATGTGATATTCATAGTCCCTCTGTCAGTCTCCCACTGATAATGATGTGAAACCTGTTTGTTGATCTCCTTCAAATGATAGAAATTGGAATTCCTGAGAACTTCTGAAAATCACTGCCTTGAGAGAGCAGAAAGCTGAGATTTGTGCTCCCAGTGTTGGGAACAGCAGCAGGATTCAGCAGCTGCTTGTTACTTGTTGGGGCTGATTTGCCAGCTGTAGTTCTGTCTGTCAGGCTGTCCATAGCTCCGGATCACTTACATGTTGTCTATAGGCTGGTTAAAACATTAAAGGAGACCTAGGCTCTTTGTAGGAGCAAGATTAATTCCTGAGGTCAGTCTTAGGCAAAGTCATCCCGATGGCCACCATGCTTTAACCCTGTCAGGGGCTTGCTGTTGGCTTTGTGAAGCTGAACTGCCAGTGGTCAGTAGTCTGACAGGGGCTATAGTCCTTTACTGGGACACATGGCTAAGAGTTGGTTAGTAAAGTAACATATTGCAGGTTTTCAGCAAAGCTCCTATTATAACAGTGGCAATGTTTGAATGGAAGACAGCTAAGGATGGTATTCCAGCCTTTCATGTTTCCCTTTCATATAGCCCCATATAAAACAGGCTTTTATTTTTGCTCATTCCCTTTGTGTGCTCAGGAATGTGCTCCTTTCAAAGCAATGGTCAGTCTTAGCATAATTTTAGGTTGCATTATTATCACATATTTATCAAATTCAAATAAAAATGTTTCGAACATGTGATTATACTGAGTTTTCCATATTTCTGGAATGGAGAACAGGTCATCGACAAGGAAACATGAAAGGTGAACATCATCACTCAGTAGCGAGGGTAAAACCTAGAGGATGATGAATCAGACATCATTTCCAAATCATTCTATCTAGAAGAAGCAATACAGTCACTTTATTAATAGAGCCTTAAGCACCAGACAGAAAACAGTGCTTCAGGTTGTGTTATTAAACTCTTGAGTGTTCTGCCTCATAGAGTAGAAATCAAATCACTTTAAAACACTCATCCACAGACCTCTTCATCATTTCAAACGTTCATCCAGAGCTCTGGAGCTCTGGTCTCAGCAGATGTTCATCTTGAAACACTTGGAAACAAATACCCTCTTCACTGAGATGTCTGGATACCCTCCTGGCCTTCTGCTCATACACAACACTTAATGGTCTGTAATGGAACGTCTGTCTTCTGCCATCCACTGCTAGAGCAGTGTCTCTGTTGTAAATGGAATTATTTGTATTAGCCCTAATAGAAGAGCAGGAAGTTAAACTATGTGGGTGATGACTTTGCAGAATAGTTTGGATGTTGTAGGGAGGCAACTGTGTCCTGATTCATAGGATTTCTGTTGCTGATGCCACTTCCACTTTTGCCTTTAAGAAGCAGAAGGTGGGTTTCAGCTTGTGTATACAGGTCTGCTTTTACTATAATCTATTATAGTTCACTCTAAAGCCTCACAAGGCTTTTTTTCCCCTCTGTACCTTTTCTTCCAGTTGTTGTTATGCTAAATCAGCCTTAAAATGAGCTTCTGTCCTAGATCCCTATTTTCTTCTGCCTTGTATGCTCTATTCTAGTGCTCATGCTCTAATATTTTAGCCCTGTGAAGGGTAAATGCACTTGCTAGAACACCACTGAGCCATTCACACAAGAACCAGATGAGTTTTCTCCTGTTAAGGGAGCCACTTTCTGTGGAAGTTAAATGATACTTGGGCTTGGACTGAATTCAGTGAGTAGTTCCATCTGTATAAGGAGGAAAAACCAGTAAGGAACAGTATATGTGTTTGTGTGATGGCTTTGAGAAAATCCAGTGTTTTGCTGGGCTTTTTATTGGCATTTAAAGCTTCAGAAATACTCTGTATGTTCTTTTTACTGTACAGATCACAGCTTCTGATCTTTAGCTTATCATAAATACTACAAACATGAATGTTATAGTGACAAAAAGATGCTCCATGACCATTCAGGCTGGTAGATCCATTGGTCTCTTATCACTCTAAGAACACAAACAATCACCACAAAACTGGCTGGGAAGCTGCTTATAACTGTTAGTGCCATCACTGCTGCTGCCTCTCATTATAATTGCTTTATTGTTTGTTCCATACTCTGTGTCCTGTTAACATTGCAGTCCCAAAAAGGCATCAAGCCTGGGTCACATACACTGTCACAAACTCACAGTTAGCATTTCCACTGATGTTGTTAAAGCTCTGCAGACATGAGTCCATGATGTGGCCCTTCACAAACTGATTAATAAGAAAGAAATTGCTCTGTGCCATTGGATCTTTCTGATTAAATATGGAAGGAATCTTGAGAGGGAAAAGATTCAGAGGGATTTCCTGCTGTAATCTGTGCAGATGGATAGAAACTCTGCCAGGTGTTCTGGTTCGGTTTGGTTTTCCCCCCATAATGCTCTTCATGCTAACCTTGCATGTGTTGTTATAACAGAAACATAAAGGACTTTGTTCTTTCACGTGTACCCTTTCCACTCTGGCCTGGATTTTGCCAGCAGGAATTAAACTTGGCAAAGTTGCTGTGCAAACCTGAACCACCACAAGTTCTGCTGATAAAGTGGTGATAATGAGTATGGAAATACCACCTAAAAGTGAGTTTATGCCTTGCCAGGAACAAAACTTGTTCTGATTCAGCCCTAGGGGAGAATAACCATCCCATACTTGGCAGGGCTCTTCTAGTTCTGGCCCCACACTCTGTACTAGCAAAGCTGACTCTAAAAATGATAGCTTAGAGGATCCTTGCAATCTTTCACACACAAGAAAGGCATGAAGAGTAAAACACTTGTTAAAACCTTTCCCAAGCTGTGGAGTTGGAGACCATCACATCTCCAGTGTTCACAGCTCTAGGAGAGCAGTCACTGCACCTCCTCACAGTGTAAAACTGAAATCAGTAATGAGGAGAAGGGTTAGTGGTGCCTTTTTGCCCAATGTATGTTAAAATCCAAAGGAAGACAGTGCTGAGATTGTTAAACTCCAATTTGTCCGGAGTGGATTTCAACATATTCTTCTTTCATGTGAAGACAGGCTTTGCTGGGTCTTGCATAGTTTAATCTCTTCAAGCCAATGGTCCAAGCCTGGCACAATGGTTTCTTACAGGAGCTAGCATTCAGTTTGCTTGCTTATTGATGCTGCTGGAAGTAGATGTTTCCTGAAGTGCAGCTGAAAGCCAGAATGAAACCTGCAGGCTTCCTGTGTGCAGATCTGTCTGCTGGTCTCAAGAAATGAAGCACACAATTGCTCATGCATGCACAGAGTTTAACCAGCTCAGTTATTAGGAGCAGAACTGTTCATACAAAATATACACTAGATAGTTCTGTTCAGCAAAAGCTTAGTAGAAATAGCTCATAAAAGCAATGGAAGTTGACAGGCTGAGAACACTGGGGCTGTTCAGCCTGAAGAAGAGAAGCTGTGGAGTCCAGCTGTGTGGTCGCATCCACAAAGAAAGGAATGGGTGTCATGGAAATGAGTTCATTACTCTATGGTCACCCAACCTCCCTTGTCCTAGAAGCAAGAGCAACCATACTGTGAATAGGTGTGTGACTGCCTGCCCAGAAGCAGCATCAGCAGGAGCACAGACGCTGACATCTGCTCCTGGGCAGGGTGCACAGCACAGCAGGGACAGGAGATGGCTCAAGTTAATACTGCTGCAGAGGGATCTTTCTATTTCTATTCAGTTTGCTTTATCCCATACAACTTAAATAAAGAACTCGGGATTTGAGCTTGTAATCCAGGAAATCCGTATTACACCAGGCTTTGTTGTAACCCAGTGGGTCAGTGAAAGTAAAAACTGCCACACACAGATGAGGAATTCCTTGAAGGGTATGTGCCTCTGGAGTATTCGTTCTAATATGGTCACACTTGGATAGTGTGTTATGACTTTCTTTTCCATGTACAGAGGGATCGAATACACAGCCTCTCTACTTGAGAGGTGCTATCTGCCGGGCTGGGAACATGTATGGATGCCATTTCAGCCCCTTGTCTGCTCTTCAGCAGCCGTAGGAAGCTGTTGCAGAGCTTTAGAAAGGCATCTGGGTGAACTGGGAAACCAGCAGGTCTCTGGGCTTGACAGGAACCATCCTTTTGCTTTCAAAGCCTTCCCACAAGCAGAGCTCATTGGTGGCACAGTGCTACGAGCCTTTGGTTTCCCCACATCTGGGGGAACCCATGTGGGCTCCTGCTTTATCCCAACGTAGGGTGTTGGTGGTGATGTTCTGTGAGCCTGGAGTGCTGACTCCTGCTCATCCTGCAGGGCTGTGCTGCTAACAGTGAGTGTGCTGAAGCATGGTTTTCCTGCTGCATAGGAGCAGAGGTGCTTATCAGTTCCATTTCAGAAGACTGATACATGTTCCTTATACTTATGCAAGGATAAGCTTTAACAAGGAGCACTTCTTTATGCCAGAAAAGCTGCATTCGGTTAGTTTTGATCTCCAGGCTGCAAGCCCAGGTCAAGTTGGTGGAATTGATAGTGATGAGCTCTCCACTCCCCCAGACATGTTCTTCTTGCCTCTTCAGAGAAGTGCTGTTATCCTTTTGGTTTAAGACACAGTTTGCACTTGGGCAGTATTGTGAATTAGACAGAGCTCAGTCTCTTGCAGGCAGGGAAGAGACTGAGGATTACACTAATGATCTTCCTTACATATAACTGCATGAAATGCTAGGAATGGCTTTGTGTGGTGGGAAGAACACCTGGTTTGTGGGGCAGGTCGTGCTGACCTCTGCTGTGGATGCTGTGAGCTGTCTGCCCCATGCCTCAAGGGAACGTGTTGTAACAGATGCTCAATATAATTAATGCCTGAGTTCCTAATTTTGAGTGCTCAAATTCAGGGCAGGGATGAAATGGGAGAGGGAATCCAGGGTGTTTGAGGCAGCACAAACAGGTAAAGCAGTTGATAGTGAGTGTGTGACTGAATTGCAAGGAAGATACAGAAGTGGGTACAATACACAGCTGAGGATGTAACAAGTGGAATACTGCAGGGCAGAAGTAATTCCTCTATTTCTTTGACATCGTCAGGTGCTTGGGAGCAGGAAGTCATTTGAGGCCCTTACGTTTGCATGCTATAGACTTGCACTGCAGTGAGGGGTTCGCCTGGGTACCTGGGGTGGGTGGGAGCTGCGGAGGTGACAGGATCACATACTTCACAAAGGAGATTTCCAGGGCTTGCTCCAACTTGCAGTGTGACAAATGGGTCCCTTCCAACAGGAGCGTTCCAGAAACTCTCTTGAAGCACTTGGGAACAATTTCATTCCCTTTGTGGCACTGAATGTTTAAAAGTGCTGTGGGGAAGAGAAGAGAAGTGAAGTAGAAAAGGGTTCATGGTCTTAAGGAATACAAGTGTGGGAGTGAGGCAAGGAGAGAAGTGACAGTGCTATGCAGCTGATGTGAAGTGAAGCAAAGTACTTCCCCCTCCTTCCCACCTCCCTAGTACTGCAGCACTGGATGCACTGGGCAAAGTCACTTAGCACTATGTTTGAGTGTGGAGTATCATCTCTCTTTGGAGCCAGAGGATGATGAATGTCTTCCCATAGGCCAGACATGGGCTGCTTGCAGTTGCCTGGGTGGGAAATGCACCACTGAGTTTAACTTCCTTCTATTTAAGGTCATGTACAAATAAAATAGTCCCTTCTGTCTAGTGCCAGACCCAAAAGCAGTCTGGTATCATATAAGAAGCACCAGGAGGTAATATCTGATACCAGTGAGATGCCATATGTGACAACATATACCCCGTTTCCTGATCCACGGGCATGTTTGTGCTCCCTCTCCCAGCAAATATGCTTCTACTTCTTGGCAATTCGTGCATCACTTGCACTTCAGCTAACTTGCATTGACTCAAATTCATCATCTTTAAAAGCGCAAGATGCAATTAGTGCTGCATATGCAAAATACTTCAAAAGTGGGGGGTTTGTGCCTGTAGGTTAAACTCAGGCTTAGAGTACAGGCAAGTTCTTCCTCCTTTCCATTTTAAAACAGAGATCAGACTTTGGCTCCCTGTGAAAATTTTCCCTAAGGTTAAGAGCTGGAGAGTGGGGGGAAAGATGGGTATAGCATAGCATGAAAAGTAAATGGCTTTAACTTGGTTTTAGAACAGTTGAGCATGACTGTATGTGTAATTTGCCCATACACACACTTCTTCCTCTGTGTGTGAAAGCATTTGGATGTTTTTACACTGTGAGATCTGCAGGGGTAATGGCTTGTGATGAGAGTAGGAAAAACTGATCTGTGACTCTTCTGAAGCCTCCTGGGAGCCTTGAATTTGGAGGAAGGAGGATAAAGATAGAATAAATCATATATATATATATGTATGTGTGAGAGAGAAAACACCTCTTAACCACTCTTCAGCTTCTTGATGTCTGTAAGGGTAGGTTCCTACTTTGTCTGGGTTTTATTCCTTACAAGGCCTTTTGGTTCGACAAGCTTTATTTTAAGGCAAGATCAAGTAATTAAAATCTTATATTGACAATTTAAAATCTCAAGGCAAAAGCCTGTAGAGATGAAATGGTCATACTGAAATACCATGGAGGAATCTTCTCCTTAACATGCTTTGCTTTCTAAAGCAGCTGGAAGATAGGTGGGGACTCCCAGCATCATCTCAAGTGCGTTTACTCTTCTCCCACATAAGAAGTAGGGAAGGAGATCTTACTTAAAAAGGATTACAAAGATGTAACTATTGAATTCATGTTGTGAGAGATCATTTAAGAAGGAAAACCACTGTCTCTCAGCAATAAGATAATGTCATGGGGGATGGATGATTATCCATGAGATGATTTTATTCCCAAGTACTGTAAATCTCAGCTGCTTTATCTTCCAAAGCCAGTGCCTTGGGGTATGAGAGCTCATTATAATTTAGTCTCTGCTGTGCATTCAAGCCAGAACACTGGAGTATGAGCTATCACTTAAAACTGTGTCTTGTTTGTTCACTTCTCAGTGCTGGGAGGCTGCATCATTTCTAGTACAAAACTGAGAGTGTCTTTAAAGGTAAAAAGAAACAAATGACCAAAACACAACACACAGAACAGAACTGCAGCACCCAATCACTTAGCTCTGGGGTTGATAACTGCAAATACTGAAGTAGCCTTCTTGATGCTGCAATTCGCTCCGAGGGCTCCTGACTTAAAACCTTATAGAACATTGGCCAGGGACTGACTGCTCCTGTTAAAGGTAAGGGTGGTCTTGAATAAGCTCTATCACAAACAGGAATTCAAACCACTTAAACCCTCTTGAATCCTCACAAATCTGGTATCAGAAATAGTTTAAAGTAGATATTTAACAGAGCTTTTATTAACTAGGAAGAAAAGGATTTATAGAATCCTCATTTCTTGATGAGGATCTCAAATCTAATTGCGGAAAAAGGCAACGTCTTGCTGTCACAACCTGACCTTCTGGTTAGAGCTTGCAAGATCTCCTGTTCTTCACAGTGTGTTGATGTGGGAATATAGAAATGCAGCCTCCTCTTTCTCTTGGGACTGGAGCCCTGCCCAATGGCTGCAGGCAAGCAATGGCTTTGTTCCAGCTAAAGGAGGCATGGGAATCGGACAAGCTGAAGCAGCACTTTCATCCTGCTTCCCCTGGTCAGCTTTTTGGAGGAGGGTAAAGTGAAAACAGTTTTTCCTAATCCAAACACTTTAAAAATCACCAAAACCCCCCAAAAGGATGATTCAGTGTCTGGTTATTTGCAAAACTCGATGGTGTTTTCTGTTTCCTGTAGTACTCGTTTTTAGCTGTTGACACAGAGCTGGAAATAACCTGACCCAGGGCAACAGGAAAACAGTTCTGATATGAATAGTTCCAACCGTGACCTCTCTAGCAATACACAAACCCCATCTCCCAGCTGACTTCCCTTTCTGACAGCTGGACCTGAGCGATAAGTGCCAGTGGTTGTTCATTCCACAGCACTTGGCAGAGTATTTCCACTGGTTAATGGGCTCTGTGATAACAGCTGAGTTGCTTTCTCCACACCTACCTTACCAACAAGCAGAGAGTTGTTATCCGATGTGTGAATTCTAAAAGCACTGGAGTTTCTAAACTCACTGCAAATAGACATTTTCTGAGCAAAGCTCACCCTGTGAAGTTTGTGTGTGTAAAGCATCCTTTACTACAGCTCTTGTAGGCAGTGCTTAATAGATGATACACAAGGAAAGCAGACAGTAGTGACCTTCAGGGTGCTTGCCTCCTTTTTCTTAGTAGGACTAACCAGCCTACAGCACCAGGTTCCTGGTGCCATGGGAGCATGGGTGACTGAGGGTCACCAGTTTTATCACCAGAGGCAATGCAGCCATCAGTTCTTGGAGAGCATCATTGTTTTCTACTGTTCTTTGAGTATAAAACTGGACTGGAAAAAAGTCAGAATGCATTTAGTGAAAGATTGGAGAAAAAGAGAATTTCAGGTTCCTTTATTAATGATTTTGCTTATTTATATGGAAAGTGGTTTCTGCACAGTTTTGAAAGAGATGGGCCTTTACAGAAGCCAGTGAAGCCAGGCTTCTCCATAGCCTGTCTGACCACAAGTGAACACTTGATGTTCGTAGTCAGAGGACGATCTATCAAATTAGAGAATGCTTTTTTCTTTTTAAGACTTGTGTGAAACTTGCAGCTCAAGGCTGTATTACAAAGGCAAGAGAATTAATAAAGAGGTTTACTGGCTTCTCTCTTCCACTCACACAGCAAAGGAAATGTGCTTGTATTTGTGTACATAAACAGCTATGTGTGTGCACTGAGAACAGGCAGCTGAGTTAGGACAGTTACCTGTAATCAAAAATTATAGTGAAACACCCAGTGAGTTGTGAGAGTGGGTTGTAAGAGGATTATCATCTTGAAAAGACTGCAGCAAGGTAACTGAACCAGTTGTCTGCTTTGAGATCTATGAGTTGAACTGACCCTAAAGTGTACCAATATGTTTATTGCACTTTTGAGCCAGCTGAAGTACTCTGGAACTTTTCAGGAGTTGCCTTTTTACTGCTTGTGTAGTTACCTTTATTGCACAGTCTGACAAATAGAAGTCCAAAAACTGGTATAACTGATGCTACAACACTGGTGCTCTCTGCTGCATACTGTGATGCTGACATTATTTAAGATATACCAGCATCTGGAGAAGTTCCACTGCCACCTGCTTATGTAAAATGAGCTGTGTGTGACAGAAACAGGCTCCCACCATGTTGTTAATAATGAGTTGCTGTTATTCTTCTGAAAGCCAGCAGCAGCCCCCCACTAAGGAATGTGGAGCACAGCCCACAAAGCATTTCTCCTGTCCTCCCTCTAACTGTTTAAGCTGGAAGGAAGAAAACCCTTCACCTTCTCCAGCTATCCACACGCTCCTGCAAGACAACAAGTACAAAGCTGAAACCATGTTAAAATATGTCTTTATGTTGGTTTACATTGACTTTTAGAACACATAAGGCAACCGATTTAATAACCTTTTCTCAGAGATATGTGACTTGAATAAGGAACCCCCCATGAACTCCGAATGAAAGCGAGTGCAGAGACATGCAGGAGGTCCTTCAGAGAAGTGGCATGAGTCCCATGAGTTGTGGTTCATTTTTGGGTTCTTGGTTGTGAGGCCATGTACAGTGCTACTAGACAGTAGATTGTCCCGCCTATTGTTAGAGCCATAGTGGTCCGATAAAGCAGCCTGTCTGGAACTCCTCGTTTCAGGTGTACTGGCAGCCCATCTGGTTTCTGTGGGAAGGAGGGAAACACAGAACAAAAAAGGAAGTGAATACCCATATCAAGACCATAAGAAACAAGCTTAATTTGGGTGAATTAAAAGAATTCCACATGGGAAAATCTCCTGACAAACAGGCTATCTGCAATCAAGTGTATTATGTAGTTTTCATTTAGCAAGACAAATGCAAAGGCAAGTTAATTTATTAGCCAAAGCTGTTAAGTGCAGGCAGAGAGAATGTATCTTGCAGTATTTCTCAAGAGGATCTGGATGGAAAAAGTGTCACTAAGAAATGAATGTGTAAAGATAGATATAAAAAGTGATTTTCTAAGTCAGCCCCACACATTCCAAATGCAAGCAGTGGGTAAGAGAAGAGGGAATGTTATGTAAAGCACATGCTTGAACTCTCTTAAGAATTAACCGATTTGTTTTATGCAAAGTCCTAGGACACTTAGAAATTGCATAAGTAACAAACTGGCTTTGAGAACTTCACTTTTCTACAGCCTTATAAACAGCTTCCCAGTATACACACAACAGTAATGATCTGCTCTGCTCCTTCAGATCTGCTTTAAGGCAGATACTTGGATTCCCAGGCAAAAAGTGTTTCCAGGTGTCAAATAATATAAGAATCCTCTGAAGGCAGGGAAAAGGCAGACAATGTTATTAGACTTGGCACTTTCTGTATTCATCTCCTCTGTAAGGCATATACTACCTTGTAGTACAGTACAAGTATACAGGTTATACCATACTTGACACTTTCTTAATGAGACTTTACAAAATGCTGGTCTGGTAGAATGACAGAGGTAGTTAGCTACATTAAAATAGGGAAAGATATGGTCTCACTCTTGTTTTCTTTAAGTTACTCTAATTTTTCATTACCTGAAAAAGTTTCTGTAGGTCTGGCACCTTGTTTTTACCCAAGAAAGTATCAGTTGCTGGTATATCTGAAGCAAGTTTAGGTGTTGTCAGAGCTGGGGATTCAGTGGAAACTATTGGTTTGAGTCCCTGCATAAATAAAGATTAAAATATCAAGGAATATAACACTTGCAAATGCAGCAATTGTCACATTAGGCAGGCACTGCCAGTCATTACAAGGATACATTAGAAAGAATGTTTAGCTGGTATTATGACCTGTGACAATGAGCTAACGACATGTGGTTGGCACACTGGTTTCTGAGCTAAATCTTTGGGTCAGGGCTTAGCAGGAACATGTAAGCATGCTTTCTGATTTCTCAATGTACTCCCCATGAGCAGCTTTGCATGGCTGAAGAGAAACCTTCAGTGTAAGAGGTGTTTCCTATGAGGGTGCTGGAGAGGGACTCTTCATCAGGGACTGCAGCCACAGGACAAGGGGTGATGGGTTCAGACTGAAACAGGGCAAGTTCAGGTTAGATCTAAGGCAGAAGCTGTTCCCTGTGAGGGTGCCCAGAGAAGTTGTGGCTGCCCCATCCCTGGCAGTGCTCAAGGCCAGGTTGGATGGAGTCTTGGGTGGCATGGTTCAGTGTGAGGTGTCCCTGCCCATGGCAGGGGGTTGGATCTAGATGACCTTAAGGTCCTTTCCAACCCTAACTATTCTATGATTCTATGAATGTATTCTAGCCCTTGGACAAAGTACAGCAGATGTGTGCTCATGCAGAAGAGTCAACATCAGCTGATTTCATCAGCCCTGCTGAAGTCCTCAGTGAAATCCAAACCAACAAACAGAATTACCTGCCTACCCCTCTGTAAAGAGTGTTTGCTTCCCTGTCACAGGCCTGAAGCTTGGCAACATGCACAAAGTTAAAAGGAACTTGTTGCCTCGCTAGTGTGAATTCCCAAGTTAGATTTGCATTTCTATGGCAGCCCAAACCAGTTCAGGATTTGGAGCAGTTTCACGGCAATACCACCACACTTCAGCTATTACATGTTAGGGGAATTGCTCAAACAGATCAGAGAATGAGGAAGTAGAGAAAACTGAGGGAGGGACCAAAATGACAAAGGGGAAACAGGTAAAAAAGTTAAGCTGAGAATTCGTATTTCACAGCATGCACTGAAGTAGCTTTTATAGGCTTGCTGAACCCAGACACATCTAAATAGTATGTCCTTCATAGTAGAACATAACTCCCTGTAAGAGGTTAAATGTATTTGTTGCCACTAACACAAGGAATTCTTTAGGTAGGATCAGTTGAGGCTTTGTTTGTATTAGGAAGACACAAGTAAGTAAAAGTGATTTTGTGTACATTTTAAGTACCATCTAGAGCAGAGGTTAATCATGATAATTTCTCAACTAACTCCAAGCAATTCATAACTGCTGAAGTCACCAGATCCGTGTTTTGTGGGGTTTTTAAACAGCCACAGGCAGAAGTAGTTGCATCAGGTCAAGATATGGTAGTACTACTAAATTTCTACTAGGATCATAGTCAGGCTTGAACTAGGGAAAAGCTCACATAGTCATCCTCACCTGACAGCATCTGAAACTGATCCCACTCTTTGTACACACCAGCCAACTGTTTGAAGTAATAGTTTATACTGAATTTGTAGCAGAGATGGCAGTCATTATCCTCCTAAATGTGAGTAGTAGTTTTTAACCTCCTGTTTATTCAAACAGGCTAAGTTATTCATACTACTGTATATAACTTTGCTAAATGGAAAATTAAGTCTTCTAAGAATGCCAGCACTGAGATGGAAAGAACACCACAGGTTTCAGACTATGAGATTTTTTTGCTTAGGCTAAGCTGTTATGATACTTTGCAAGCCCCCACTAAGCTTAAACCTGCATTAGAACAATGTTGGGAAACATCAGAATGGAACAGCACAGAATTGAGTGAATTGTTACACTGCACGTTTGACCAAGCAGGATTTGAGTTGCAGGATGTCTTCATTTTTGCAGAAACATCAAGATAAACAGAGGTATAAAGAGCAAATTGTTTTACACGCTGAGCTATGGTTTTATTAAATACAGCAATGAAATGGGTAGGAAAAAGAATTTACTTCATTTTGGACTTGGCATCTATTCACTCAAGTGATTTCTTTCCTATTTTAGTCTCTATTTTTCAGTGTAATCAGAATGATGCACCTGAATGTGCCACAAAAAGGCAAATTCTACCAAAAAGCTGGCCTCAGAACGCTGTAAAAAGGGACTGAAGGTGACTTGAAAATGCAGCTATTTTCTGTTCCCTTGTGCATAGCTTGTTTGCTTCCTTAGTTGAGGACTAAGCTGTGTGAATGATGAGCCAGACACAAAAGACAGAGTTTCTTTCATGAGTCTGAAAACCCCACACCTGTGAAGTGAGACTTGTGTGAAATGCTCCTGCTTGGAGACAATCTCATCTTCTCTATTATATTCTCTCAGAAAGCTGGTTTTCACATGTCAGGGGTGGCACTGAAATAAAACACAATGCCTGATGATAACCTATAAAGGAATCAGTGTTCTGCAAGAGAACTATTTCTGTGCCTTGGGTGTTCTCCTTCCTGCTTGCAGAGCACACAAGTGTGATCTCTCTAGCCTTTGTTTCTATCTGCAGTGATACTTATCTGTGAAGCTAGTTTTGCATGGACCTTTTACAACCCAGTTATGATATATGACACTACAGCATCTTTATCTAGAAGATGTCAAGAATTCATGATTTATCATATCTAGTGTAATGATATTCATATCTAATATTCATTAATAGAATAGAATGTGGGATAACAGAGAATTCTCTATTCCCCTCTTATCTTGCTTCTGCCTTTTTAATCCCCCCAAAAGTAAAGATATACTTAAAAGGGAATGATTGTTATAACAGAATGGAGCCTGCTGATCAGAAAGTTAAGTAATACTGCACAACCTGGGCTCCAGAAGCCACATGTTTTAGGACAGCTTTACTCCAGGTGGTTTATCAGAGCTTTCTGTGGTTTTATGTTGTTTTTTTTTTTCTTAGGATCCTACAAGGGATGCATTAATTGCACACAATTAGTCACAGTGACCTAAAGCCTATGTAGAAACACTGTATTCATAGTGTTCTAAGCTATACTCTTCCAGAAAGGAGATGCTTTACTGCTTGGGCTTGAAGCCCTTTTGCCACCTAGCCTTTGCTTTCCTCTACATGAATGAAGTGTCAATGTTTATTCTTTGGCTATGACTTTGTGCAGAAGAGGTAATAATGCAACAGTGGCAAATGTTTTCTAGCACAGGAGCCTGTTGGACATACACTTAATGAACAGATGTACTTTTAGACTAGAACACTTTATCCTACAGTCTTCCCTGTGCCTTGCACCTCTATTACTAGTAGGAAGACTTCCAAAGTGTGATGGGAAAAGAGTAAGATAAAAATTCTTGGGAAAGAAACTGCCATATGAGGAAGTAACTGCTACCCCACTCTTTACTTAAGATCTTGTGGTAATTCAGGATAGAAGGGTCCTCTGGAGCTCATTAGTCCAAACTGAGATGCTGGCACAGGGTGCCCAGAGAAGCTGTGGCTGCCCCATCCCTGGCAGTGTTCAAGGCCAGGTTGGACACAGGGGCTTGGAGCAGCTGCTCCAGTGGAAGGGGTCCCTGCCCACAGCAGGGGGTTGGAATGGGATGATCTTAAAGTCTTTTCCAACTGAAACCAGTCTGGGATACTCTGTATGTCTGTTGTCTGGGGCAGTTCCTTGGGAAGTCTGGCTTTTTAAAAACCACCCTTCCCATCCTAAATCTCCAGGGTTTGTGTTGTGTTGTTTTGAGGAATTTGGGAGTTTATTACTAAACTGTAGGAACTTCAGTTTTTCGAAGTTTAGTCAAAAACCTGAATGCTGCTTAGCAACCACACTGCATTTGGCCCATGACATAATCACATTACAGACTTCCTAGTATTACTTAGGATTCACTGTTGATGTATGTATAAAACAAACATGTTCTGTGGTCTCTTTTCACCAGTAGGAAATGCTTTATGTATTTAATGCCTTAATGCTTGATGTAATCAGGATCTACCCTCTCTTCCCTTGGCTCCCCTCACTCTTGCAGAATTAACCATGCGCTTGAAGCATTTAAAGTATAACCCCATATAATGCTGCTCTTAACCTTTACACACATAGTAAACAGGTCAGCATCATAAGGACGAACGGCCGGTTTTAATTTCGCTTTAAACAAACCTCCCTATATGTGTGTGTGTGCTGTCTATCAGGGGTGTGAACGCCTTCAGGAGTTAGTTTTTGTGCATGCAGGCACAAGAGACGGGGATTAAAATGCCAGCAGCCACTGCTCGGGCCAGGGGGGCTACTGCACGCCAGGACCGCGTGTCCCCCCCTTGCTGTAACACCCAGCCCCGCACAACCAAGGTCACCCTCGGCTCACACCGAGCACGCCCGATCCCCCCCCACCGGCACCGGCTCCGGGCCGGAGGGCCCCTCCAGCGGCCGGCCCCGCTCCTTGCAGCGGGGAGGACGGGGAGGTGAGGGCGGCGCGGCCCCGTTACCTGCGGGCTGTAGGCCTCGGCCGCCGCCGCCCCGACCAGCCGCTGCGTGAAGCCGTGGAACCGGTAGTACATAGCGGGCAGCACCGGCGAGCGGCCCCGGCTGCGACGCCTGGAGGGGAAGGACCTCTGAGCGGAAGAGGGCCCGCCGGTTAGCGGCTCCTCGTAGCGAATGCCTGAGAGGGGTGGGCAAGAGAAGCCGACAATGGAGCGGGGTAAAACAGAAATGCGGACAAGCACATGAATCGATCCTAAAGCAGCGGGATCGCGTTTCTCTCCCCCGAGTGCCTACTGCGGTCAAAGGGAGATGTTGGCATTTTCCAGTCAGGCAGCGCCATGGGCAGCTAGAGCCGGGTGCTGTCATGCGCTTGCGCACCACCTCTCCAGCCGAAGGGCAGCGGGACGCGAGCTGACCGCAGGTGCTGTAGAGGGGCGGGGTTGGCGTTAGCCAATCAGAGCAGCGGGATGGGATGCTCCGCCCACTGGGCGGGGCGTAGTGTGGCTGGTGCCGTGGCTGTGGCAGTAGTGGTGCGGTGGAGTGTGGAAACGTCTGAAAGTGACCATTCCATTCATAAATAACGTGGTTGTTAACGTGAAACCAGCGCTGTGTACAAGGGGAATGGGGTACGGTGCTGCTGTTGTTGTTGTGAATTTCATCGTAGAATCCCAGACTGGTTTGGGTTGCAAGGGACCATAAAGTCATCCAGCTCCAACACCAACACCTTCCACTGGAGCAGCTGCTCCAAGCCCCTGTGTCCAACCTGGCCTTGAGCACTGCCAGGGATGGGGCAGCCACAGCTTCTCTGGGCACCCTGTGCCAGCGCCTCAGCACCCTCACAGGGAACAGCTTCTGCCTTAGATCTAACCTGAACTTGCCCTGTTTCAGTCTGAACCCATCACCCCTTGTCCTATGGCTGCAGTCCCTGATGAAGAGTCCCTCTCCAGCATCCTTGTAGCCCCCTTCAGACACTGGAAGCTGCTTTGAGGTCTCCACGCAGCTTCTCTTCTCCAGGCTGAGCAGCCCCAATGTTCTCAGCCTGTCTCATACAGGAGGTGCTGCAGCCCATGAGCATCCTCATGCCCTCCTCTGGACTTGTCCCATGTCTTTATGCTGGGGACACCAGAACTGCATCTCCCAAAGCAGACCAGCATCCCCAGGGCTGATGTACCCATGGCAGAGTTGAGCTGTGCCAACTGAGATGTTGTTGGTAGTTCAGAGCATCCTGCTATTGCCGGCCTGGCAGTGCAAGTTCATGGTTTGAGTTCACCCTATTGTTGGTTAAGATTAAACATACTGGTTACAAAAGGGTCATTTGTTAATGTCTGTTTAATCATTAGTGATCTGCACCCATTAGAGTGTTGCCTGTTAGGAGACCTACATAGAGTTCTGCAGATATGCTTGCTGTAAAAATATCTGTGGTCATGCACTGAGTGAAAACTATTAAAATACACTTTGCTTATAAACTGGAGGAAGAGCTATTCATAGGAGGTGGTTTAGAAAGTGAAATACCCATTTAGAAATATGTATGATATGGTTTCTTTACCCACCCGTGTAACGCCTTCTACTTATTAGAATCTGAGTTTGATGGCAACAAAATGGAGCCTTGAATCTCCTTGGCTTCATCCCCTTCTGAACAGGAGGAAACCCCTGTGAGCTCTGTACATGATAGCCCGTGCTGCTGTGCTGCCTCTGTAGGAGCATTAACTGCAGGGGATGTGTTATTTGCTCAGTAAGTAGGGAATTTATGGCAATGTTTTGTAAATGTTAGGGAGAGAATGGTGAAATCCCATCAGCTTTCAGGATTAGGCAGCATTAATGAACTGGAACATGTGCTGCATAATTTATGGTAGAAAAAAACCCTTGCTGATCAGGATTCTATTTATTTCTGAGTAAACCAGAAGTTACGTTTGAGCACAAAGATGCCTGTAATAGAGCTGAAGGCCTTGAAGATGGGGTATGCATGTTCTTTTAGAGTGGAATGCTGTGAATCATGGCTAGGTTTGAATGGTTACAGTCCTGTCCTATTGAAATCCATGGGATCTGGTATTTATTATAACCGCTTTGGACCCTTCCCTGAGTATATCTGTCAATTTAAGTCAAGATGCTTTAAAGTAAGCTGTGAAACTTTGCTGCTGCAAGCTGTTGAAACAAAGCCTAGGTGTTAGCTCTCTCTTGTTTTAGCTCACAAGCTTGAAGATAGGGAATTGTTTACCTTGCAAGAGAGGTGCATGGGAGGATGACATGAATCAAACTACAGTTACAAGCAAAGCTTCTGCTGTCGTTCTTGTAACACAGGAGCATGGGGACGTGCCATGAAGAGGAAAGTAAAATCAGAATAGCATTAAGTCCTTTCTTTCCTTTCAAGGAAGAGACATTGTTTTGCCATAGGCTTTTGGTCCATCTTTTGCTTTAGTCTCTAGGCTCTTGTCTGCAGGGAGGTACTGGCAGCAGCCAAATGCAATCCTAAGAGGCTACCCTGTAATTTATTACGTTCTTTCCAGATCTGTAAGGTAACTGGTTTCATACATGCAAGTGTTGTTTATCATGGCTTGTTCCTGGAATAGCACTAAGGATGTGCTTCCAGATGAGTAGGTTTGTGGAAGTGAATGGAAGAAGCAGAGTACCTTGAGCTTACTCTGCTTTGTTGTTGGTCGTGATTTTGGGGTATGGGTTTTCGTTTTGGGGACCAAACAAAAATACAAGACCTTATTCTGTTGCTTAATGAACAAACCCTTCATCTGCTGATCATTATTTCAGCACAGATGCCTGTAACTCCAACTCTGTCAATCTGCCCATGCAGCTCTGTTCTTGAATTGCTGAGAACAACCGTGGGGGTGGATTTAAACCATGCAATTGCTGCATGTGCTCGTGTTTTGTTTATGCAGTACTCGTTTGTCAGAGTACGAGCTTGGATTTTGCTTCATATTTGCTCTGTGTGTCCCTCTGTGTGTGTATACATAATATATACAAACCCCCAAACTAGAAGATGATCACCAAACCTAAGCTGTGTTAATGCAAGAGACTGTGACACTGTAAACACGTTCCATGTGAATCGTGTTGTCAACTGAAGGGTACGTCTATGCACAGAGTAAGGTGGGAGTTACTTGTAAAGCCTGTGCCTGAATTCACTGGTGCTTTATGACCCATATGTACTCAATACAACACGGATCACTCTTAGACTGGTATTGTCAACTAAGAGATTTCTCTTTGATCAACTTAATACTGAAAATTAATAAAAGTAATTTTTAGTATTTAGGCTGTTCATGCACTTAGAATAGTGAGAGAAATAGAACCAAAGTTTCTTTCTCATAATAAAATCCTTGCTTCCTTTTTTTTCTGAGATGGGGTTAAAGAGGCAGCCATTTACACCTTCTTGATGGATTTAGGAAGAATTCTGTATTTCACTTCATTTCATGGACAATTCTTTGTCTTCACATAAGGCTTCTGTATGTGAAAAACTTGATAGCAGTAGTTACTTAACGGTGATTTTGGCAATAAGGGTGTTGTATTGGACTGTAGCATGATGCCCACAGCCTGGTAAATCATAGAAGGTGGGATGTGAGGATGGATTTTCTCGATCCTGATGCCTGCCTAGAATCCCATTCACACCTTCTGCCTTACAGGCCTGTGGTAAAGCCATCACCATCCTCAGGCAGAAGGTCCAGCTTTGCCCATATTGTGGCCAGGCTGAAAGGCTTTATTCAAGGGGGTTTCTGTTCAACTGACTTTAACAAGGCCAAAAGAAAAGGGCACACTTAAATTTAGTGGAACGAGTGTCAAGTGCCTGCTTTCTAGAGAAATGTTCCTCATAGAAAACACTCTTCCTTTATGAATCATTTAGCACATCAGAGGTAACATAATCAAAACACATTGCTGCCACGAGAGCAGTGTCTCCTCACATTGAAAATAATGCACAGTTTTGACTACATTTATTTCTCAGGCTTATATTCTGCCAGCAGCAAGAATGGTTTCCCTGTGATGCCTTTACAACTGACAGTATCCCAATTATCTTTCCAGCAGCATCCTATAGTCTCACTGACATTCTATAAGCATGTAACTATTATGGTGTAAATCTCTTCATCTGGTGGTGTCTTGCAGTTTTTGTATGGCATCTCCCCTTTGTCTTGCCACATTATAAGTGATGATTTGGGTTGGGGTTTTCTCCCTTTTACAATACTCTGTCAGCTGTTGTATACCTGTCTGTGCTTTCTTACTGCCAGCAGGATAGGAGCCCTGTCAAACTGGGAGCACGAGCAGATGAAAGAGCTATCTGCTTCCCTATCCCAGCATTTCCCAGTGCAGGAGGAAGTTCAGGTAGCAGTGTGGGAGAATGCAGATGCAGTCCGGAGTGAGGAGAAGAGGGAAGCTCAGTATATAGGAGCCTGGGATTTTTAATGGGAAAATCTGTGCTGTTTTCCCAGGGAATACCGGAGCTCACAGTACCATTGGTGGTGCAGGCATGTGCGTTTGAGTGCTATATCCTATTTTGCAGGCTGAGGGAACTGACAGGAGGTGGTGAGGAGGTGTGGGAACGAAGACTTGCCACCATGATTTTACTTGCTTTTTGCTTTATGTACTCTTGATTGTTCCCCCTCCCTGATACAGTTCTCTTTTTAGATTCTGCAGTGTGGAGCTGATGTGACTATGGTTTCCTGAAGGATTCCCCAGCTCCTTTAGACTACAGTACTGTTCAAAGGCAGAAACTTGAAATCCTAGAATAGTTAGGGTTGGAAAGGACCTTAAGATCATCCAGTTCTAATCCCCCTGCCATGGGCAGCGACACCTCACACTAAACCATGGCACTGGCTTCTGTGCATCTTCAGAATCACTGGAGGCACCACTTTGACCCCATACAATTTGACCCTCCAGACCCATGCTCCTTAGCACTGGCTAAACACTTGCCTTGTAGTCTAGGGATTACACTAAAATAATGGGAACCAAATTACTCCAAGTTCTTTCTTTGCTTTCACTGGGTATTATAGCATCATGTTTGTAGTGCTGCAGGGGAAAATGAACTAGGAGTCACATTTCCACACTTGCCTTACAGGACAGTTTTATGGGTGGAGAGGAGGGAAACGTTCTCTAAATGCTATTAAAAAGATTTTGTTGAAGGTCCCATATATTTTCCATGTAATCTTTGATGCACACATAAACCTATTTGAACATTGAAAAGATAGCTCTATGTGTTCCGTTTGGGATGATTGCAGCCTTAAAGCTTAAAACCTTTCTTACAGCTGATTGCAAAGGAAAAAGCAATAAAGTATGATTTGCACATTGGATGAGGAGGAAATGAAAAGATGTGCTAGAGAGCTTATGGATGATTTCTGACTACTGGTAAATAGCTGCAAGTTTCTACAATGGCTTATCCAGTTTTCCCTCTGAAGTGTAATGTTCAAGCTGAACATCTTTTGATTCAGATCTGTATCTCTCCGCTGAGCAGTGAAAATGCCTAATGAAGTGCTTATGGTGCTTATCTTCTTGCTCAGGTCTCCAAGCCAATTTATGGTGTTTTAGCTGAGCTTTTGTTCATACTTCTTTTAAAAGGAAAGTAGCGAGTGTTGTTTGTACTATATCCTGGTTTAAAATCGATGGAGAAAGATGTCATTTGGGAGGGCAACTTATACAGCTGGACACAGCAGTGTTTGCTGCCTGTGTTACTGGTAGCTGGGCAGTTTTAGGCTGTGTATGCACCAAAATGGTTGTGTTTAGTGTCCCAGGTAGTGTGATGAAAGGCCAGGGTAGGGCCCCTCTGTGCCAGGATGGCACACTTCCATGGAGGTTTCCAGTGGTCACCTCAGAAAGGATGTGACTTTAGGGAAGATGTGAAGTCAAAGCTCTCTGTTTGCCTTTGTGTGTATTTAGTTGTAGCCTGCAGAATCCAAAGGCTGGAATGGGATGATCTTAAGGCCCTTTCCAACCCAAACCATGCTGTGATTCTATGATCTGAGAGACTGTCTGCAAGCAGACACATTCAGAAAACATGTAGGGGAAGCAGTTAATCCCAGGTGTTGGCAAGACAAGTTATCATTGCAGTGTGTAACACAAAGGAATGGATGAAAGCTTAGCAAAGTAGGCAGGTACTGGTTGGGTGACACTGACCAGGGATGAGTGGAAATGGGGAACTGCTTTTGCCACAGTTCTTTGAGGGGCAGGACAAAGCACAGCCAGGTCCTATTGTGTGTAAGTGTCTGAGAGCTGTCTGCATTACATGTTCTTAGTTTCTGGTGAGTCACTTGGAGAGGACTTCATTACTCCCTGAGAACCTTTTGCATTATTGGATTTGGTGCTTTTCACCTCTCCCTGTCCCTCAATTTCCTTGGTAGAAACTGAAATTCAGAATAATCAGCCAAAAAGTAAAGCAATACAAATAACTCCATCATCCCACTGGCAATGCAGCTGTCAGGGCCACTCACACTGGCAGGAGTAGGTGGCCAAAAGCAGATCAGTGCTCTTCACTGCAGCATTGTGAGTGGATTTGAATGGGCTGAGGGATGTGAGGTGCCAGGATAAGGCTGGAGATGAAGGGTGGGATGTGCATGATTTAGGCTATTTTGTATTGCCTTGTAAAAGCTTTGCTTTGCATGACTGTTTCTTCCCATTATATATGGCATTTATTGTGGGGGAGGAGAGAGCTTCTTATCCTACACTGAGACAGAGAAATGTATGGATATTTATTCTCAGCTATCTAATCTGGAGTTGAACGGCATTTCAAATGTGGATGGGACAGTCTGTATGAGGAGAAGGCAAAGGTAACAGCAGCCTCAGTCCCTGGATGTTAGTGTTTAATGCTCCTTGAGTGAGGATCAGGGGAAAGGAGAAAGGTCTAAAACAAGACAGAGATGCTGAAGATGGAGTCTGCTGTAAAGAGGGAAGCAGATGAGCTTCATGGTCCCTAGTCTGGTGTTGAGGGTAACCTGGCATTTACATCCAAGTCTTTGTGTCAAAGGACCCAACAGGTACAGCCTAAAGATTTTGCACCCAAAGGCACTCAAGGAATCCATATAAATGTGAGGGCTTTAAGCAAGAATCTCTGGCAGGAATCCACACTTTTAGATTTGTATCTATTTGTTTTTTATTGAAGTGATATATTAGTGATGCTTTGCTGTTCTGTGGGTCTCTGCATGGCTATACTTAATGAATACACTGTTGGGATAGTTTGTCTCTTTTATATGGCATCATATAATAGTATCCTTATATAGCATCAAGGATTCAAGATGCTATTACAATAAACGGCTCCAATTTTACTCATTCACAGCATCCCATCAAGTGACATCAAGTCTGAATGCGAAAACCAGACAGCAGAAAGTCCTGGTTAAAGGTTGTGCTGTCTTGGCACAACCAGTGGAGCTGGCAGGGCCTTTAGCAATGCAGCAGACTGTTTCTAAACACTGTGTTCTATGGGAGCCTCTCTAAACTGAGATGCGTTTGAATGCTTAGTACTTAAAGTGGATCAGACTCAATAGATAAGCGACACTCATGTTACAGAGAAATACCATGCTGTTTGCTTGCACTGCTGTCTGCAGATAGCTTCTGATTTGTGTTTCAGGCTTGGATTACATAGGGCTTGGGAGCAGCATTGTCAGTTTGACCCATGGCTGCATAGTACTTAGTACAGCAGCAGCCTGGTCCTCACTGAGTTTCCTAGATGCTACTTCAGTATTGGTAAAAGAGCAGTGAAAAGACATCTAAAACCTGAAGAGGAGCATTTCTGGAGTCCAAGGGACAAAGGCAAACACATGGATAAAGAATCAGTCTTATTTTGGGGGGTTCAGTGTATTCACAGTAGCCTCTCATGTGGCTGGGAAGTGCAAGTGCTGAGCACAGCTCTAAAGTGGTAATGTTCAAAGGTTAAAAACCCCTTCTGCTGCCAACCTATTTCAGAAGTCCTTTTAGAAAACCCTACACTGATGCAGCTCTGTGGACACTGCTTCATTTCTGCACAGACTGAATTGAAGTAAACCCTTCAAAACTCATACATAAAACATGAGCAGTAAAACCGCTCCCAGTTTCGAAACGCAAAGCCTGATCATTTCCTAATAATGCAGTGGGCTGGTGCCAGGATAGTTTGTAATTCAGTGAGCTCTTAAAATAGTCAAACTTTATTTCTTTCAAGAACGTTAGTTTCCTTATTTTTGGAAGTCCTTTTGGAATGGCTGCATTTAAAGAATCGCCCCAATGCCTCAGATCTGCACCCAGTAATGCTGGCACTGCACTGGTGAGCCTTCTGTTGCTTTGGAATTCCATAGTGAAGCCCATGTCAATGTGTTCTGTCTTTAATAGAAATGCATTTCAGTGAGCTCGAAGCCAAATTCAATCAATTTTTCCAGCTTTTTCTTGTAAATGATCCCTGAAGAATAATGGACATGTTACATGGCTGCTTTTTCTTTGTGTTTTGGCTGTTCTGTTGTCCATCGTTATAATAGATGCTCAGTTGCTGAATAATAACCCTCTGAAGGTTTAAGTTTATTTTTTGGCTCAAACTAACTTCTGGATCAAATACTCACATTTTCTGTGGAGCAAAACTCGTAAGTTCTGAATGGCAGACTTCTCAGGAGCCAGAAATGGCTCAAGACAGAGTTTCTGCTGCAGTATGATACCAACAGGAACAGGCACAGAAGTCATTTGTTACAAAGAACACATTTATGTTTTGACCACTACTAATCCATGAAATACAGCAACAAGACCAGCAAATTTTATTATGGGATTTTACGCATCTAATTCTGTTTGCACATCAAAAGAAAACCCACACTTATTATCTTTGCAAATCCTAGTATTCATTTTTCTTTACAAAGAAGCAAACAATATATAAAATTAATATTCTATAAAATTATAAACCTTTGCATTTGTAAAGAATAAAGGAGTCTAAAATGTAGAGCTGCAAACATTCAGACTTTGTTAATTTGACCAAAGATTTAAATTCTTTTGTGGCTCTGACAATTCCTTGTCAAGCAGATTGTCAGTCTTGGTTGCTCACTGTGAGCCTTCTTGATGCTTAACCTCTCCTGTCATCTGCAAAAGATACCCCCTACGCTGTGCTGCATTTCACAGGCAATACATCATAATAGCTTTTGATTATACACCAGTGTTTTGTTGTTCCTTCCATATGGGCTGGGGCAGCTCTTCAGCTAGCGTAAACTGTGGGAGCTTAGCAAAGCTGGGAGACCTTTCCTGCTAAGCCTCCTTATTTAAATGGGGATCTGGTTTATGTAGCAGGTTTAACTAGCATCATGTACCCTGACCTCCATGTTTGCTTTTACAAAACATACCAGAAAATGAGAGTCTGTTTCCTTTTATTTAGGATCAGAATTATTTTTTGGGGATAAGGTGATCTAATCCTGTTTGCTATGCACGGCTTCTTTCATTCTCCAGCAAACACCTCCTTCCTTAGAAGCTCATTTGAAAGGCTAATTCTAACATGTTCAAGGTGCTTCAAGTGATCAAACTTTAATCAGTGGGTTTACCCTCAAGCTCTTAGGTGGCTTCTGGCAGGCGTTCAGAGCTGGGAACGTTGCTGTACTTGTTACCCAGAGGGGAAGAGACAAGTGCTTGGGACCCATGAGGGCTTCAGGCTTATTTTGAAAACATGAGGGTTGAATGCTACAAAAGCCAAAGAACGATTCCTTCATGGGGACAAACTGCATACAGGATGTGAGAAGCCAGTCCCTCTCCCTTTGAATACGGGCTTTTATCTTTGTCAAACTTGCTGCCATGTACAACAGGGTAAGCCACTGTGCAGTAAGAATAAGTATCACACCTAAATGGTTGATCCCAATGCTGATAAAACGGTTTAAAATGACCCAAATTGATCTTTTTTTCCTTTTGATGAGTATTAATCAAGACAATATTGTTTCCAAGTCTTACATCAAGGGAGATTATATTCTTCCATTCTTTGTGATTTGTGGGATGCTGCTTCATGCAGCACTGTAGAGGGAAAATGCACCCAGACAGCTTTTCCATTCCAGTGATTTCATTAGCGATCCAATGCTTTTAAATGGCACACGGTACCTTGAGGGATTGCAGCCAAATACATAGCTCTGAACAGGTCAGTCCCAAGGACTGACCCTAGGATATAATGTATGATTAACCTCTGTGGTCATCAAAACATACAATGGCAGTTCAAAAAACTGTTAGAATGGGGTTTACTTTTAGCTGAACAGGAAGTCTGGGTCACAGAAGCTCTCTTCATGTATCCCCAGTTTTATTACCTTTGTATTGCATCTATCTTGATCCAACTCTGAATGTTTCAGATATTAAAAGAGGTACTGGCCATGAAGTATTTTACTGTATAGGGTTCAAATGGCAATTATTAGGAATGAGCCAGCTTGTCTTTGGGTGGCTTTGAAATGCTGTATTTTGAATTGGAGCATTACACCCTGTGTCTGCATAAAACACGGGCTCAAGTTCTAGTAGAACAGTTCCATCTGCTTAAAAGCATGCTTTATTTTGACTACATGTCCTTCATTTCTTCTTGGTTTCACTAAAAAACTACTGATCTATTGGAAATAAGAGGATCTATATTACTAGAAGTCAGGAACCCTATTTACCCTATCAAGTTCTGGTTTAAGGCTACCATTGAGATAACATTCCTTCAACTTGGTTTCTAAGGAAACTAAAGTCTACACACTGATAACCATACAACAATAACAAACAAATAAAGAAAACCCCCACCCCAGTACCTCTTCTTAATGGGCTTCTATAGAGCAAAATCCTTTAATTCAAAATAAAGAATACATTAGCTCATTCTGCTCACATTTTGCCATATAAAAAGTGAACATAAGCAGTTAAAGAAGTAAGACTTAATGTCCACAGGCTTCTTCCTTTGCACAATTATTTTCATTAGATAATCTTTTTACGCTAGGAAAAGATTGTTTAGCTGGAAAACACTTTATAAAGGATCAGACATTTTGTTTGTATCCCACATATAGCCTGGATCTTTGAAAACATCCTGTCCTTAATTGCTTACACAAAATGATTCACGGTACAACTTGGTATTCTCAAGTTATTATGTGCAGTAAGTTCTATTTTTTCCTTTGTACAGGCATCAAAAGATTAGATTTATAGGCAGTGCTGAAATGCGTTTTATTTTGTCTTGAAATCAAGACTGCAACACACTTTATATTCACATTCTGTATGGATTTCAAGCTATTGTCATCGTGACGATGGTTTGGGCGTTCTGTGGGAGGAGGGTTGTATCTCAGAGTACTGGTTTGGTTAAATACAATATACGGACAAAAGACAAAGTGAGTTTTTATGAAACCCAGTATTTTCCAAAGCATTATGAATCTGTAGGGTTGAGTTCTTATGTGGTTGGGTTTTTAATGGGGGAAAAAACAAGAAAAAGAAATTGGAGCAGAAACCCCAAACAAAAATAGCACTTTTCTTCTTGAAAATGGTTTTGATACTGTCAAACTTCTCATTAGAAGATGAAAATGTCATTTTCTTCACCAGCTGTGCTCAGATTAAAGTCTGAAATCTCAATTTTGTCAAGGACGACATTTTTTGTAAGGAGAAAAAAAACCCCAGCATTTCCACTGACTATAATATATAATATATGCAGGATATATATAAGTACACATGCAGGAATACAGAGCAAGCATCTCCACTGGTGTAAAACATCTCCCTGTCTCGGAAGTCACACCTTCCCTAACTAACATCAGCTGTGAATCTCACCTAAGAAAGATGTTTTTGCTGATCTCATATTCACCTCTCTGTGGAATGCTGGAGCCGGTTTCTGAATGATGTGACTCTGATACAAAAAGCATAAATATAGTAGTAGACAGAACTACAGAGCTAACCTGAACACCAGAACGTGACAAGAAACCCAGGGACGGCTGTAATGTTACTTAATAATATAGTCTTGAAATGCTGCTGAAGGAAAAGTCTGTAAGAAGGCGACTAAAATCCTTTTCAGGTCTTCAGACAAACTGTGTTTGCAGTGTCATTCTTTAAGACTACTTTAGACCACCTAAAATGAGAATGGATTTTGCAGGCCTCGAGGTAGAGCCTGCAATGTACTGGCTATTGACCAATGGGGTACTTCTCTCTGAATGAGCAATCCAGATGTGTGTTTTCTAGGTGGTACTCATTTTGCTTCTAAGCTTTTGACAAATACGTATGCAAAAGATGGTTCTACATCACAGTAATAGTAAATGCAGTATTTTCAGGCAAGCACACCAAATTCAACTATGCCGATGACTCTCAACTTCTATGTTAATAAGAAAGCTCCCTTTTGATGTTTATCAGTAACCAAATGTGTAAAGCTGTACCTTAATGTGTTTTAGTATCTACCTGCACATTTTTATGTAGCAGCCTTTCAGATTTGTACTGACTGATGCTATTAGGTCAGTACTACACAAGAAATGTAGTGAACAGTATTTCAGAACCTAATTTGATTCATTTCCTAGTTACATTGGAGAATATACCATTTTGCCAAGTGCAACTCACACTTCTGTAGTTCACTTTCTTTGGTATGCTCCGGGCTCTTTACAGTTAAACTACCATTAAAGTGTATCCTTCAGTAAGGAGTGCAGGATTTAAAGATGATGAACAGTCTCATCTGAAAGGGCACAGCTACTCTTGTTTACCAGTGCTTTCTCCAGACTGTTGCAAGTGATGGAACCTTCACTAAGATGTATATGTTTAATTAAATGGGGGGAATCTATGTTTATGAGTATGTGACTTCAGATGGATGGAGCTGAACTGAATGTACCCAAGATATGGATAGCTCCCCCACTAAGCTACCAGAAAATGTATTTTATCAATGCTAGATTTTTTTATGCTGATCTTTGTAAAGTACAACACTTGCTTCCACTAACCATTTGCTTCTGGAGAAGGAATGAATTGTGGCTAACTGAGCAACCTGGTCTAGTGGGATTGGAACTAGATGATCTTTAAGGTCACTTCCAACCCAAACCTTCCTGTGATTCAGAGGTGCACATTTTGCACTTTGAATTATCAGATTCAAGCAAATGCCACTGACTTCACTGGTTTTACAGAAGATTTGGGTGCTTCACCAAAGATCAGAATCAGGCCTCAAGATTCGCTGCCCTCCAGTCACGTATTATTCATCTTTCCTGAGTTACAGAACTAGCTCTAATCTGTGATGAAGCTCAAAAGTAGCAGTGATTCTCCTTCAGTATCTAGTTTGGTTATCTGAGTCGAAAGTGGAGATACATCAGGCAAGAAGTTATCAATGCCTCTATAGAGCATTTAGGTATTGAAATCTTTGTTAAACTTCTGCTACACATTGCTTAGAATGGATGTAATTATGGGAATGACAGAGCTCAGTGTTAAGCCCATTTTTTGCCGTGGAAAGGCGAACTGAAAACCAAGCTGGTCTGGCTGAGGACTTCTGAATCCTCTCGTGTTAATTTTGTTCGCTCAAATTTGAAGCCTCGCTCCCTGTCCCTGCGAGATGCCCAAGGCAGATGGCCATCCTTCCTGTCTGAATGGTGACGGGCTTTCTCCAGGCTGGCGAGAGTGTTGTTCCATGGGACCATCCAGTCAAGGAGGACACGCGAAAGGACCTTCCACCATTCTCTTCTAAGACAAAGCTTAGCAAGTAACTACAACAGAATGCAAGTAGGGTCAGTTTAAGAATTCAGCAGAGAGACTTCTACTGTACCTAGCAGATCGGAACTTGAGCTCATGGTAACACTGCACAAAGCTGTGATAGATGAAAGTGATTGGCAAGGCTAATAACACGATGCCACTGACCACACAAATTCCTCCAAGAATCCTTCCTGGGACGGTGATGGGACACATGTCACCATAACCCACTGTGGTCATCGAGATGATCACCCACCAACAAGCAGCAGGGATGCTGGCATAATCCTTATTCTTTGTTCCCAAGTCCAGCCCGTTTTCAAGAAGCTGGGAGAGTGCACTGAAAATTGCCATAGCAACACAGATAAAGACAAGGAGCATCACCATCTCTCTGTAACAACGCTTTAGAGTCAGACCAAGCGTTTGAAGGCCAATGAAATGACGAGCCAGTTTAATCACCCAAAAAATCCTCATCATTCTTAAGACCCTCAAGGTGACTCCAGCCCTCTGGAGCTGCGAGTTCTCCCCTGTGAAAACTGTCATTAGGACAGAGATGTAGTAAGGAGTAATCGCCAGTAAATCGATGATGTTGAGAGGTCTTCTGACAAACTCACACTTGTTTTTCGAGACGATGAACCTCACGATGCACTCTGCAGTGAACCAGCCTATGCAGATAGCTTCGATTATCCTGTCAAAGGAAACAAAGTGCAGTAATTATGTCCTGTGCAGAAACAGTAGTGGCTGTTTGGTTTGGGCACAGACATCACCAGATCGACACCGAGACCTGCACAAATGAGGAACAGAAAGCCATGCTCTTCTCATCCAACACGTTTCAGCAATTAACTTGAGGGTCTAGTAAGGAGTTTAAATTGATCATTGCTGAGAACTCACTGATCGTTTGCTTTGCATCATAGGTTGCTACTGGTCCTCATAGTGGGCAAATACACCTACAAACACTGGAAGCCTACAGGAAATGGGACTTGGGGGATTTTGTTCCTTCTTTGTTTTAAATCTGTGAGGCCTGACCCAGTTTAGAATGGCACGGTCTGTGGCTCAGTGAGGTGGCTGGTTATGAACAGCAATGTATAGAACAGTCTGCTAAACTAAAATGGCAATGAAGATAGAGTAGACAGAAATCAACCTTTGCATTGGCTAAGTCGTGCAAACTGGTTCTTCAGGAACCAACCTAAACCAGTCTGTTTGATCTGTGTCCCAAACAGGGGCTTACCTAGAACTGTATTCAGAACTCTATAGGTATTGCCAGTAAATACAGATGGTATTTTATTTTTCACCATTGGGTTCACAAAGCAATAAGCTCACGTCCTCCCATTTATCACTATGCTCTGCATTACTGCATTTGTTTGAACTCCACCTAAACTGCATTGCAGCAGAAAGGTCAAAGTAACCAGAGCAAGATCATCTTCTTGCCAAATACAGATAATGGCCTGAAGAAGAGAAATCCTGGAAGCTGATTTCAGTATGTTCTTCCATGTTTTCAGGCCCCAGCACAGGGAATAAGACATAAGGATACCTCAACTTGACACCAGTGGAAGGTGGGAACAGGAAACCATGTTCCTCTGAGATTATCTTATACCTGTTGGGGCCGTAGTCTCAAACCTCCCACCTGAAAAAAACCCTAGTCTTAAAAATTCAGACTGACCCCACTTGTTTAATACAGGAGGGGATGAAGCGGCTCTTTCCTCTTTCCTTAGCTTATCTTTTGTCCCCAACAGCTGGAGTGAAGCAGAAGCCAGTCACTGTTGACTTCTCATCCCAATAGGTCTGCAACCAACCTGATATGAAACGGGGGAGTTGGAAATGCTGCATACAGTCACAGCCTTTTTTTGCTGCTGCAGGCATCCTAACAAGGTAATGCCTGGAGCAACTTAATGATTTGCAAGTAATAATCCAAGTGTCATTTCATACCTAAAAGCTTGCTGCCCCAGCACATCTGTATCATCTTTTAGCAGGGCTGAAATCTATCATTATTACTAATACAGTGGCCTGCTAGAAAAACAAGCTTCTGTAATTATGCAGATAGATTCTATAAACTAACTTGCATCAGAGCTTCATACACTGAAGTTTTCTTTATTTATTATTAATTTCTGTTTATTTATTGAGTTTTATGCTAAAAAAATGGAGGAAACAGTAACGGTCAGTTGATGTGAAGTCCTAAGGGATGCTGTCATTCCAGCCACAGCAGATTTAAATGAACATCAATTAATTACTTAACAAAATAGTTATTCTCTGAAACCAGACCTTGTTTTCCTCGTTTCATGAATAACAATGACAGTTCTGGAGCAAGTGGCCTTTCTTCATAAAGGCCTTATAAAACACTTGTTCCTGTTAGCACCTTTCAATGGAAAGACCTGTGGATTTGAAATCCAGCTTGCTCTGAAGAATGATGTATTCTCTTAAAGGTTAATCTTTGGGAAATACTCCTGTTTCTTTTAGCAATGAAGGTGAGTGAGCATTACCTCGGATGCACGTTTCATTTACTGTAAAAAATGCTCACATCTGAATGTCTTCTAAACAGGAGTCATGTACAGAATATATAGAGTGAGTACTGTATGAATGTGGATTATCTTTCCTTTTGGATGAAAGAACTCAGGGTAGGTTCTCTTTTACAGCCTTGTTCCACATGATGAGGAAACACCTGAGCCTTCCCTTAGTAAAATCAGTCAGACAGGAAGATCATGGTAATGGGCGCAGTTAGAAAGCCTTAATGTACTCATACATTGGCTAGTTGAGCTCTCGTATCCTGATTAAAAGTAAAAATGGATCTGGATGGAATACTGCAGTCAGAAACAGTCAACAGTTCCACCAGAGTATTTCACTACACATTATGAGATTTCTGCCTGTATCTTGTGACATGGAGCATTTACATGAAAAAGCGATCTGTAACTATTTAAAGCTTTTTCACTTGGTATTGCCTCCTGATGCCTTGATCACGTTGGAAACGTGATTCCTTCATTCTGGCACAAACGAGGCAGGTTATCTCTGAGTCAAGCTTTAAGGAAGTTCGGCCCTGACCGTTGCAGTAGCAAACAAAGTGTGATTGTATGTAGGGTTCAGCTCCCCAGCTTCACATCAGTTTGGTTTCAGACCTGTTGCGATGAGAAGGCAACGGTGACTGCTTCTGCTTTGCTCAAACTGCTGCTGAAAAAGATAAGGAAAGAGGTAGAAGTCTTCTTTATTAACAACACTGATTCAGGGGTCTGCTATTAGCTGGGAAATAGCTGTGCAAGTGAAAATGTGATCAATCCATTGTTTTACTTGGTGCTTCCTAGCACAAGAAATACTGTAAATCAGTTGTATTTCAGAATGAAGGGCTGAAGAAGCCCTCTCTTGTAGAACGGGTTGGAAGAGAGCTAAGGAACATCACTGATGCAGGAATGACAAAGCGAGATCAAGGCAGTGGGAGATGCATTACTGCCACTCCGTTACATATTGCACTTCCAGTTCTCCATTTCCCATTTATCCTTCTTTCTCAGCACTTGTACGCATCCTAGCTAGGGAGAAGGCAGAAGCAAGGTGTCCCTTAACTCTTTACTTTCGCCTCCTTACTTCTTAGCCACCAGTGGAACATCTTTTCCATTATCCCTCTCTCTGTCACTCCTTTCTGCCCGTGTAGATGGATTTCAGCAGTCCTGGTGAATGAGGTTGAATAAGTGCTTTGGTGAGAGCTGGCCTGTTGGGAAATCTATAGAGGGTTATAAGCCACATTCTCACTTTCAGCTCAAGCTTCCCTCTCCTCTCCTTGTAGTGACTTCTCTTTGTAGCTAACCTTTTGAATGGATAAATAACATCTAAGAAGGAAAGCAAATATAACAGTTAGTCCTCAAGGGAACTTAACTGAGTATAAAGTTAAAGCCAAACAAACTGCGTGAGCTCAGAAGGCCAAAGTTACTGTATCTTCTGTAAACAAGTCTTAAAGTATGTGCTTCATAGTCACAGGACAAACTGCTTTTTATTGCCTGTTCCTGGAATAACACTGCACTCCAATCTGTAGCTGTGTAATTAAATCATGAGCTTTCTATGGTAAAATGTAGTAGCTGTTTTATAAATGTCCATCACAGTCATTGGTTGGTCCCCCCCAATCAGTTCAGTTTTCCAATAGGTGCTATTCAAAAAGAGAGGGAGAATCACAAATAACCTCAGGAAGGGTTTCCTTTAAGATTCCTCCCCAGATTTATAAATAAATAATGAGGAAAATCCCAAATCCTCATTTTTATTCAGTTGTAGGTTATTTCTGCTCAAACTCACTGTTCATTGCCCCAGACCTCAGCACATAAAGGAGGGTTTTTCCTCCTACAATTTTCAGCCTCTTGGTCCTTAACAGCCTTTCAAAACTGCTCTAATGAGTCCTTTGTCCATAAACAGAAAAGGAGGCCTTTGCAAGCTTCGCTTCTACTGCGCTCCCATCACTGCTCCATTTTCTGTGCCAGCTGATAACTCCCTTTCAGAATAAGCTGGTGGCTGTTGATGTACAATGAATTAAACCACTTCAGAAAAGATGATTTCCTGAAAACATTATTGACATATTCAGCAAATATTTATCACTTAAAAAGAAAATAAATCATATTGTGAATGTTAGAACATTTCCTCTCAGCATCATTCTTTGCCCCAGCGTGCCAATTTGAATATGCTCAATATTCCCCTCCGAGGCAGTTGAAACTTAGCCAAAATATTTCTTAGTAGCACTATTATCTATAAAGCTTGTAAATAAAACATAGACATCAACGGGACACATGAGGAAAACAGATATGATTAAAGACAGTCTATGACAGGATTAAAGATTAAAGTCTGTCGGCACTGATTTGTTAAACTGTTGCTAAAGCCTATTTCCATGTCGAGTACATTAAAGCTGAAAATCATCCAAGAGTGGTCAAATTCCTGCTCAGGAAGAGGACTGGTCATTCCAGCAAATGTTTGGGGGATGGTTTTAATCCTTTGGAAATGAGCAGGGCTTCTGCTCATTACAAACAGCACAGGAAGGCCACGGAGCAGCCGGTTTCCCTGCATGAGAAACCTCACTTGCTTTTTTTCCCTTCTATCCCTGCTCTGTTAGCAATAACATGTCTTGATGTATCACACTCCAGTGCCTGATGTGGGAGGCTGTAACAACCCAGCACTCCCCAGGGAAGGGGCAAATGCCTTTCACAGCTCTCTTGGGATACCTGAACATGAACATCTCGAGCCCTGGTGTCCTCAGTGCCTATTCCATGTACTTTGAACACAAGTGGCACCTAGCAGTAGTGGGTCTGTTAAGGGTCTCCTGTGGTGGACAGGCACCGGTATGCTTCTGTTAGAAGAATCCATGTCTGGTTTTAACCTAGGTCTGTAGTTCCCTCCTTTACCTTCACCCTCCTGGTTTAACCTAGCAATAATGCGGTGGTCAGGTTAGATGCTACCCGGGGAAGAAGTTATTTTTGGAGGTTTTGAACAGTGTTGGATGTGAGCATTCAGGTGTTCTGAAACACCATGAAGGAACAATGATTTTTGTGTGTCTTAACATTCAAATGCAACTTTTTAAGCTGATGTTTTACGCAGATGGAAAAAACAAAACCTAAGCTACTGGCACCAGGTGAGTGATGCTGTATGGAGAAGTTACTGGATTGATTTGCCTTTGCTTAAGAACACAGCAGTCTCATAGGCTTGACAACCAAGTGATTCTCTCAATAGAAAATTAAGCATGATTAGTAAGTGGAATGCCTGGAGCACCAGTGCTTCCCCTGTACTAACAAGGTGCTTGTATTTAGCATTAGAAAAGTAGTTTTGAGGCAGGTAGATAGAGCTGTGCTGGCAGTAAAGCAGCTTCAAATGACTTTGCGTTACTGGCTTGAGAAGCTCTTCCCAAAGGATCATGATCCTAAATCGGTGTACGGACAGGCTCCTGTGTGGAGACCCGCAGTGTGCATCTCCTGGCACTGTTCAGAGGAGAGCAAAGATGACTTGAAATTGCCAGAAGCAACAGAAGGGAGACAGGCATCCCTGCTGTCTGCTCCTAAACTGTGCAAATCTGATGCAAATCTCTAGCTCTAAGTGAAACATGCCAAGGCAGGGAAGAGAGCAAGAATCTGAAAGGATAGGAAATAGCCGTGTTCACCCTTTGAGAGCATGGGCACCATGAGAAGTCAGAGCAATGTAATGATTTCTGTTTGGTGGACTCAGTTCTCTTGTGGAAGGAATCAATGGACTGATATTAGCTGGGAGCCACAAGAGCCCCTATGCAAACCTCACTGAAGAGGCTGATTCTGTAAATCCCAGAGTCAGTGAGCCCAGGGCTTTAGGGATGATAGGTGTAGTATCATAGGGGTCATAGCATAGGGGTGTAGTATCGGGGCTTACTGATAGTAAGCACAAGAGATGCTTTTAGAAGAAGGTGAAGTCTTTACCCGAGTCACTGCAGTGCCACACGAGTCAGAGCTCACCCGCATGCAGCATTCATGTCACAGTTCCTCCTGACAAAAAACATCCTTATCACGTTAGGCAATTTCTTCATTTCTGTGAGGAGCCTCCTGTGGTTCCTATGGGTTAAATGGTTCATGAACAGGGGGCAGAATTTGGCTTCAAACTTTTAAATGTATCAGAAACCAGTTTAAGCACCTCCAGACACTGTTGCCAGAGTAGGAAGTCCCAGGCCTTCCTGTGTGCTTCCAAACCAGCCACTTGGCTACTGAGGCTTCCAAAAGCCAACTCGTTCTAAATGAACTACAGACAGAAGAAAAGAAGATATCCACAAGTAAAGGTGAAATACAGTCAGATGACAACTGAGGATGTCAGGTCAAATCCTATGGCGTGTGTAAGCAGTTGAACTGCACCGGATCACTCACATAAAAGCAACTGTAGCTCACACCTTTTTTTTCCAGATTTAAGAGGGTTTTTAGTTCTGGTGCAGCATATGCAACCAAGAAAAGAGTGGCTCCCATAATAGACCAAGGCACCTCGGCAGCTGTGGGCAGAGAGAACACATCTGTTATCTGTTTTCCATGTGCTCGCTATGGAACTGTGATGAGCTCCATGTGATCAGCTGTATCAGTGTGTGTATGTGACAGACTCCTGCAAGAAGATGTTAGGAACTGCTCAGCCACAACCGTTTGGGTAATCCCTCTCTTGTCTGTTGTGGGTACTGAAGAAACTCCCCCTGCCACTGACAGTGGTTCTTTGGGGTTTACAAGCAGCCTTCACTGCGCTAAGAAGTGCTCACCCAAGTATTTAGGACCCAGTCCTTCAACAGGCAATAACTGAGGAGAGTAGAAGGATGTGTGTGTATAATACACAGAGGTTCTCGAAGCCAAAGGCACTATGAAGGAAAGATTACAAGTCACCCGCCTATTCCTCTGCAAATTGAACTCTCCCAGGAAAAGAACTGCTGTTAACTCCCACCCCATGCAGATGTGAACAAAGGAATGCCTGATGCTAATGCTATGGTAGTGCTGCAGTGTATTTTCCCCTGCCTGTTGGGGGTATCTGCGCAATTTTCTGCCTTACAAAAAGATCACCCGGAGCATCCACCCTTCGCAATAACCTCGCAAAGCTCAAGGAAGGCTTTGGAGCTGGAAGAACCTGTAGGAGCAACTTCTGCCATACCTGAATCTAAGCAGGAATCAACAGCTTCAAATGGGCATCTTGCTTTTTGTTCATACAATTAGTACTTTGGCTCAGCTAGAATGAGAAATACAGGTGCACTTTTCCATTAAGCTAATGGAAAACTCTGAACATACTTTCCAAGGAATGAATTTGGCTGCTAGGCTATAATATATCATGTTCCAATTAACTCTATGGTAAAAGATGATGATTTCATAATGACAAGGCTGCAATTTCACTGTAGGGCCCCTTCAGCAGAGCAGAAAACTTTCTGTTGACTATCCTGTCTGTTCTAAAAGACGTGAGAAGTTAACAAACAAACAATCCCCTGTCCCTCTTCCTTTCTATGCCTTATTTATGGGGGAAATCCTACCGGATTGGCTGTGATTCTGTTCTCTAGAGAACAGAACACAGGGAGAGAAAACACAATGATACTGAAGTCAGCAGAGTTGCATTGATGTAACCCTAAACCGAGGTCACAAAGAAGATAGAAAAGGGTTTGTCCTTGCCGGAAAAGCTGAGGATTGAGCCTTATACCCCATGCCCTGGTTTCTGACGCTGTTCTGCAATGCTTAGTGTGCTTTTACCTATGTTTTATCTAAAGCAAATGTAAATACATGTTACATTCATATGCTGGGGTACTTGTATGATGCATTTGCAGGAGCTTAATGTGCAGCCTGATCATCTCCTGTGCTCCCCACATAGAGAATCTCGGCAGGAGGAACAGGATTAAGGCTGTCCCCACATACCCGAATTTACGCGGACAGAACCCTAGCAGGCACTGGATCTTCTCCAGCGGGATGACCACAGGCAGCGTACACACGGTACTGTGCTTTCCCCAAAGGAAAACAGGAGGGAGTTGCATTCTTTCAGGGCTTCCTTTCCCTTGTTTTTCCCCCCGCGATCGCAAGACCTCACGATTTCCAGACCGTTTTAACTCTTCTGTATGGGCAAGGAGTCCCGCGGCTCCTCAAACGGGGGAAATCAGAGCTCCAACACCCGCACGGTCGGAATCACCCTCACGGCGAAGGGAGCCGTGTTCCGCTGGCACCTGATGCGCCGAGAGACCCCCAAACACCCCCCGCGTCCCCCGTTCAGGGCAGCGGGTTACAGCTACGGACCGTGAGGACGAGGATGGACACACTGGACGGGACACACGGGGAGCGGACAGCGGGGAAATAAAGGATCCTCCTACCCTGAGGGCTCCCTCACTGACTCTGCTGTGTACCTGCTCTGCTCCTCCATGCTGCGGTTCTCCGGCGCCCGCCACTCGGGCAGGGTGCTGGCGCACAGCACCACCATGGACACGATGACGAAGAGGATGGAGACGGTGGCCAGGACCTGGGCGGCCACGGAGGACGTGGGCTCCTCGAAAGTCCTCCGCATCCTCTCCAGCCACTTCCTGCCCTCAGCGCCCGGCGGCCGCCGGCCCTTGCCCTCGGAGCCGCGGCTCTGCTCCCCCGGCGGCTCCTCCGCCGCGTAGTAGAAGGTCTCGGACATGCGGTCGTCGAGGCGGCGCTGGCAGCAGTAGTCGAGGTGGGAGCCCTCCAGCCCCCAGTAGATCATCTCGTTGTAAAAGGAGAGCTCGCACATGTGCGGCACGAAGCGCAGGTGGCCGTGCCGCACGTAGAGCATGATGAAGCCGAAGGCCTCCGAGTGCCGGTCGAAGAAGTACTCGTTCCGCTCGCGGTCGTAGTCGTCGCACACCTCCAGCACGTCCTGCTCCGAGAGGCAGCCGTGCAAGCGGCTCACCCTCCGCAGGGGGAAATCCTTCAGCACCTCCCGGGAGAACGAGTACCGGGTGCCCCCGACGTTCAACACCACCGCGGGGCCGCGGCCAAAGTTCATGGCTTGGGTGGGACGGAGGAGGGGAAGGGCAGGGCGGTGAGGGCAGCCCCGGCTCCGGCTCCGCTCGCACCGCTGCCGGCTCCGCTCGGCGACGGGGCGGGCGCGGCGGAGGATGGAGGAGGCGGAGGAGCCGCCCCGGCTGCACACGGGGGCGGCCGCAGGTGCGGCTGCGGCCTCAGCGCCGGGAGCCTCAGCCGGGCCCCGGCCGGGGAGCTCTGCAGCTCCGGTGCCGGCTCCGAGGCGAGCGGGAGGCGGTGCGGAGGGGGGGAAGGAGGGGACGGACACGCCTCCTCCGGCGCCAGCGCACATGGAGCGGAGCAAGGGGCTCCGCTACCCCTCGGGGATACCCCCCCGGGGGGCGCAAGGGTGAAGGTGTTCATTGCACATCCCCCGAAAGCAAAGCTGGGGGTGCAGCGTTGATGCCGCTATCGCTGACCCACAGTGACGGGGCCGTTCCTGCAGGAGCGGGGGAGCTCGACAGAGCCCGTCGCCCATCGCCTGCACGTCTGGGCGAGGAAACACTTTTCCCCCCTCACATAGCATATGGACATCAGGAAGAGTGCCTTATATCCATTTCCATACCACCAGAAGTTGGTACGACCCTGCTTGCTGTCCATAGCTTTGATGCCGGTTGGTTGCAGTATGTACAGGGGGTTTAAATCCTTTTTATTTGAGGTGTTTTCGAGGGTTGCTGCCATCGGCAGCATCACGGGGTGAAAGCAGCCAAGCTACAACAGCCCTGCTTTTCGGTGTTTCCAATTTGGAATGTGCCTCCGCCCGTCGAGAGGCAGCGCCGGTGAGTACATCCCTTCAAACCCAGCGCCAAAGAGCTGTCACTCAAGCGCTTGTAAAGGGACATCCCGGTTGAACCGGTGTTTCACCAGCCCCGTTTTTGCTCCAGGCACATCTCCTCGTCTTTCTGCGTTAGGATTAGGGGTGGGTTTGTTCCTGTTGCTGCCGTGTTACTCTCTCGGCTGAGATTTGTGAGGCGCGTTTAGGTGTAGCAGAATCAAGGGACAGCCACCGGGTTGTTTAGTAACAATGGTTGGTTTAAAGCAGAATGCGAGTGAGCGGTGCTGGGTTTAACCCTGTTTGTTGTCTCCTAAACAACACCTGGGGAGGGATCCGAGCCCGTTAGCAGTGGACTCCGCAGGCTTTGCTGTGGTACTCGAGGTGTAGCCACTAGAGGTCACGGTTACACGTTCTTCTCTGCTCGTTTACCGAGGCGACAAGAAATCTCCCTTTACACAGCGTGGCGAAGGGTTTGAGCGCTGATGATGAGTTATCCTGGCTTTGCAGCCTGTCGTGCTGCCTGCTCCATGCGGTTTAACCCTCTTCATTCCCCCCGGGGAGGTTGCAGAGGAAGAGAGTGCAAATGACATGGCCTGAGGACACGCGTTACTAACTGCATAGAGACACAGGCTGGGGTATCTGTTCTAGGAATCATTTAAAGATAAACTAAAGCTTCGTGTGTTGGGAAGCTGTATGGCACAAGGGGTAAGTGCTGGGCTGACAAAGGCATCACTTGATAAAACATTGTAGGTTGGTTGATGCCTATTGCTGGTCTTCACTTTCTTTTAGGTATAGAATGAAATGATTTCCTCCTTCAGAATCACCCTGTCAAACATTCAGTGTAAGCCAAGCCAACCTGCTTTCTTTGCCTCTGTAGTCTGCTATGTTCAAGTGTATTTAGTTTAGTTCCAATCAGTGAGCTTCAATGGAGGAGGTTGGTTCTCGGGAGCTGGTGGCAATAGCTGTAAATACACCTCCTCGCCCCAGGAGCAGCACTTTACCAGGAACAAAACTATGGATGTGCAGTTTTCCAGGGAAGGTTTGGATCTGGGGCATTTTAAGACGGGTCACCCCATTGCACCTGTGAGTCAGCTGCTTTGTACTGAACCTGTGGTAACTCACGTTGTTTCAAGGGATGTATTCATTTCCCAGTGTGGGTTCAATGGTTGTGGGATAGCTGCCCTGTGCCAGGAAGCTCCAGTGAGTGTGCCTCTTGTTGGGGTTGAATTCTGTGACCAAAAGCCTTAACTAAGTTGAAAGAAAACGGGATGGAGAGCCTGAAAGGGACAAAACACTTCAGGCTTTGTGTGACTGTAAGCAAAACACTTAGTGGTGCATTAAGAAAAAGACCTTTTCAAAGGCTATTGTGGAAGAAGTGTGTTTGAAAGTTCCAGCTGTCCTGATTAGAAAGATGGTACCTAATTAGTAGAAAATAAGTGAGCCAGTAAATCCATTTAAATAGATTAAGAGAGAAATCAGTGAAGAGTTCTTACCTTTATGTTATATGGCAAAGGATGAGGCATAAAATGAATCCTTAGAAGGACTGAGCTGGCTAATAAACATCAGGGATGGGTTCAAAGTGAAACAGGGCAAGTTCAGGTTAGATCTAAGGCAGAAGCTGTTCCCTGGGAGGGTGCTGAGGCGCTGGCACAGGGTGCCCAGAGAAGCTGTGGCTGCCCCATCCCTGGCAGTGCTCAAGGCCAGGTTGGACACAGGGGCTTGGAGCAGCTGCTCCAGTGGAAGGGGTCCCTGCCTGTGGCAGGGGTTGGAGCTGTGTGAGCTTTAAGGTACCTTCCAACCCAAACCTCTCTGTCATTGTATAAAATATAATAAACCCTTCAAATAGCTGTGTTCATTCAGGTGGCTGGGCCGTTGGTTTGGGGTTTTTGATCTGGAGAGACATGCTGGGATGCCAAATCAAAGCAATTACTCTTTTCCTGGTTGTTATCATTTGCTGCCCAGGAGAACAGCACAATTAGTAGTCATTATGTAAAAATTGCTTTCTTTGTGTCAACGCTGATTTCCATGGCTTGCTCTGTGCTATTCCATCAGAGGGGCATTAACAAGCTTGAAGTATTTCTACAGTTTCCAACTCTTTCTGGCCTTGCTATGAGCCCCTTGCTCTGTGTTTTGAGTGCAGCTCTATGCTTGCCTTTAGTAAAGTGATTCCTTGCTTGCATTTTGTATGTGAACAAAGTGATGTGTTTTGATGGCAGGGATGAGATTCTGTAACTATTGAGTGCTGTTGACCCAAGTGCAAGCAAAATGGGCTCTTGGTGTGGTGTCTTCTGTTGCAAACCTCAGTTCTTTTTATGACCAGAGTACACTGGAACTCGAGCTGTGGTACAGGTTGCCATGATGATAGACTTGTACACACAGGACAAAACTATCTCCCTCACTGGGAGTAGCTGGTGTGTAGCATGAAAAATGTGATGCTTTTGTATATTAAACACACTGCATTTGGCCATATCTGTCTTAATTACTTGAAGAGGAAATACATACGACTAGAACAAACGCTTCAGAAGGTTCCGTATGCACAGATGGACTGTGGTTTGTATTTAGCTTTAATTTAGGTCTTGGCTGGGGAAAATTGATTGCAAATAGATGTTTTCCTTGAAGCAAACTTCTCTTCACCCAAGCCCCTTTACCTCACTGTGCTCTGTGGGTTACATGGAAAACCTTTCAGGAGATGAGCCTATTACCACGTCTAATTGCCAAAGAGTCTAATAAGAGATGCAGTCGGTGGCACCTGACATAAGAGTACACGTTCCCTTGTCACTGAGGCACTTGGAAAGAGCTGAATAATTTTGAATATGAATGTTTCTAAAACAGGATAAGTGACATTTAACAGGGATCTGGGTATTCACACACGTACACGTGTGCACAGAACGCAGTCTGTGCTTGACATTTATCATTAGCTTCATGAGACTTGCTAACAATTAGGGAAACGTGGCTGTGAACAATGGAGATCTGATCCTGGAGACTTGATGGGTGCGTAGGTCAGGCAGTGAGCACTGATGGGAGAGCCCCAGGCATCTGTTGGGATGTGGGGAAGAGCAGGACTGCAAAGTCAGCAGCCCTGTTCTGGTATATTGGTTAAGTTCTTCCATTCCTTAGTGAGAAAAACTTGTCCATTTCATGTATCTAAGCTTTCAGGGGAAGGAGAAGAGAGTTAGAAGCTCTGTCTTGGTATTACACTGCTCTAAGCTTCACTCTTCAGAGGAAATAAGGTTAAATAAGGGGTTTTGGAAACCTCTTTCACTTGTTTTTCCTGCTAGAGGGAATCCTATACAGAGGAACGAGTTCCTTTTTAAATCCTGCCTTTCTCAAATGCTGTATTGTTAACTACTTATTGTGCTAAACTACCGTCAGTGATGCAGAATCAGGTCTTGTCTAATACCTGAGCATGCAGAATGCAGTCACTCTGATCCCTTCCACACAGGTTTTTGTTTATAAAAGCATTTATTCACCTTTTTAGTCTAATCCTACATGTTCTTCCCACAATCTCAGCAGCTCCCCTGTCTGAGGGGCAGGATGTGAGCACACAGCACAGGCAGCCCTCGTGCTGCAGTGCAATGAGGTGCCTCAGGGCTGTCTGTAATACACTGGAGAGGACTGCAGTACAGCAAAGAGGTTCTGTTCAACCCAGGTAGGTAGGTCCCCATAGGTGCTGCTGTCAACACCGAAGCGACCTCCATAGGTGTTCCCCAAATTCATTGCTGTAGCACTGGTGCAAGTGGGTATCTGCTTCCAGGAGTGCCAGCATCTCACCCTTTACATCAAGTGATGCCTTCTGAAATCCCACAAGAGACTGGGTCATGTTCTGGAAGTGGCAGCTGGGGTGGTCACACCATTATCTCCTTTACACAGACAGAGATGCCTCATTGCCAGAATGAGTCTGCCTTTCTCTGATGGTGTAATATTCGTTATGGCCTTAATGTTCAGCTATGGCTTGAGATGTAACCGCTGCTGGCTTGGGTCAGGTACAAATGTGGCAAACCCCCCGGACTCATCACCTCTTGGACAGAGGAGAGTGAGCAAAGTGCCTCAGAATCTGGTTCTTGAGATGAAACAACTGCATGAGAGTGTACCTTTATTGCTGTAAAAATACAGCTTTTATGCTGTGCTGGTCTCTGGTATAAAGCTGTATTTGGTGCAAGCACTGATTTAATGATTTTTCTTCCCAGCACCTATTCTTGCCTGTTTCAACACCCTTTTGTCCCTATGCTGGCAACTGCAGCTCCTACCTACACGCAGACCTGCCCCCACATTTTAAGTCAAGTGTCACTAAAGTCACAGCTCCTGAGTCACTCAGAAAGCTGCAGTACACTCACTAATTGTCCTTTTCCTGCTAATTACAGGAGGGAAAAGGGAGTGAGGGGAGGGAGGAGTGGTTTGCCACTGGTACCCTTCTGTAATGTGTGCCAAATCCATCGTGAAAGTCAGTTGGAGATGATGCATCCCTCTCTGTGGTGTGCTAGGGAGTGCTGCTGGTGGCCTTTGCAGGGCTCAAACCCAGTTGTACCATGCTGCAATCAAACAGCAAGTGGCCACCTGCATTGCTGTAATGGCCACTGCCTCTGACTCTGCTGCTGCTGTACCTGCAGGATGTAAAGCTAATCAACTGATATTAGCAATTCAGACATCCCCTTGTTTCCCTGCTTCCCATTGCGATGAGCTGTGGGACCCAGCTGCTGAGGCTGGAGTGACTTTGGCACAACTTTCCTACAAAGTTAGGACTGATCCTAGCCTGGATAGAGCAGGAAACCAGAACATCACAATATTGATGTCAAACTGGATTGTTTCCTGGAAATGATGGCTAAGGAACAAGTTATTAATGCTGTCTGCAGAGCTGTGAAGGTTTGGTCTCATTAATATCTCTGGTTAAGTTTTCAGTAGGACTGGGTTTTTGCAGCCAAGTTTACAGCTGTGCCTTTCAATTGCAAGAGCCAGAATAAAATAGATGCCTCGTTTCGCATTCTAAATCATATTTTCCTTTGATCCATGGGAGCTTTTGTGCTTTGTTCTTTTTTAACTATTGGCCAGACAAGGCAGGAGATGTGGGGACCCTTGACATCTCTTAGGAAAGCTTACCCTCATTTAGTGAGACACGCTCCATTGTGTTGTGCCTCAGTGAATGATAACACCCTGGCTGGCAATGAGTGTAACAGAGAAACTTGTCTTGCAGTGCTCCTACTGCAGCATTCACCTGGAGCAGCTTCATTGTGTTTGGGGGTTTGGAGTGTTTAATGTTTACTTGTATGCTGTGGTTTAGGCTGGTGCTGCAGACTGCAAAGCATGACCTTAAGATCACGTTGCTTCCCTCATTTGCTGAGCAGTATTGTTATCATCAGCGCCTTTTCCCTCAGCAGGTTTAATGCGACTCTCTTTACTTCTCTTTTCTTAGGAATTTCATCTGTTTAAACATTTGTGCTGCCAAACAGTCTTCAAACTGGGAACAGCATCTCCTGTTTGCACTGCTTGGTTTGATTTCTTGCCTCCTCTAGGATCTCTGGCTCACCACTTTCTATCACTGGCTTTCTGCGTCTTCTACCTAACACTTCTGTGTCTCAGGACAGTTCATCTGCACTTACAGTGGTGTGACTGAGTGTTAATTACAGCTCCGTGTTTCTTTGTAGGCAAATAAAGCAATACATTTTCATTGCTAACAGTGATGGTCTGTCTAGAATTCCAGTATATCCATTAAAGGAATTTGGACTGCAGGAATTGTGGTCAATTGGCTCAAAAGGCAGGTATTCTGAGTAACAGCAAAGATATTTCTTATAGACAAATATTCTTTGCCTGTGTTGCTGATATAAAAGCCGTCCTCTCTGTCTCCTACAACCAGACAAGTAATTCTGCAGTGAAAGACAAAGTTCAGGCTGGTCTGTTTGAAATAGCAGCATTACCTGGTGCTGGACAGAGCAGCAGACTCCAACAGCAAGTGAGTACTGTGATGTAATATGCAATTCCAGAAAGACCATGAAGAGCTGTAGTCACTTTTATCCTCTTTCATGGTGTTAAACCGCAAGCTGATCACTTCACTTTTACATTCTGATGGATGAGAAAGTCTGTAAAAGGCCTTTAAAAAATGACAGCTCACCTTTAAGTCATGAATGCTATTAAGCACTGTCTGTCTTCAAGTTTTACGGGTAAAATTAACATAAACTTAACATATCCTATGCTTTACAGGCTCTATTAAGCTTGCTAAAGGGCTGAGGTAAGAGGTCAGGTTAAGCAGAATCATAGAATCCCAGACTGGTTTGGGTTGGAAGGGACCTTAAAGCTCCTCCAGCTCCAACCCCTGCCACGGGCAGGGACCCCTTCCACTGGAGCAGCTGCTCCAAGCCCCTGTGTCCAACCTGGCCTTGAGCACTGCCAGGGATGGGGCAGCCACAGCTTCTCTGGGCACCCTGTGCCAGCGCCTCAGCACCCTCACAGGGAACAGCTTCTGCCTTAGATCTAACCTGAACTTGCCCTGTTTCACTCTGAACCCATCACCCCTTGTCCTGTTGCTACAGCTCCTCTCCTGCATCCCAAGTAGTGTAAACTCCGTGGAGTTCAGATGTTGCTCTATAGAAGGCAATGCTGTGCCCTGCCCAAACACCTTCTCCTCCTGCTTCTCCCATCACAACAGCTCACTCTGCTGTCTTCAGTGATGTGTTATTTTCTTCCCTAAGCAGAAAAGGTTGATAGCCAAACACACAATGACTCATGTGCAGGGGAAAATATTCATCGCACAATCGTAAATAACCTTTCCCACCCCAAAATGTCAGGCAACTACCACAGAGGGGCCCAGTCAGAACATGGAATCTTCTTAAGATCTCCATTAAAAATGTCACATTGTGAAAGGCTCAGCAGTCGCAGTGTGAGGAGGGGTTTGTGGCCATTTCCCCCTCCCTGTCACAGTGTGCTGTGTCTGAACAGTTATCATGGGGAAATCAATAGAGAACTGATGTTATAAATTATTACTACAAGAACTTACAGGGTGTTCTCCAGCACTGCAAAGCTGGAAGGCTTCCTACCTCTGGTGTACACCATTACCTTGCAGCTGATGTTTGTGAATGCAGATATCACTCAGCACCTACTAGAAATGAGCACTACAGGGATAGGTTTGGATGCTGAGCGCTGCTTAATCACAGACCCAGCTAGTCCTCGAAGGTACGTGAGTCACATTTGGGAAGTAGATCCGAACTTCTGGAAGCAGGAATGAGAAACAAACATGAGCAGGCCTCTTCCCCCCCACGGTTTATGGGATTTAGCAGCAGGAGCTCTGTTTATGTTCCCTCTGATGTCTTCTGGGCATTTCACATGTACAGACGTTTGTACTTGGATTTGGCTGCTGGTTGTTGTTCTGGTGAAATGGCTTCAGTGAAACAGTCCTGGGTAACTCACTAAGCCCCTGATCTGGGGGGGTTTGGTTGTGGGTTGGTTTGTGGTTTGTGGTTTGTTGCTTGTGGCTTGGTTGGTTCGTTGTTTTATTGCTGTTGACATGCATTAGGTTAACAACTTTTACAGATCCCTAAAGGGAAAGTATGAGAGTGGGTTATATTCCAGTAGAGCTCATTCTTGTGTTTCAAAGAGCAGGAAAACAAGCACACTGCACACGTGTGAGCCCAAGGCTCCTTTCTATCTTGTGCCTCTTTTATTTGCCTTGTATTTTGCAGCTCTGTCAGCACAACTTGCAGGATGACCCCTGAAATACACTCCAGAGTTGTGTGGCAGAACCCCTGGACCAGGGAATCGTGTTGTTCTCAAGGAGCATCACATAAGAGACTGCTCTCTGCTCCTGTTCCTCCTGCAGAACATGAATGTGTGCTTCCCCCAGCAGCTCTCCTCATTGCTGATAGCCTAGTTCAGAGTAGTCTGTTGGATGGCTTTGAGGAAGGCAGGGGAATGGAAGCATTCCATTTGGGCTCTGTGTGTTTGTGAGGCTCAACAGTATGTAGTACACTTGCCTCCCAGTGGAGCTTCATTAGAAGAGGGCTGATGCACCCTGCTTTTTTGCTTATATTGAAATGGAAATGACAAGAACAACTTGTTCGTAAGCACATAAAATACTCGCTGCTATTCCAGACCGTACTGTAGAATATTAAAGCTCAGATCCTTGCAGATGGTTAATCTCAGGTGCCCAGATTTTACATGTTTCCCTCCCCAGCTGTACCCAGACCCAAACTGCATAAGGATCTGGTTGCAGAGCTTGAAGAATAGTGAGAGGCCCATCTGATCAATGAGCCTGAGACTGTAGAGCCAAAAATCTGCATGGGAGAAGAGTACAACTTGACAGACTGAACTTGGACATGACAGACCTCAGACAGTCAGTTCCCCCTTGCATACAGGGGGAATATGCAGGGTACTTTGAGTGCACGAGCGATCTCCAACAGTCATTTGTATACTATGGAAAAGAGTGTTTCCAAACTGTATTTCTTCTTGCAGGCATAACACATAAACAGAATACAAACAGCAACAGACAAACCATGCCAGCTTTGCAGCTACGGAGCCTGTCATTCCTACAGTATTTCTTGTGTCCTCACCTATCTTAACTACCTGCAGTAGTCTGGCTACCTAAAGCTACATTCCTTGTTCTTTCCACTCATCCTAATACTCCATGCACTTCACTGGCCACATATGTGATTGTAGCTGGGTAAAAGACTCACTTCCAAGCAACTCCCAATACTCCCAAAATAACAGTATTGCCATTGTGCTGCTGTTCTTCTTCAATTGGAGCCAGTCTGGTTCTGGAAGCATGTCATCGTGCAGAGACACGGTGAGGCACTGAGGGTACATTTGACCAGCACGTTGCTCGCCTGTAACCATTCAATCCCCAAAGTGAACAGAACAGATGCTGAGTCCTTGCCTTAAATTAATTCTGCTCAGATGAATGTGCTGTACTCTACTTAAATATGTGTCATTAAGCACCTCTGACAGCTTTTTAGCAGGTGTTTAGCAGGAAAAATAGATCAGTTGAGAGAAAGGGAGAGATAAAGAGTAAATCTACTGTGGTGTGTTTAATGCCTCTCCAGTAGTGCTGTGTTCAAGTCCAAAATGGCTTCATTTAGGAGTGCTGCAGGTGTGTGCAACCCTCTAAGAGGCTTCCAACTGGTCTGATTCTCAAACAGATAAAGGTATATAATGGCCTCACCTTAACCCTACTGGAGTCAGCCACAGAACTCACAATGACTTGAACAGAAACAAGATGTGAACCGAAGTCTTCTCTAACACTGGCGAACAAAAGGGGGTACAAAACAGGATCCTCGAGCTGTAGGCTTTGTCTGTGTTGCAAAGTAAATTGGTGGCTGTAACAAAAGCTCCAGATTAAATCATAGAATCATAGAATAGTTAGGGTTGGATAAAAGAAAATTGGCCAATCTGATTAGAAAAGATCTTTGCTCTGTTACTGAGATAATTGGCAAAAACTGTGAGAGTTATGCCTGTGGAGTGGAAGAAATGCATTTCTGGCATATCTAGTCTATAGTAGTAGATTAATAACAAACCTTACCTTACCCTCCTTCCCTCTCTCCATCAAACCTATAGTATTATTTCCATTGCAATAGAATGAATTTCATTCAAGCAAACTCAGTATAAGAAGATAGATATAAACAGGACCAAATCTCACTTATTTTGCACAAAAAGTCCTTGATTCAATTGTCTGATCTGTGGGAGATGAAATTCTGTATGGTGTCAAAGCAGTGCTGGATGGTAGGATACAGCATCTCTCTATGTAATAGTATGATACTTACTGGAAGCCCATTAGGTGATATTTCTTTTTCACTACCCACTCAAATCAGTTGTTGCCAGCCATAAGCACCATTTTTCTCTGCACATTGATTTAGTGGCATTCTTGGAATCCGAAGATTTGGCTTGAACATCCAAATCTGCAGACTACTGATAATTTTGCAATTAACTTCAAGCTATTGTTTAAATCATTTTTAATTAAAATAATGACATATTTAGCTAAGAGTCATTTGAGAGCTCTGACGGACAGAGTAAAAGCCAATGTTATGTCTGATGCCAAGGGATGGGTTTCTCTTGTGAGAGTGCTGAGGGTTTTTCCTTTTCCATAAAGAAGTTGATATGGAAGCATCTCTTCCAGACCACCTGGAGGACAGTCTGATCCATGCACAGCTGTGTTTGCAGGCATGTTTGTTCACACTGGATGAAAGTGCCTTGGTACAGACTACATGTTCCAGGACAAGTCTGTGAACTGCCAAAGTCCTCCATGGGGGTGAGTTACTCTCAGTGTAAGCAGGAGTTTAGGCTGACAAGAAATGATCATTTGTAAAGTCCTCTGTATTGTTGTTATTGTTATGGGTTATGCGCACACAGCTTGTTTATTCACTGTAACAAAGCTTTACTAGCAAGAGAGCCATTACCCTCAGCTTGAAGACATAAGCTTCAGCTGCTGAATGTTTCCTGTGCTCCCAGGTTACCTCTGCCAACGAGATCCTCTAGGCTCAGCTGCTTTGAATTAGGCAGGTCTTACAAGTATGCCCCTTGGATGGCAAAAGCTAGATGCCTTTTCCTACCTGTTGCATCAGCAGAAAGGTGAGTCTCCATGAAAGCTCTGAGCACCTTTGGTGATGGTTCAAGCTACTCTCTTCCAATGTTTTTGTCTCTTTTCCCAATGCTTTTGTTGTTTTTACCTGCAAGACCCCCAAGTATCCTGTTCTCTTGGCTCTGCACTAGTGGGAGAAGAGCATTGGTGCTGAGGAGGTTTTGTGTCTGGTGGAGGAATCCTTGAGGATGTGTCCTGAAGTCTTTTTGCTAATGAGAACAGGCAGAGTTTGCCCCTGGCTGTACACAGCTTTCAGTCTCCGAAGAGCTATAGGGAATTAACATGGAAAACCCAAGAATCAGACTCTCTGATAGCAGATTCCCATTGTGTGACCAATTCCACACATGAGAAGCCTGGAAGGGAGGAAAAGTGAAACTCTTTGTTTTATCCCCAATGAAAAATCCTTATTTGTCACTGCAGTTGGTGAGCTTGGACCAAGGAACTGCTCTGTGTTTGCATTATTCTTTACACCCTATTCCTTTGTCTTTGGCCCTTTTTTGAGGACTATGAGGAGGAAAGATGTGCTGCTTGGGATGGCACAACAGAAGTTCTCGAGTAATCTGTGTCTCTAACAGGAATAATCTGTTTTGCAACTTTAAATTACACCAGGAATGTGTTTCCTTTAGACCAACACTAGTAATCTCAGTCTGCAGCTGGATACAGTTTGGTTACCAAGTTAAGGCAAAGCTCCTGCCTGTTGTTTTTCTCAGCAATGTTGTGGTTGAAACAAGGGGTTTCTGTTGTATTGCTGCTTCCAGCAGGGACTTGAAACTGTGCAAATACAGCAGCAGAACCCCAAACAGTTCCAGGTTGTGCTGCCTGTGCGTTTATCAACTGCTTAGTGTGAGTAATGAGGCCCAGTGATTCAGTACTAAGGTATATAAAGATTATTCTTTATTATCTGATCTGTGATGCATGCCTTAGTCAGGCAGTTGTAAATAAAGGGTTTTCTGCCTTGCTATTTTCAGTGGTCAATGTGAATGGGGCTGTGAGAGGCCAATTCTGTACCTTCAGGAGCTGCCTTCCTTTTCCCTAGGCCCTGCCTTTGAGGGTTTGTTTCTGTGGAAATTCACTCTTTGTTTGGTCAATGTCAGTTTCATTGGTGAGCGAACTGGTGGGCATTGTAAGTTTCAAAGGGTGGGGAAGTCCTCTAATGCGGCAGGGCAGGAAAACAGCCGGGAGGCATTTTGTTTAATGGCTAATGGCTGTGACAAGCCAACTACTTGAATTGACTTCAGCCTTTAAAGTTTAACCTGTTCCGTTGAACAAGCAGTAAACCACAAGAGTCAAACCAGCACTTCAGCTTCTAGATACCCGTTTTCAGGTCTGTGCTAAGGTAGTGTTCTTGTGTCTGTAGAGGTAACCAGATGGATGGAGATGCAGCTTCCCAGGGAGTAGTTGAGCTCCTGCAGATGTTCTTGTTGGCAGATGAAATACAGGAAGATATCCCTCTATTCCTGTCGATGCAGGAATGTGTTGTTGTCTATTAAAGAAGATTGAATCATTGTATCATACGCCCACTTTGCGTATTTCAGGAATTGGGTACTCTGTTGCCTGTTTGCCACAAAGCAGTCACACAGGAAATGAAAAGTGCCCTGAAAGTAGTGTCTGTATTGAGTAGATTCTTTAGTAGAATCTAATAATGCCAGATTCACTTACAAGGGGAAAGGCAAGAGAGCATCCATTCATGTGAAACACCAGGAAAGCTCATCCTCCTTATAACAAACGTGTTTCCCTGCAGCTTGGGATGGAGTGAGATGTTCCCTTGCTAATACACGAAAACCCAGGACACTAAAGATTAATAAAGTTGTTGCCAAAAGGCAGTGATTTAAAACCCCAGCGGGATGGATGTGCTTGTGAAGCGCACGGTTCGTTGGTGAAGGGGTGATCACGGACACGGGGAAGCGGCGTCGCTTTACATCAGTACCGCTGTTTTCGGTGCATACCCCGTCCCTGACCGGTTCCGAAGCGCGTCCCCCAACGAACAAAGGGCTCCGGGCCAACAGGTGCCGCTCACCGCCGGCGTCGGAAGCTTCCTCCGAGGGAGCCCCGCACCGGGCCGCGGAACCCCACACCCCCTCGGCCGGGCTCGGCCTGCGGTCCGCCCCGGGGCAGGCCAGGAGCGGCGGGGGGCGGTTATTTAACCCGTTCTCCCCCGGGCGGCTCCGCAAGCGGCCGAGGCGGCGGCGCTGTGTGCTGCGGCCGGGCGGGGAAGGGTGGTGCGGGGCGGGGGGCAGCGGGAGCCGCTCCCTCCGTGCCCGGCCCGGCACAGGCGGCTGGAGGAGGAGGAGGAGGAGGGTACCGGCGGCGGCGCAGAGCGCAGACATGGCGGCCAACATGTACCGAGTGGGAGGTATGTGCGGACGCGACGGGGCCGGGGCCTGGCCGGGGGGGAACAGAGGCGAACCGGTCCCTGCTCCCTCCGGGGCTCAGCGCCATGGCCCCGACCTAGGCAGCCGCTCCCGGCCACGGGGCCCGGCGGGAGGGCTCCGGTTCCCCTCCCGAGGAGGAGAAGGGCAGCGCCGCCCTCCGCTGCGAACGGGGGAGCGGTGCCGCTGCCTTCCTGCCCCTCCGGTGTGGGTCGGGGACGGCCTCCCCTCCGTCCCCGGCGAGCGGCCCCCGGCTCAGCCGAGCCGGCGCATTGCGGCTGCGGGGCTGCTCTGCGGCCTGCCGGGCCCGTAAGCGTGGCGTGGGCAGCCGTGCCGGCGGCCTGAGCCCCGACGGGTGCTCAGCAATGGGGCGCAGGGAACGGGGCCGTTTCCCTTCCCTTCCATCGGCTGCACAGCGGCCGGTAACGTGCCCGTGCCCTCCCGTTGCGGAGCGGGCATGGTTGGGGTCCAGGTTGGCGGCTCAGGTGAGGTTCTCAAGCATGGCTTGGTTCCTCCTCGGCAGCCTGAGGCCAGAGGGAAGGTGCAGGGACATGAGGGGTGATGGGAGTTAGTTTGAATCTCCTTCTGTTTCTGTCTCAAGAAGCGCCGATACACATGCACAAGTCGCACATCAGCATACCCCTTCATTAGGGCATTTAGATTGTGATCCTGGCAGCCTGTACTCAGGGAGGTAATCCTTCGCTGTGCAGTGCTGTTGAAATCTGGGTAGGGTTTGCTTCTTAGGTCATAGATTCTCAGTTATTTTGTTATAATCTTAATAAGCAATCGTGAACACCATCCAGAGCTCACACAGTGTTTTTTAGAGCTAACTAAGCCACACCAGGTGCTGTTTAACTGTAATGGGTCAAAACATTGTGGGAGAGGCTTGCACAGATTGTGGTCCCCCACCCAGCTCTGTAAACAGGGATCCCAAGGTGCATGGTGCGGGAGCCAGGTGCCACATGGAAAGGGTGATTAGCATTTGAGGAAAGCAAGTTTGGGAAGCTGTTAAAGGCAGCGTGCTCCCGGTGAGCTCTTTGTTTGTTACATGGGAGCAGCTTTCAGCATGTAAGTTAAATGTCTGGATACTCTGTGAAAATAGTTGTGTGTTAGTGATTGTCTGGTTGGAAGAACCTCACAAACCTGTGACTGTTACTGCTATAGTATCGTTTGTTATTATTACTGTTACTGCTGAGTATCGTTTGGATGTTACTGAACAGAGATGACAGCAAAAGCAAGTATCATTAAACATGTATTACTCATTAGGACAACCCCACTACCACAGCATCTGATAGTAACTGCTAGGTAGCATATTTTACAGCAATACTCATCTCTGTAATGCAGAAACTCATTGTAGGTGATCAGTTCTCAAATCTTCCCTAACAATAGTGAGAAAGCATTGGGTTTATGTCAGGTATAAAGTGTGTGGATTGCTGAATGCAAGTGTAGGCTCCACCACGAGGCATTTAACTTGATTTCAGCACGATTGTTAAAGCACGTGGAGCAGTTACAACTGGACTTTAGGAACAAATGCTGTTAATTCCCAGTGCAGAAATACTTCATTGTCTTAACGTTCACTAAGAAATCTCTGCTTTTTAACACCTTCTATGTTTAGAAGAACGTTTCCTGCACTAACAGTGATATGATTTTGCATGTGCTTGGTTGGTATTTCACTATCTTTTCCTTTTTCATTGCAGATTATGTGTATTTTGAAAACTCTTCCAGCAACCCGTATCTCATCAGGAGAATTGAAGAGCTGAACAAGGTACACAAATAACTAATATTGCTTAACCTTTGGCAGACAGTGCACTTTCAGACACTGACAGTGATTTCCATTCTGTAACGTTTTTATCTGGGGGGTGGTGATTGGTTTTGGGTTTTGTTTGTTTGGGTTTTTTTGGTGTATTTTGTGTTTCAGTCGCTGAGATCTTGCTATGTGATACCCAGTCCTGCTCTGGTATGTAAGGCAACAGCCAGTTGATCATTCCTGGTGGACAGGAGTACTCTGCTGTAGACATTTCCAAGCAAATCCTACAAATGCTTGAGGAAATGAATGAGTTTAATGCTCTGGCTGTGAATCCATCTGGAATGATAGGAAGTGCAGGACGTATCTGCTTTTGGATGTATCTGGAAATAGCTAGTGTGGGTATCAGTGAGACTTTGCAGTGATCAGATACCAGAATATGTGACTTCTGTGGCTGATTATTGCACTGATTATTGGCAGCAGTGAATGAAGGATGGGCTTCTGAGTAGAGACTGCACTCTGGCTTTAGCTGAGTGTACTTTGTAAAGTATGGAGGATTTTCATGGTGTCATTTTGGGGAAAGTGTGATTCTTTTTCTTTGTTTTACTATTAGACTGGTGTGGGATTTTTTAGCATAGCCTATTTTCAATCATCCATCAACCAGTATTAAAACTTCCCAGCATGTTATGTCAGAAGTCAATGATCAGAATGCCTATCATGGTGGAAATAGTGATCCCTGCGGTTAGACAGTAAATTATGGAATTGGTGACTTGCAAAATGGTTTTCTTCTTTTTAATAGAGCATAACACTGCTCCATAGCAGACACCAACCACCTTACCTGCTAGTGCTGGCCAACACAGCAGCCATTGAGTTTGTGCATGGCAGATCAGTTTAGACTTTGATTGGAGAAGGATATTTATGTACGGTAATGGAAGTGATTCCAGTCATGTTCTGAATGGGATGTTTATTATCTTCAAACCACATTGCATTGTGCAGAAATGGAATCTTGCTTGTGGATGGTAGAGCAGAGTCACACAGTGATTTTTTTGTTAGGTCTTATTTTTTAAGAGAGAGGTTTGAGGTTATAGTCTATGGTGAATTATGTTTTAAAGGCTTTAAGCAAACATGCCATGAAATGTGTTGGTTATTTTACTAGAGATCAGATGCTTTTTTGGTGGTGGTGGTGGTTTTGTGTAAGAAAATTAAAACGTGCTATTACTCAGTGCCAGAATAACCCATTATAATAGTTCAATAGTAAAACTCATCTTTAGTTTTAAATAAGTAATTCAAGGTGATGAACTGATTTTGTACATTTCATCACAAGAAAGAGGTAACAGTTCTTCAAATATGAATAGATTCTTCACATTATCAGGCTGAAGGGCATGATCCCTATAATGAGTCAGGAAAACAACCGTGAACCAAGTAGCTTCTTTATCTTAGAACTGCAATGAAGTTTCAAACAATCCATGTTACATTAAATATGATTCTGAAAATAAAATAACAGTACTTTGAAACACACATTTCTAAGGCTGGGTTGCAAAGAAATGTTCATGGGCTTCTGGTATTTCTCAGGGCTTCTCATGTTAACATGATACTGGCGTTACATCTTTAACCAGCTGAATAATATATGCATTCTTAGGACAAAGTAATTATAATTGATACCAGGTTGGATGGGGCTTGGAGCAGCCTGATCCGGTAGAAGGTGTCCCTGCCCATGGCAGGGGGTTGGAACTGGATGAGCTTTAAGGTTCCTTCCAACTCAAACTGTTCTGTGATTCTGTGAATACTCTTTTGAATTGATATTGGTGTCAGGAAGTTCTACTTGTTTGGGTAGTTCTATTGATTTCATCCTGACTTACATGTGAGAACTGCAAACATAAGGGGAGATCACAAGCAGAGGGCATTTAATTTCTGTTCCTCAACTGATCAGAAATGCATTCTGACTTGATTCATCTTTCTTTTGTAGACTGCCAATGGAAATGTGGAAGCAAAAGTGGTGTGCTTTTACAGGCGAAGAGATATCTCCAACAGCCTTATAATGCTTGCAGATAAGCATGCTAGTAAGTAGATTGTGCGGGGCATTCTTTCTGTCGCTGCCTGTTCAGTTTCTGTGGCTACTTAAAATTGCATTTCTTTGGCATGTGGAAAACGTATTTGTATTGGGCATTAATTAATACCCAGTTAGATGCTTAGCATTATCTGATACTAGCTCTGCTCCCAGTACTTACTTCCAGGACTTAAAAGTTATAAGCTGTATTAAAGTGATTGAAAGTCTCAATCTGAAAAGAGAAATACTTTTTATCTGGCAGATACAGCTATATTTTATGTCAAGACATAATCTGGCTGTAAGTTGATTTAAGCTTAAAAGCATTTGTGAGGATTTGATTTGATTTTTTGAGTTAGACATAAATGTGTAGTGCTTACTGTAAATAATGGAATGTTTCATCACAGACTGAAAATCACTGGAGATTGCAAAGTAGTTCTGTGCACTTATACTAAATGTAGGTATTAATGAGTAAAATTGTAGTATCAGAGGATTTGATTTCTTTCAGAAGAGCAGTAGGTGGTAAAGAGGGGAAGAAAGTCTCATTTTCATCATGAAGTTAACTTGTCTTGGTAGCTGTTGTTTGGTCTACAACTGAAATACCAGATCTTTTTCATAACTTTGTAATTAAAAATACAATTCTGAAGACAAAACCAGACCTAAAACCTGGAGATGCTTGAGAACACAGTTATTTGCAAACTGTTGCACTCATGTTTGTAAATACAGCGTTAACCATGTCAGTGTCTAGTCAAATTCTTGAAGTTTGTTGTGAAATAACATTTAGTTTGTAAATGACCCTGGAGTTTTCAATACTCATATGTGAATAAGTGGTTATAAAGCTCTGCTCTCTGATTTACTGGAATGAATTCTCTTTAAAGACATTGTCTCATGCTGTCTTCTGTGTACAGATACACAATGGTGTAAATAGGTGCTTAAAAATACCTTGCAATTCATTGAATGTCAGGTTTCTGTCAATGAAAAGATACAGATACTGTTAGTGGAAAGAACCAGCCAGCTTTTGACTTCTGTTTTATTCTTTCCTTGGTCTTAGAGAAGTAGAGGTGATTCGAGTGCATAGTGGCAAGTACTAGCTTGTTTCTTGAAATGATACATCTTGCTTATGTTCTAAGGCAATGAATTATTTGAGTGCTTTCCTGATAAGGTTGGGTTACTTTCTAGGTACTAGTGACCTATTTTACAGTAGTCTGTCTCTACAATCAATTTAGCTTCATGAGTTCTTGCATACGAAACATGTAGAAACAACTTTGGGTGAGCTTCACTAAGCATTCTAGTGAGAAAATAGACATGTAATATCTGGGTGGTTGAACAAGCATCTCTAGAATCCCTCTGTCTCACAGGTCTTCTAACTGTGTGTTCTCATGGATTAGGTTTCCCTGTGGACTTTTTTGTCTGTACATGATGTTTTGTTTGTGACCAGACTGGAGCCAGCTAAGTTACCTCACAAGATGCATGTTACAGGGGACAGCACATAGTGAACCATTGCTTGCCTAGATCTCCCTACAGCTCGTACAGCAGATGTAGTTAAATGTCAGATCAGTTTAAATGTTTTGATTCTGGAATATCACAGTGTTCTGTTTAAAAATATGATGTATGTAAACAAAGTATTTGTATACTTACAAACTGAATGTTTTGGGGATGTTTTCTATAGCTAAATGTGTTGATGCTTCAGGACACCTGGTGTTAGAAAAGAAATGCTAAAAGATACAAGTTTCTTATGGAATAGACATTGTAGTTCAGGTGCTGGTTTCTCCAGTGTACATGTCTAGAGGAGTCTTTTCAAGTATAAAATCTGCTAATCTCTTCTAATGGCATTTTATATTGCTAGCATCTTTTTTCCCCTGTTGCTATAAAATAGAGTTTATGATAAGGCCAACTTGGAAGCAGATGAACTTGGAGAGATGAGACAAAACCACACAGCTCATTAAAATGGGTGAAGCAAACACAAGGTATAGACATATTTTGTAACCAGATGGTGTGATTGAATGAGAAATTGGTAGCTGCAGCTGGATCTTTACAATTCAGATGATCCTTTAGATGAAGTGGAATTGATATAGATATTTTAGGGCAAGGTTTTGCTAGCTGGGGACTGGACTGGCTCTGGACCAGCACTGGGTTTGGCTTACAATGATGGATCCAACTTCTGTACTTCCTTCTTTTGTAATAGCTTTCTGCATTATTACTTTCTCCTTTCTTGAAGCTGAGTAGGGTGGCCTGAGTGCAGGATGCTGGTTTTTACAGTACTTCGCATTTGAAATTCATTGTCTGGTCATGCACTATCATGTAATGCTATATCTGAAGTCATTCTCGTATTGCAGCTGCTCCAACAGTTTTTGCCTAGTCAGCCACCTGGGGAAGACACGGAAAGGAATTCCTGTTATCAGAGGTCTTTGTCTTCTGATGTGTTGAGTTTACATTGACTTTAGGTGTGCCAAGCTCCTGACTGGTGATAAAGCCCACGCATAATGTATTTCTTCTCATCAACAACACCGATGCTCTTGTGAATGAGACAGGAGTCAGCTCAGAAATAACTCTGAGGCATGTTGGTTTCAGTGCCCGAAAAATCAGAGGTGGAACGGATTTCTGTGTAGATTACAGGAGCTGTAGTCAAAGTCTCCTTCTTTCAGTCTCTGTTGCTCTTTGTAGATATCACTGACTGGCTTTTCTTCTTGTGGTTGAACTAATGGTGGGGTTTTTCTTAGCTTTTGGCTCCTGAGCAGTTGTGGTTCATGTCACGTTGCTTTGCAAAATGGTGTTTTCTGCTACGGCCTTTTTGAACACCATAGATTTCTAGGAAGAAGAGAAAGAGTCTTGCTAATGATCCAGTGATTCCTGCTGAGCTGGAATCAGTTCTGACCTTGGGCTGGCATTGAGGTATCATCGTCAGAAAGAAATGGAGTAGTCTCTTTGTACTTTGGTTTCTTTCTCTTTAAAGTAATGCTTGTATTAGAAGTGCTTACTGAGGTTGGTGACAAATAAGTAGTGCAAGGTGTTCTGGACAAGCTTGTTAGCACAGGGGAAGGACTGGTGCCCCTGCATAGAATGCTTTGGGTTGGAAAGGGCCTTAAATCTCATCCAGCCACGGGCAGGGACCCATTCCACTGGAGCAGCTGCTCCAAGCCCCTGTGTCCAACCTGGCCTTGAGCACTGCCAGGGATGGGGCAGCCACAGCTTCTCTGGGCACCCTGTGCCAGCGCCTCAGCACCCTCCCAGGGAACAGCTTCTGCCTTAGATCTAACCTGAACTTGCCCTGTTTCAGTCTGAACCCATCACCCCTTGTCCTATGGCTGCAGTCCCTGATGAAGAGTCCCTCTCCAGCATCCTTGTAGCCCCCTTCAGACACTGGAAGCTGCTCTGAGGTCTCCACGCAGCTTGTCTTCTCCAGGCTGAACAGCCCCAGTGTTCTCAGCCTGTCTCCATAGGGGAGGTGCTGCAGCCCCTGAGCATCCTCGTGGCCTCCTCTGGACTTGCTCCAACAGCTCCATGTCCTTCTTAGGCTGACACCAGAATTGCACACAATGAGGCAAGCAAGGTCACACAAGAGAACGCTTTGTGGTGTTTGGTGTTCTTTTCTTAGTCGTATATTTCACTCAGTATAATTCAAAACATTTATAAGCTAGTACTACTGGGTTATTTTTGTCCAGTCAGATGATGATACCACCAAGAACTTTGTTTTTTCCATCATAGTGCTTCTTGTACATGAAACTAAGAAGCTGTTATTCATAGAAGATGAATGTTTCTTTAATCAGTCCCTTCTCTGAAAAATCACTTAGAGGGGCTTCTCCTGTTGCTTGGTTCAGATCATAGAATTTCCAAGCATAAAAAATGGAGATGTTATTTGGAACCTTAAATTGGCTTGTTTTGTATCTCATTAGCTCCCTTGAATGCCTGTTGTCTCCACAGCCTATACTTAATTAGAAGCACCTTTGATCAAGTGAACGTGAGACAAATATTAATTCTTCCATTGCATATGATCTGTTTTCTCCACCTTCATCACTTTAAATGTTGAAATAATGAATGCTTTTTGTGTTGTGTTAATAGGGTGGATGTTTGCTTAGATTGTTGTATCCTGCATAGAACTTCCAGTTTATTCGCTTTACTGGTAGTGCTGGAAGAGTTTGCCATGCATCCTATAGCAAATGCTGCTCTGAGGCAGAGTGAGTTCTTAGTTACTCTTTGAAGGGAATGGAAGTTTCAAGAGCTTAACCTGGTTAGCAGCTGGTCCTTTGAATTAAAAGATCATTGTGTTGCATTTGCCTCAATACAAATAAAGAGAAATTTTGGCCTTATTTATGGCCATATGGGGGGAAAAATCAGGTCTTTATTGCTCATGAGTTCAGTTGGTTTGTACATCTTACAGCAGTGTGTTAGTGACTCTGCCACAGGACTCGGTGTTAGCTTACAGTTTGTTTCTTAATTGCATTTGGTGAGGCCTCTCTCCTGCTTGCTGTTAAGAAAGCAGATCTGTTGATGTTACCCTGGGATAAAGGATGCCACTTTTGTGGATGTTAGAAGGGAAAAGAGCTAAGGAGTGGAAGGCAGAACTGAGAAGGAGACAGGAGAATCTCTTGGAGCATTTATAAGGAAGAAGGCTTGGCTGCTAGATACGCCGGAGGAGTGGGTGAGCAGACTTGTGTAACCAGTTCAGTGAGCTCCTACCGCCTTAATCTCAAGGCTCCTGTAAGTATAAACTAGTATTTGTTTGCAGCTTAGTGTCTCTGGCCCTGACATCTGTGTCTGCCCACACCCCCTTCAGAGAGTACCCAAGAATGAGCAGAACATTCTCTTTTGACCTCACGTATTTGCCTCCTTTCCTTGAGGACCATACAGGTCCTTCAGAAGTCTGTGTCTGTGAGCAAGGCATCTTGGGTTTGCTTTGAAGATGGGGCAGTGAACAGAAACAAGGAGATCAGTAAACCAGGAAGGTTATGGGGAATGAGTTCCAGGAGCTCATGCTCCAGACGGGAATTTTGCATGTTGTGCTTGTTTACAGTCAACTACTGGAGACATGCAAAGTAAGCACTAGCAAACTCAGGTATGTTGTGTTGCTTCTGGGGATGCTGAGGTCTGTGATGTGGGTGGGCCACACCCCAGGAGGGTCAGTTAGGGATGATACAGATAACTGATTCTTTAACTGGGGCAGAGGAGCTTCTGTGTGAAGGTGTTTCTGTACCAGTGTGACTGTTGCTTTCACTGGAAGTAAGGTTTGGGGAATAGGGTGTTTGTTGTGTGAGGAAGACGTGACCTTTCTGATCCCCTGAGACAAGGGAATGTGAAGTTTTCCTTCAGTTACCCAACAGAAATCCTTCACTTGGCATTTATTTGGAGAGAGAGGAGGAATTCAGAGCTTGGTGGCATAGAGGCAGTCTGGTCTGGAATGACATCCTTGTCAGCAAGCAGGACTGTGTCTCAAGGCTCCCTTTTCAAGGGCGCTTTGGGTAGTCTCATGTGTTTTGTTAATTGCTTTTTGTGCAAGAGCTGTATGCTTGTGACCCCCCCGAAGTGTATAAGCACTATAGCAGCAGTAATGAGGAGGTTTTTGCTTGTGACAGTGAAGCTCCTGTTTTTGTGAATGACATTTTAGAGCTGGTAGTTAACTGTGGTGTATATTGTCTCATTACCAACTTTGCTGTCAGCTCTTGAGTATCTTGTGGAATCATTAACTACTGTGGCTGTTCAGACTCTTCCGTGCTGCAGAATGTCTTGTTAGATTGTGAATGCTAATGATTTTCTCTTAATGGAGTGAATGGGGTTCCAGCTAAGCTCAGACTTTTAGGAGTTCTTAGCTCTGGTGGAAAACTTGCATCAATACATTGTTTTTTCCACCTCCATACGTGTGATCTGTGTTTGGTATGTGGGGGTTTGCACATGTCAAAATATTATCCTTGATTGCATGAATTAGCAAACTAGCTAGTAACCATGAGCTTTATCTTCTGACCTCTGCAGAATAAAGCTGTCTTTTGGGGCAGCCATACCTGGATTTACTGTTTAGTACGCCTCCGAAATGCATCTTCTATTTCTGTTTCTTAATTACTGACTGAAGTTAAGTGGTGATTGCTCCATCCCTGGCAGTGTTCGAGGCCAGGTTGGATGGAGTCTTCGGTGACATTGTTTTGTGTGTACTGTCCCTGCCCATGGTAGGTAGATAAGAATAAGTATGTGCATTGGTGTTACTGTACTTCTTGTCCTGGGTTCCTTTTGGCTTATGGAAAACATGTAACTCATCTCTCAGCTGCTAACTTTCTTGCCTCCTCCATGCTTGTCACTTGTGCAGGCCAGTGATCCTTCACTGTTTCCTCAATGACTTCTAAAATGCTGGCAGCATTTAAATTGATTCTATTGATAGGTGTTTTCTTGGTGAAGATAAATAGGATGTTTCACACTCCTGGATTCCATAATCTCAGATGTTTCCACTTTTTCTTTTCCTTGGCTTGTAATTTGAAGTGACTCTTCTATGATCTCCCCAGTGGACCCACAGTGTGCAGCTGAAGCATAAATATTAGGCTACAGAAACACTGCTAGGTTATCTTTATCTGTAAAGCTTGGATTAGAGATGCATTTTACACCTTCAGTACAGGCTCAAAGCGTATGTCGGGTTTGACATGCCCTGAGCCCCACGGACTATCGGAGTGAGTGCCTGGAATGGCTGGGCTGCATGGCAGGGTGATTTGTTTGATCAATATGTTGGTTTTCACCTCAGCTGCTGCTTGTAACCTTATCTAAGGAAGGAAGGTTTGTAGTACAGTCCTGCTTTGATCCTGATTTTGATGTGCAAAACAAGCGCATCTGCAAGAACCCTTGCAGAGAGGTGTTTTGTCTTGAGGTAGAATATATCATTCCCATAAGCAAACAAGTTTGATGGTGTTTTGTTTTCTGATAAAAGCCTGTTCTACATTACTCAATTCCTAAAAGGCTTTGAGAAGCCAAGTAGCTTGTCTTGGCTGTCACCCACTGGCTGAATCCAGAACTTGTTTGCAGATTCATCATAGTACATAAGGTGTCTTGTGAGTGCAGGTTGTGTAGTGCTGGGCTGTGCACAGAGCACTGTTATGGATACATCCAGAGGTTATGGAAGTATGTGTGTGTTTTCTACTTGTACAACAGGTCAAGCATCTGTCAAAACCACAACAACTAACTTAGCAGATTCCCCATGTTTTATATGCCAGGTGATGTCTGCTCTTGTTTCTGTGGAGGACTGTGACAGTGCTGCACAGCGCTGAAGAGAGTCACATTGCAGTTCCCTGTATTAAAAGTGCAGCCTTCTTTTGGCTTAAACCAGCACAGAAACTGTTAGTGTTGGCAGGGTCAGTGACCTGTAACCTCATCCTACAGGGTACTGAGGCCCTTTGCTGTGTGGCGGAGGCCAGATCCTTTGACTGATGCTGCTGTCAGGAGCAGAATCCTCATGCTGTTATTCTCAGCAGGGCCTCAAGAGGCCAAGGACTCAGTTGCCAAGCATCATACAAGAGAAAGGGCTTTGATATTTGGTTTTATATTTATATTTTATAGCTTTTATATTTGCCTCCAAAGGGTGACCAGCTTCATATATTTTCATAATGCTCTTCCCCTTTTTCTTATATCCTTTTTTATTTCTGTTTAGGCTTTTTTTCTGAGTAAGAGGGAAGCAAAGCCAGGATCAGAATACTGAGCATTCAACATGTATGAAGTGAATTATTTGTCTTGATACTAAATAAAGACTGTATTTGAATGTGTTGTCTACAAAGAGGATGACGAAAATGGCATACATCTTAAAGATTTGACTAGTTAATACAGTGTGATGTTTATTCTTACACTGGTTTGGTTGGTTGGTTTGTTTTCCCCCACCAGCATCAGGATAAATGAGAACGTTTTAATAATTAGAAGTGATACACATATGTTCATATCTCAGTCGTATGCCTAGTTCCTGTTAATTAGAAACTTAAGGTCTCTGTAGGTACATCAAGGAAATAATGTATCAACCTCTAGCATACCTTAAGATGGAAAACAAGTGGTTTTTTGAGTCTTACACAGCCCATCGAAGTGAATGAACTCCTCTTCCTGCTTGTCTCGTCAGATCTATAAACAGAACAGCTTTCTTACCACGCTGGCACTGAGCAGACATTATCTTGGATAACATTCTTCTCATTTTAAAACCCTGCACGTAGAGCTTTAATGTATCTTTGTTAAGTTTACTCGAGAACAGGATATACAAATCCTTGTCTCTCTTCCCCCCGCTCCCTTCTTTCCTTCCTGCAAGGGAAAATCAAACAGCATTCAGCCCTTCTGTAGGGGATAAATAAGTTGTGTTTTATAAGCAGAATCATATGCCATTCTCAGCAGGGGTGGGAAAGTGCTTGTGCAATCTGCGCCTCTTGGTCTCTGCCAGCAGATCTTGAAAAGCTGTTTACCTGCTATTGAGGATGAGAATGGTATGCTAGGAAGGCAGCTGAGATCTGAAGCTCTGTGGTTATTGCTGTCACTCTGTGGAAGACAATGCCAGCATAGACCTAAACTGGGGGCTCTGGGTTCTTACAGAGAACTAAAGAGAGTTTTGGTTTTCCTGCTTATCTGCATGATGCATTTAATATATACACTGCATTTTGTTAAGGAGAGGTGACTACACAACTTGTTAACCAACTAGATCAGGCACACCTGTGGCCTCGTCTAAAGAAAAGACCATCTTGTTAATTATGAGCATGAGGGCTGTAGGGAAATGATGGAAATGGTAAAAACACAGGTGATGGGAGAAGTTGTTAATGGCATCAGACTCACAAAACCAGAGTCATGTCTAGTAATTACACATGCAGGTTACATGGCACCTTTGCAGATAGCCTTTGTACCCCTAGAGTCAGATGATAGCTGTAAAAGCTGGTTTCTTGGGCAGTGTCAGCTTCCCCACATGCTCTGTTCAGTGGGTGGGCTGCCAGCCTGGGTTTGAGGGCAGAACTAAAACCTTATTGCTTTCTCACAGCTTTCAAAGTATTTGCACTTCAGAAAAGGTACTAATTGGCTTCTGATTCAGCTGATGAGCTGGGTACCAGTAATTGGACATTGCAGATATTCATCATATTGCAAAGAGCTGTGTTTGTGGCACAGCTTAGAGTCTGCTGCTTGCTAATGAGCTGCCTAAAGTAGGGCTGTAGCTTCACACGTCCTGCAGCAGGTCACTACTCTTTGTACAGGTATACCCATGACCAATGCATTTTGAGCCCTCTAACAGGGTATTTTCTCATCTGGAAGAGTTCACCTTTGAGTAGATGAGACAGAAACCAGGTAAGGGAGATGAGAGGGGAAAAATATAGTCTAGGTTTCTGATACAGGATCACCAGCTCTTTCACCACTGCCTGCATGTCTCTGTTTTCATGCTTCTGTGATACCCCTGTGTGCTGTTATCATCAACTAGTTTGAGGTGCTGCATAATAGGGTTAAAAACCTACTGCGCTTACTCGTGCATTATTCATGTCACAGTTGATTAGGATGTATTAATGTAGCACAACACAATTCATCCTACTTAGGAGAAGGTAATTCTCCTCTGCCTTCCACCTACGGGCTCCTTGCTCTCAAAAATCTCCAAACCCAGTTATCCAGAAACCCCATCCATCACGTTTCAGAAGGTGGAGTTTGCTGGTAATGAAACCTGATAGTGTTCATTAACTGCTTTTGTTATAGGACTGCTATAAGTGTGAGAGAATGATGACTGACTGTTGTCCTGGGAGTTGTTGTTACTGTGATGTGCTACTTGGAAGGACTTAAAACACCCCCTTTTGCATGATCTTAGAAAGACTTTTGATTACTGGAGGGTAAATGTGTGTATTAGTTCCTAATGGCTGTACAGGGTAATTCTTCCTTTGTTTTGTGACTTCCTTCGGAATGATAATGATGAGGTAGCATGGGAGGATAACCTGGGTAATTGTGTAGGAAAACTGGATAACCCTTTGGTGGCCACATGAACATCTCTGCTATCCAATAGGAATTTTAAGCACACCCGTTCCCTGTCAGTACAACCCATCAGTCTTTATTTTCCTACCTGTGGAATTGCTCAGATTCACACTTCAGATGGTAACCTGCTGTCTAGCTGACTCATAATCCATGCACATTGTGCTTTAGATTGCTACTCCTCTCTGGCAGTAACAGCAAATACCGAATTGATGTTATATATTCTAACAGCCATCTGAACACTGTTCTAACAGCCATGGTGTAAGTAAAGCTAATTTAATCAGCTTTGGTAAACATGTTCTCAGTCAATTTGACAGCCTAGTCATGCATAGTCTAGCTCACAAAATTGATTAAACTGCTTTACTACAGCATTAGGGGCTTAAATATCCCGACTAAGTTAGTACAACACAGCATGTGGCAAGAAGCTTCACATATAGGAGCAAATTAGCCAACTGCTCACCTAAGCGCTCTTCACTCACAGGCTGAATGTGGTTGTTCAGATGGGTACACTCAATGTTCATCTTTTGTACTCAGTTTGGCAATAAATGGGTTTACTCCCCCTCCCCCAAATCTATATTTATAATTCTTAGTGTTGTAGCATCTAACTGCCAAATGCACACTTGGGTTTTTCTTTGCCACAACCAGATAAGCTTGAAAGAGACTTCTTCCCTTTGATGTGTGCAGTAACCTTGCTGCTGTTCAGCATTCGCAGCTTGTCATCTGCAGGTTTGGTGGTACCTATGGTGTATATAGTTCTGGGGCAGAGCATAGGAGAAGAAGGGGTACAGGAAAGGGAAAAGCTTAGAAACTGTTCTGAAGTAAGGCTTAGTGGCATTATTTGAACTGAAACTTACACTGGTCTAAGGTGTTTTTAAAGGTATTTTAGCAACCTTGGTTAAACTGCTGTAACTTGAAAAACAGTGTAAGTGATTTAGATCTCTCCACCTCAGCTTGCATAAACCGGATGCATTTAAGCTGACATACACTTTCAAAATGGGAAGCAATTAAGTTGAAGAGGTAGGAAGTTAACACACCTCAGTTTTTGATTCCTCTGCTGATCTAATGCAGCACTGGTTTGTGCTGCTGTTGAAGAGTATTCTTGGGTTTTCCCATCATGGCTTCCCAGTTTAACTCTCTTAGTTCTGCCTCTTGCTTTTGTGCCAGCACTGGTTTGTTTGGTAGGCAGAATTGATCTGGATTAAGGGATGATGATCCTCCCCGATTATTCAGCACTTGTTACATCACTTCTAGGTACCACATCCAGTTTTAGGTCCCCACTACAGGAAAGTTGCTGGTAAATCAGAGCCAGTTTGGAGATTGAGAGGCTGTGGTGTGGGATTTGAGCCTGCACCGCTTGGAGAAGAAGTGGGCTCCCAGTGCCTATAGGGGAGTTACAGAGAAGATGGAGTTGGAGTAAATTGAAACAGGAATGGTTCAGATGAGATACAAGGAAAAGACTTTTCACCATGCTGGGGTTGCTGGAGAGGTTATGTGGCCTCTGCCTGTGGAGGTTTTCAAGACCCACCTGAATCGAATGTTGAATGATGTGAGGCTCACAGGTGAGCCTGCTTTGGGGAGCAGTTGATATAAGAGACCTTTTCCCGTGGCTCTGAGATCCAACCAACCTCTAGGTGAAAACAACATCAGCAGCTTGGTGGCCAGAGAGGGAGAGCTTTATTCTTCCTCTTCAAAGTGAAGATTTACTGCTCCTCCCTGAAGATAGGCTTCAGTATTTAAACCAGTTTCTCTTCCTTTCTGTTGCAGTAGACAAGGGGAGCAGATGGTGAGTAATTTTGACTTAGTTAAGGAAGAGTAATATGTTAGAGGAATTTAACTTGTTTGCTAGCTGATGGTTAAGTATAGACTGGCTTGAGTCACACTTAAACCTTCAAGTATCTTTCAGGATTTGGTGGTTGTGTTTTTTGAGGTTATTTTTAAGCCGTTTTCTATTAAATGGGAGCATTCTGTTTCTAGAGGCTTGCCCTCAGTTATTTTGATTTCAGTTGTAAAAACAAGCAGTACTTCCTAGTGGCAAGCTTGAGTCATCACCTTACTGAACTAGAAACAAAGCCACTGTGTCTAAAGGTGAGGTGACATGGACACTTGTCTCTTTCTCATACTCACTAATGCCACCATTGTCTCACAATGAATCCACAACTTGAATGGGGTGGGGTGGTCCTCATGTTTTTAAAGTGGTGATGTGTGTGTAAAATGAGTGAAGATTCCTGTTTTTTCCCAATGTCCATGGCTCGATGGAGTCAGTTAAGTCTTAGTAACATCAGGGGAAAAGGGACAGGGTAAGTCTGCAGCACTGCCACTGCAAGTATCATCAAGATCACTCTGCTTTTCAGGGTCAGAGTAAGTATTTACTATAGCTGATTAAAAAGCCCATGTGTAAGAAATCAAGCTTTACAAGTGCACTGGGAGGTGCCTGTGTTTGCACTCCAGGAGGTTTTTCTTTACATGATGAAATATACCTTGTAAATATATATACTGTAAATAAATATATAGTCATACCTAAGGCTTTTGAAGCGGAACAGTTTTAAGTTGGACTCTGTTTTTGCTCCACCCTTGGAGCAGTGAGGCCTGTGTGTGGCATCACCATTTTGCTGCATTAAAGTATCTGCTTGCTCTGAGCTGTTGCTTTGTTTTTCACCCTGAGTGCTGACAATGTGCTTAGTTTTGGGCTGCATCACAAAGGATGCAAATCTGAGTCAAAAAGGTGAGCAGATCTCCAAAAGTACTGGAAGTTCATCACCACTTTTCTTCTTTAAGGCCTGATGTGTGCAAAAACCTGGTTCAAAAGCAGCTCCCCAAAGGTTTGTTCAGATACAGAATTCTTTGTATTGCCATAAGCAAATTGGTTTTGTATTTGTAGTTGCTGTCTAGCAGGTTGAGTGTTCCCGTTCCTTTATGGTGTGCACTCTTTCCTTCCCTGCTACAGGTTTGTGTTACTGCTGGGGCAAACTGTGCTGGTTGTACGAAATGCCAATACTGCTGTTAGCATTGTGTTTATGTTATAGTGCTGAAGAAGAAAGCTGTGTACTTAACCTGGTGATACTGTGTTAAGAGTGGACCTGGTCTGTGTCTGGCCATGGTTGGTTCTGCTTACTCCTGAGCTTGTCAGGTTATGAGTAAAAACTGTGTGTTGTTCCTAAGCATACAGCAGAAAAGTTTCAGTGTTTCATGCTTAGGTTTGGAGTGTTTTGAGAGATTGGTGTTGGAGACATTTAATTTGAGCTTCAGGCTCTTGGACTGTTGCATTCTTGGCTGATGTGAGATGAGTGCAATAAATATGATTAAAGTCTGGGGCTTTCAGTTCTTTCTCTGTGGGAGCTTTTAAGGTACTTGAGCACAGGTGTCTAAAGCCATTTGAAACTCTGTGATACCATCTCTGGCTCCCTGCAGCCACTTTAAAATGACATATATCCGCCTGTGTTTTGTGCCATATGTGCAGTCGTATGTTTTGGGTTTGTCAGTCTGAAATGCTCCCAGACACCTGTGTTTGGATGCCTAACTTGCTTTCTAGCAGACAGCTTTTTGTCAGCTTGTTCAGATGGTTATAACAGAATACCTTGCTTTGATAGCTTTCAGGAAGGAGAGATGAAATAAATAACAAGCTGAGAACTTTGGACCTGTAGAATAATATAAGGAGTACATTGGTTTAACAAATCCCCAAACAACAGAGCAATCACTGGCTTGGCTTGGTAGTGTAACACACACAAAAGCAAAGCAGGACAAGGAATTCATTCCTCACTTCCCATCAGCACAGTCAGGTATTCTGCCATCCCCAGGGAAGCAGGGATCCATCACAAGTAACTTACCTGGAAAGGCAAACACCATCACTCTGAGCATTCCACCTTCCTGCTTCCCCCAGCTTTGTATGCTGAGCATGACCCCATATAGAGTGTGGAACATCCCTTGGATCAGTCGGGGTCACTGTCCTGTGTCCCCTCCCAACTCCTTGTGTAGGTGTGAGGAGCAGAAAAGGCCTTGGCTCTGTGTAAGCTGCTCAGCAATAGCTAAAACACCCCTGCATTACCAACGCTGTTTGCAGCACAGATCCAAACCACAGCCCCATACCAGCTGCCATGAAACCACCATGGGTATAAAGCTTTTTACATTCATTTCTGTTGGGTTTTCTTTTTTCTTTAATTCCTTTATTGGAAAAAAAACTTTGTCGAATCCTAGAGAAGGTATTCAAGTGCCTGCTTTTGCATGCAGGATTCCCAGAGGCTTTTTGTCCTTTGTGGGAAGCAGGAAGAAATACAGATTGATGTTTCACATGTCCCAGGAACCGATTAGGAAAGATTTCAGCCAGGAAGGTCCCAGGCCATTTTGGAGATCCTGCCATCCTATGAGATGTTAGTGACCATTGCAAACATTGCTCTTTAACACTGTGTGTGGCACTTTCTTGTATCTGCTTGTATTTCTTCCTTTACGTTCCCAGTTTGCTGTTGTTTTAAATCTCTAAAGGGAATAATATTCCTTGATTTTTATTACAAGTGAGGCAGTACTCGAGAATTTCAGATTAGAACCATAAAAGAAATATTTCAATTGAAAATGCCCTTAAAATTATATCATTTATGATTTGCTGCTCTAGATGCTATCTTCTAGATCAAATAGTGCTGTCTTGCTTTAAATAGAAATAATCGTAGCTCTTTCTTGAATATGGAAATACACTATTTGTTGTCAGTGTCTAATAAGATTAATGTATGGAAGGCAGTAGTTGTCTTAGATTGTGACTTGGCAGTCTTGGACCGCAGCTGTGTTTGGTAATTTCTGTTCATAGAAAGCATGCTTTTCCCCAGGACTTCTGTAAGAGTTTTAGTAATACCAATACCAGCAAGAGCAAGTCTAAACCAGGACTGTTCAGTGAGCAAGAGGCACCCCCAGAGAAAGAAACAAGATGGAAAAAGAGTGACTAATATTGTTAGGACTGTTCTTCCTGCTGTGTGAAAGACATCAATGCGTAGTACTGTAGGAGAGGAGCATAGTGTCCTTAAGAGTTTGAAGTAGAAGGTATGGAATTCAAAATGCTTAATATTCTGCCAAGTTACATTAACTGTAGCCTTGCTAAACTCATCTTTTCTTTGCAGTAGTAGGGGAGGTTGCTAAGGGGTGGGGATGTCAAGTGAGATGGCTGCAGGGGTGTTATGCACAGAGCTAATTTCGACCTACGCTCTGCTTCTCTGCAGAAGAAGTTGAAGAAGAGTCTGAAACTACAGTTGAGGTTGATTTGACTGATAAACAGAAACATCAGCTGAAGCACAGAGAGCTCTTCCTTTCTCGCCAATACGAGTCCCTTCCGGCAACACATATCAGGTAAGAGGAAGTCAATCTCATTGACTCTGTGTGTTCTGTAGAGGTGGGTTGCCTGCTGGTAGCTCATTTCAGCCTCTGTCTTGTAAAAGGATGTGATTGATCACAGTGGAGTTGTGCCAGGTTGCCCCATGGGCTGCTTTGGAAGTACCTTTGTTTTTCCTCCTGTTGCTTCATGTCTGAGCCTTGGAGGCAACAAGAATCTCAGAGCTCTGGCTTGCCAATTAGAGCATCAGTTGGTAATGTGGTATAAAAGGTCATTCTGCTCCACTTTGGAAGAGTTGTTTAATTGCTCTTCATCTGGCCAGAGGATCTTTGATTGTCTGCACAGGGAAGCCACAGATGGCTTTAGAAGGGAGGCAGAGACTCAGTGGTCAGTGCTGCAATTTAGGGCTGCATGCATTTAAACATTAAATTATCCCAACTTCAGTGCGTGTGAAGACGTCGTGAATGAGTTTGGGTAAATGTTGCAAAAGCATCTCAAGTATTGCTTGAAGTTGCTCTAATGCTAATGTAGGAAGGGGCTTGCTAAAGCTCAGAAAGGGTTTATTACTTTTCTTTCTGTAAATGATGTAAGCACTTATGTCATCCTCTATTTAACAGTCAGAGAAGTTCTTACTGTGTTGGGGCGGGAGGTGATGATGGAAAAGCAAGAGCATAGCGACAGAGAGGAGTATAGCGAGTGTAAAAGGGGCTCTTACATTGCATTCCAAAGGAGTTTTCGTTTTCTCATTACATCCAGCTCCTCTCAGCCATTCCAGACCATAAATAACTAGAAGCTAGAAAAAAAGTGTGTGTGCTCCAATAGGAAAACCACTTTGTATGTGCATATGTATTTCCTCTCTTGTTGGCAAATGTGTGGCTTTCCTTTCTCAATGCCAACAGAAAACTGGAAGTTGGAAGTTGTTATATTAGTTTCCTGTGCTTGATTCAGCTGGTTTTTCTCTGACTTTGAGAAAGTCATTTAACTGTCAAATCTCTGCTTCTCGAGCTGTAGCTGGAGATAATAATCCTGCAGAGTTCCTTTCACTTCCTTTGACATTTAGATATCGAAAGAAGGTATTCTCTTCTCAGAGAGAAGATTACATAGAAACAGTATTGTAAATATCTCCTCACCTCACAGCTCTGAGAGCAAATACAATAGTGGTTCTCCAGTGCCTCACAAAGACACCAGAAAACCATGTGAATCCATAGTACAAGCAGCACTGCACAGCATGCAGATGCAGTGATGACTTGCATCTCCTCTTCGGAGCAGATGAATGCTGTAAGCTGTGCTGTCATGTGTTACCAGGACCTTTACCAGATGAACCCTGGAGCAAGCTTTATGTGGTCTGATGATGTTTTAACTATCCTTATTTTAAAAGAAAATACACACAAACTATTCCTAATTTTGCTTATTTAACTTACCAGCACTCAGATTCTGTGGTTCTTACTAGGCTTCATAACATCTCTTCATCAGCTTGTCCTGTAATAGAGGATGGAAAGGTTGTGAGGGTGGTGTACTCCAGTGTTCTCCCATCAGTACTCCGGGAGAGCCAAGGATGGAGATTCCATGGCCTCTCTGGTGCTGTTTCAGTGAACAAATCCAGCTTAGTATCATCTGCAGACTTGCTGAAGGTGTTAATAAAGATCTGAAGGTGGTTGCCCCAGTATTGCCACTTGGGAGATGCCACCTGTAACCAGCGGTCCACTGGTCTTTGTAGCACTCACTATGTCTTTTTCAGCCTAGTTTTTCCCACCTTATGGTCTGCTTACCTAGTCCATATGTTACCAGTCTGGTTGAAGGACACTGGAACACACTGCAAGCTTTGCTAAACTCAGGGTAGGTGACCTTCACTGCTGTCACTCAGCTACTAAGTCAGTCATCTCCATACAAAAAGCTGGAAGATCCTCGAGCAATAGAAGTCTGAGTAGCTCCATTCTGTGTTTGCTCTTACCACATGCATGGGAACAGTTGGATTTACAGGAGAAACTAAACGGTGCAGTGGTATAAAGTGGACAGTGGGAGTTAGGTCTCTCAAGAGTAAGAATACAAAACCTCAGTCCCTTTGAAAGGACAAGAAGAAAGCTAGAAGTGATCTTAAGAGAATGGAGGAGGCTGAGCTGTCTGTAATTGCTTTTGACAGCTACAGGTCTTGAACTTTCACAGCTTCAGCCAAGGAAGGAAACCCAGTTTGGTTGCCTTTCTGCTTGTAATTCAAGGGAGTGAAACTTACCTGCTGTGGTCTGGTTTTATTTGGTTTTAGTAATGTGCTTTCACTGCTCTTGTTTCAGTTTTCTTCCTAACTTTAGTCTTTTTACTTCCTTTTTAAACTGAAAGGCAGAGAAAGTTACAGCCCTCCCTGAAAACCCCTCTGACCAAGAATACTTTTGTTCTAATTCCCAATTACAAATACAGTCGTATCTCATTTCTGCACCTGGTGCCACTAGCAGGTTAGGTTTCTTTGGTGTACAAGCCTAATTCTGAAGCTCTTTGGTTTGTAATGTTGAGTTTTGGATGGTTCTGATGTAATCTGTTAGCTTTTGAATTATGGAAATGCAGTTTAATTCCTTATTCTCATATACTTTATATTGCTATATATTATATGAAAATCTCTTGAGATCTAAGGGGTTATTTTTGTTATAACTATATGGATTTTTTAGGCTTCATCTTATTCCCCCTTTTCATTAGGTATAGGCAGTGTAGTTGTAGTTAAACAGGGCGGTGTTGCCTTTTGGACACAGTGCTCCTGCAGTGAGATACATTTGAGAAGGTATAATTGCCTAGATCCAAGCAGCACCATTCTGGAGTAGTGGCATGTGGAGCACTGCAAGCTGATGTGCTAGTTTGCATCTCAAAGACAAGGCTTTGTCACCTTAGTGCCTGCTTGTCAGGTCACAAGGGAAACTGTTCCCTCCTTATCTGCTCAAATGTGCAAGGTCAGTAGCACCCCTCCAGTGAATTATCTTTCCTTCCTAATCCCTGCATGTCACAGATGCAGTTTGCCAGGCACTGGAATCCCCAGATGTTCTTGGAACAGTTATGCTCACTGAACACACAGTCTGTGTCATTACTGTCACACTCTGACTGTACCCAGATGTGGATGGCTCCTGTAAGCAATTCCAGTCTGGAGAGATGCACTGGGTTATCTGACTTCTCTTTTTCATTCGTAAGGTCTCAAGAGTCAATAGGTGATAATTGCGTTTAGATTGCTGGAAAAGCTTGCGTTAACTTCCGAGATCATTTGTGATTGCTTTTAAATGTATTACTTCATAGGCATTGAGTAGCAGAATTTGTCCTTCAGGGACATTTCGTTACCTTTGCTTAGTTCTTGTTTGCTAATAACTGTGTTTCAGTCTTGGGGTTGTGGTTTTTTTTTTTGTGGTAGTGGTGTTATTTTAAGTGTTTGGGAAGCAGATATAAGCTGAGCATTCTCAGATGTCAGTAAAATCAGGTGTGCATCTTTTGGACTGCCCTATACTACAAAAAGACCTCATGGAAAGTAAAAAGAGGCTTGTATACAGATGATTTGCCTGAAGTCAAGACAAAGAGTATTTCAAACACAGTTCTATTTGTTTGCTGTCATGTTGGTGATCCAGTTGATGCAGTTGTGTGGGGTTGGGTTGGTATACCTTATGCTGTGCTTTCTTCTTCATGATCTCATCACGAGTCACTAATATTGCTACTTCAAGCAGCTGAAGTGCAGAGAAATACCTTTTTTTGTCAATGTGGGATTCCTTCATTTAAAACACACCAAAAGGTCTGAAGCTCAAAACAAACAGGGCAGGTCATTGTGACTTTCTAAGGCATGGCATCGTAGCATTTGGTGGTATTGCCTCAGGATTTCTAGTTTTGGCATTCTTGGCAAGCCAGAAGTTTCTGGGATACAAGGGGGGGTGTGTGTGCATTATATACCTCTCGTGTGCCTGTATATATGTCACAGAATGGTTTGGGTTTGAAGGGACCTTAAGATTATCTAAGTCAGAACCCTGTGCCATGGGACACTTTCCACTAGACCATGTCACCCAAGGCCCATCCAGCCTGGCCTGTCTGTGGGATATGACTTTTAGCTACTTTTTTTTTAAAGATGAAAATTCACTTTAGGCCAGAATTCTGTTCTCAGATATGGTCAATAGCCAGAACTAGTAACAGTATGAGAAAAAGTGTATTTATCAGTGGAAACTTGTCATTGAGATACCAGGGAATCAGTACAGATTTCCCTCTAGTGACATCATTACAAAGCTTTCATATGGTCTTTCATATGGTGCAGAACTTCCCAGTTCCATTGCATGGAGTGATGTGCATTGCTTCTGAGCAGGGTGACTCGGTGAACTTAAAGGTCTTCTGCAACCTAAATGATTATAACATGCCATGAAAACTCATTGCTAACCAGACTGCTGTTTTTTTGTTCAGTATGTGCATTGCTGCTGCTGTGTTACAAGTTAGCAACCTTTTCCTTTTTAGAACCAATTATTCCCTAAAGTAAAGATACCAATGACTTGAGTTTCCTGTAATAGTTTATAGCAAGTATATATGTGGTTATGCTTGTTTTGAGTATCAGAACATGTAGTTTTACTGTTCCCAGATCAAGAAAACATTCACCTCTGTCTGTGGTACCCAGTGCATTGTTCCTTCTACTCAGTGTTCTCTTGCAGACCCTTCTCAGCTACAGAATACAAGATTCAGTCAGTAATGCAGGCTGGAACAGTACGAGTGTAAATGCAATTTTAAGTGGTAATGTGTTAAAGCTTGTTTCAAATGTGTGTATGTTCACAGATCCCTACATTTACCTCTTAGCATTTCTCCAGCTATCAAGGTAGGATCTTCTGGTAGAGCTGTTGAATGTTTTGGCTCTTCTGCTAATGGCTTAGCAGTTTAACCACAGACACTGTGTAAATTGTGCCTGAATGGCAAAGTCTCCTTTAATTTTGCCTTTTGTAAATTAGTCTCACGTTGGGAATGTTTTGTCCTGTTTAGATTATGACTCAAAATCAGTGGGGAGAACTGCATGGAAGTTGGAGCCTTGAGAATATGCAATTTACTTGAAAATCCATGTCAGTTGTGCATGACTGCGCCAGGAGACTGCATTTAATTCTCACTCATTTGGGTTCCTCAAAATCAGCACTGCAGCTTTAATTAAGACTAAAACTCTGATTTTTACGTCTGAAAGCCACGTGCAGCATAAGAAGCCTGGGCTGTCTGTGTGATCTGTGCGTATGTGTAGATGCCAGGCAATTACTGGTTCATTTAGATGTACATAAATCAATTTACTGTGCATTCTGATTCTGATTCTATTTGATCAAGACTATGTTAATCAGTAATATCAAGTTTATTGATCTCTCCTTTGGTCACAAATACACAGTTTTGCGCTGTTCAGGAGATTGGCATCATTTTGTTGGAGGCACAGATCACAGTAGTATTCATCTATTGAATGTTGGTTGTTTTTTTCCCCCCTGATGTTTGAGACATCTCCTTAAATGAGCAGAGCCAAACTCAAGCCAGTTAAGTACAGATCAATACAATGCACTTCTTTCTTCTGACATTTCTAGGTACCAACTGAATATGTTAAATGTTGAACTCCAGTTTGGGGTCTGTTGCAGATTTATGTTGATGCTTTGCTTTTCTTTGTTTTAGTGTTGTGCAATAGCTTGCTCTCCAGTTGTAAATACCATTGCAATCTAGAAACTTGAAATTGCTGTAAAGGCTTTGGTGCGTGTCTGTCAGCATCATTCACTTGAGCAGGGCAAGTTCAGGTTAGATCTTCCCTGTGAGGAAGGGAGGAGCTTTAAGGTCCTTTCCTGCCTGAATCATTCTGTGATTCTGTGTCCCTTAAACTGTGCTTAAAATGAAAACAGACAAATACTCAGTATTGCTTCTGGTAGCTGGGGAATCAGTGTCACCTGATTGGCAGAAGCTTTTTTGGACTCCACAGTCCTTAGTCTGCAGTTTGGTGATCATTGCTTCAATTTAGGCTGCTTGCAAGGGATCAAGTCTTGGCTCAGAGTGGTTGGTTGCCTGCAAATCTTCAGAACACATTCCCATTTAAGACAGTTCAGGAAGAACCTTTTTTATCTAAGGTAGCTCTTTCCTCCTCAGTATCTGCTCCTTTTCCCCCTCTTCTCTCCATTTGTGTGGAATATGTGAAAGGTTGGTCATGAGTTCTCCTGCACAAAGCCTTTCATCCCTTCTTCATAATAACACCTTCATTCTAGTTTAATCTCTGGTTGTCACTGAACTAAAGAGCACATGTTAAAGTCAAATCAGGTTTTTCTTACAAGCATAATATTTCCTCATGCTCTCTCCTGTTACTTTGTTCTCAGACTGAGAGCAATGAGTTCTGAGAGTTCTTGTACTGCATCAGTCTCACCCACACCAGAGCAACATTCCCATAGGAAACTTCCTTGGCACGATACCTTACCCATGGGGTTGCTTTTTCTCCTCCTGTGGTTTCTCCTGGTGAACAGGCACTAAGTGGTTTGTTTCTTTTGTTTGCATTCCTCCTGTCCCAAGAGATCCTATTAAAATCAGATTTGTATCTTGTGGGCTGTTACTCATCTGGGGAGAACATGAATGGGTAACCTGCCAGGACAGCAGAACAGGAATTGTAGGGCTTTCCACTGGCTTAAGAGTAGGGGATGTGCCAAAACAAACAAGGACCTTAAGTGATCAAAACAGTTGCTGTTGGTGTTGATTCACCTTGGTAGTTTTCAATGGTCAGCATTTACATCAGGGTTTGATATTTTGGTGAAATGTGAAATTACACTTTCCATTATTTTAAATAAGAAACTTATTAGAAGGGGATGACCCAGACATTGCAACCAAGACGTCTGGAGGCGTTTGCACTGTTTGCTTGCTTGTTTGATTTGGGTTTGGGTTGTGTTTTTTTCCCCCAGAAACGCATGAAGTGTACCTTCTGGTGCTTTGCTTTATGTTGCTTAACCAGGCTGTATTGAAATCTTCTCATAAGGTTGTCTTGTGTAACAGCCTTGGTACCACTGTCCTCAGATATGTGTTATATTGTTGTGCTGGTTATCATCATCTTGTGTCTTCAGTTAGTAAGGGCAGTCTTGTACTTCTCCGTTGTAAATATTGATCATTGCTGTGGCTTTGGCTGAATCTGTTCCCATGCATTTTTTCATTCCTGCGTTGGGCTTCATTGCAATGTGCTTTTTGGTCTTCAGTTTTCAAGGCCCCTCAGGACCTATCTGCTTACAGTTATTGAAGTCTCTCCTTCAGGACTCTCACTAACTGACATCCCACATAGTGGGATTTGCTCCTTATTGAATTTGCTCCTTACTGAATTGCCCAAGATAGTCTTTTATCTGCAAGTGCTTCACAAAACTGCTGGTTATTGTCTAGTTCTTCCTTTTTATTCTCCTTTTCTTTGTTCCACAGTAAGAAAATCCCCCAAAACAAACAAACAACAAAACTCCAAGAAAACCAAACCCACAAAAAACCCCAAACCAAAGCCCAAACCCCCCCCCCCCAAACCCCAGACTCACACTAACACAACTGTTGTTGTTGGAACCAGTTGGAACTGGATGATCTTAAGGTCCCTTCCAACCCAAACCAGTCTGGGATTCTAAGGTGTAACATGTGCCAACAGCTTTTACATGGTTTAATGCTTTTAAAGAAAAGAGCAGAGTTAGGAGTTGTAGCTCTGGTTCCTAGGATAGGGGAAGCAATTGAATACTGAGTGCTTGATATGATAGAGGCAGGTAACATCTTAGAATCCTAGAATAGTTAGGGTTGGAAAGGACCTTGAGGTCATCTCATTCCAACCCCCCTGCCATCTTGAGCATATATATATAGGCAAGTTGTTGTCTCCTTTTATTGCAAGACCTTGATATAAGTTTTTATTGCAGCCTGATGTAATAATCAGGTTTGTTGTCATTGTTGTCACCACAGTGGAATAACAACTTTTGATTTGCACCCAGTTTAAATATAGAGTACATGTAAGAGCAGAAAGGATTCTGAAGGGACACTTTAGTCTCGTCAGAACTGAGTTTTAAGTGAAGACACAAGAGCTAACTTCCTTTGTTTGTAGTTATTTGTACATTGCTGAGGTGTCCGAGGCTTTCCCTCAGTGTTCGTACAAAGGAAATTCTGCCTAATTTTACAGGGAGTAAAAAGAGGTTTTCTGAATGTTTAACTTGAGAAAAGGTCAAACCCAGGTGTGTAATCTTAACGTCAGTGACACCTTCTGGTGCTGTTTGCTGGAAATTCACTGTGTTGGTACCATTTAAGAATGCTGCTTTGTGGAAGAACATGACATAAATCAGAGAATCAGATAAGAGGAAGGTTTCATATCTCACTTCCAAAAAGCTGTGTAATTCCTTGTAGTTTTTACCTTAGTTTTGTTATTTTTTTGTGACAGCTTCCCCTGTTTCAGTCTGAACCCATCACCCCTTGTCCTATGGCTGCAGTCCCTGATGAAGAGTCCCTCTCCAGCATCCTTGTAGCCCCCTTCAGACACTGGAAGCTGCTCTGAGGTCTCCATGCAGCTTCTCTGCTCCAGGCTGAACAGCCTTAATGTTCTCAGCCTGTCTCCATACAGGAGGTGCTGCAGCCCCTGAGCATCCTCATGGCCTCCTCTGCACTTGCTCCAACAGGTCCATGTCCTTATGCTGTGGACACCAGCACTGCACACAGTGCTGCAAGTGGGGTCTCACCAGAGCAGAGGGGCAGGATCACCTCCCTGACCTGCTGCTTATGGTCCTGTTGATGCAGCTCAGCACAAGGGCAACATCAGTGGGGTTTTCTTTAGAATCCCTTTTATTAACAATAATTCTCTAAGTTTTTGGAGAGAAGTTGGAGACAGAGGAGTTTGAGGCCAAAGGAACACTGGGGGAGAAAGGGATCAAGAAGAAAAGAGGGCAGTGTGGTCCAAGTCCCATTGTGTTATCATCTAGTGGTGTAATACATGGGGAGATCTGTACCCCTGCTGAATAACGGAAGGTTTTGACTGGCAGCCTGCATAGAAATGTGGTAGTTAGCATTTTATTGTGGCCATAGGAGAAATGGATAGCATTCCATTATTCAGTACAGAAAAGAACAGTGTTTTACAGACCATTGGCAAAACCTTGCATAGCTCCTGCTCTGGGTTGTTTTCAGATTAGGCACTGAATTTACTGGGGGTGAGGCGCTCAGAGATGATGCTTTATTCAGGCAAGCATTAGTAATCTGTGTGTATTTATTGTTTGCCATCGTACCTCTTGTCCCTTTATTGCTTCTCTCTTTCTGAAACTGATTCCCAGTTTGACCGAATTCCTGTGTATTTGAGAGCATGGGTTCATTCATTTGGTTGCTTTGATGTTAATTTTGGTACCTCAAAAGTATCACAGTATATTCTATGAAACAATTAACGTAATAGTTTTAAGTATTTTCTTGGAAATAACTCCTTGACCTCATCAAAAATGGAACTTTGTAAGAAGTTAACAGTCCTTCCTTATGTTTGTGTAGGGGAAAATGCAGTGTTGCACTTCTGAATGAGACCGAATCTGTGCTGTCATACCTGGAGAAAGAGGTAAGATGTGACTTGTGCTTGGATAAATACTAGGATGGGTTTTGTGTTGGGGTTTTTTATGGGTGTGTTAGTTATAAATGGGCAAATAAGAGTTTGAAAATCTTTTCTTGAATGATAAGTTAGAAAAATTACATTGCAGAAAACACTGATTTGACAAATGCTGTTGAGCAAAGGTTTTTTCCCCACTCTCACATGGTGGGTTTGGTATTAATATGGTTGTGTTTCAAAAATCAGTAATTCCAAGTAATTCCTAACACATACTACAAAAGAAAATGATCCAGACGTTTTCCTGTAGACACTGAAGGGGAATTCACATGGTGCCTTTTCCCCCTCTTGTTTTATCTTCTTTTCTATCTCTTTCTTTTTCCATCCCCCCTCCCGCTCCCCCAAATGGATTCTAGAAAGAAGAATATTCTGTAGTTAATGGACAGAGAGAGCAAAAGAGGCTCCTGAGGGCAGTTTAGCCAAGGAGTTTAATTCCCATGTCTCTGCATTACTGCATGGCAGTAACTTATCACCTTTAATTTCTTGTGAAAGGAGCTGAAACTTCTGAGCTTTACCAGAGGGAAGGAAACTTTCTGACAATTTGACAGATAATTGTATTGCAAAATACCCTCAAAATACACCCATCTCTCTGCAGAATGTTTTAATGTACCATCAGGCAGGCAGTGGGTTCTACCTGAAATGAGCATGTCTTTGTATTTCTGTTCCGAAACCACTGCTGACCAGTAACAGGACTTACTTATCCTTCAGGTGACCGTAGCAGGTGTTTTGGTGTAAGCCCCTTTCAGCCACTGGCAGTTTGTCATGCTCTTTTCAGGTTAATTTATAATGCAGAGTCAATATGGTAGAGATTTTGGGGAGGAAACATGTTCAATTCAGAAAGCAGGTAACATTAATTCTTTTCAAACCCATTTATACTTCTTTGTGTGTGAATCTTCTCATTACTCATCTGTCCTGAAACAACAATGAGGGAAGCTTCAGCAAGGCATTTAAAAGTACTCATGAAACACCCTTCTTATGTCAAGTAAGGAGGACTGTCCCAAATCTGTGCTCTCTTAAAGTGTGTGTGGATGGTTGATTAAAAACCGTTATGGTGTTGCAAATGTGTCTTCTTTCTTAGGATACCTTCTTTTATTCACTGGTGTATGATCCATCGCTGAAAACGCTTTTAGCAGACAAGGGAGAAATCCGAGTGGGGCCTCGCTACCAAGCAGATGTGCCAGATATGCTTGCAGAAGGTAAGTCTATGATCTTTGATTAGTCAAACACATTCTTGCCTTGCATTACTTCTGCTGACTTTCTGACATAACCTAATCTGTATAGAGGTAGAGAAGGTAAAGTAGTAGGTGCTAGAAAATTGACAAGTGCCACTAAATGTTATGAAGCAAGGCTACTTGAAGAGCTGCTGAAAGGATATGTTTCCAGGTTATGCGTAACACAGTTAAGGCAGTGTTTGTTCATTTAATGGTACTTTAGGTCTTTAATATAGGCCGGATGGTAAGATGTTGGGGACCAACCCGTTTTGTAGAATTAGGACATGTAACAGAACAAGCAAAAAATGCACCCTCTGTGTCCCTTTTGAGACAGGCTCTGCACAGAGAGTGTGTTTGTGTCTTATATTAAACTAGTGGCTTCCATCAAACCATCTCACCTGTTTTGTGGCAGGACTGAAATAAATCTTCCAAGTCTTAGCATATCTTTAAAGTCGCTGGTATTTAAATTGTATTTTATCTCTATAAAATTGAGCACAACCACCTGTGCCTGAGTCTTCTGCTGCATAGGAACCTGATTCTTTTAAAGGAAACTTCAAGTGCAGTATGTACTTAGTGTTGAATGTTATTTAATGGTAGTGATTGCAGCTGTGTTTTACGTATGAGGTTACATTTACTTAGTACATTTTAAAATAAGCTGGGTGTTTTTCAATGAAATGTGCATTCTACACTGGGTGCTTACAGACCAAAGTTTCCTCAGAATTATCTACACATAGATACAATTGTCAAGAATCTCTGTATTATTCCTTAGTAAGAAGAGATGATGTGACAGGAATATTACTTGCAGTAATTCACAGGAGTTCTGAATGCACTGAATGGGTATATTTGTGACTTTAAGTGGTGTGTTTTCCATTTGTCATGGGCTGCTTTTTTGTTCCTGCTATTGTTTTGTTTCACACAAAACAAGCATTATTTCTACAAAGCTTGGTTATTAAACTGAATAAAACAATAACAATTTGACTTCTAGCAAGTGGCAGATGGTTTCCTAACAGAAATTCCATTTTCTAATGGAATGTTTAGTAGCTCACCTGCATTGTTACACTTCTCTTTTAATAACCAGAAATAAGTCCGAGGAAGTCTTTTCCACTCTTGCATGTAAGGAATACAGACTTGTTTTAGAACAAGTGTGCCTGTTGTAGGGAAGCATTCGTATGCTCAAGAGGAAAGCTCCCAAGAGATTAAAACAAAATGACTGTCTCAATGCGTGTATCAAGTAGGCAGGAGGTACTGATGTGCTTCCAAAGTGGCTGGTTGAATTGCTGGGTTTTCAGGATGAGCTAGGTTTGTCTGCCAGGCAGGAAGTCTTCTCCCCCTAAATTCTAGCTCAGCGCAGAGCCCTAAGTATGGAATAGTGAATACTACATAGAAAGTAACAAGTAAATAGTTTTCCTGTGGGAATTTTACTCCTTTTTTTTTCCTCTCCTTCTAAAATTGAATTCCATATTTATTAAAAGTTAAGTTACTGAGTTCTTCTGGAGCATAACTCTGAGTTAAATCCTTGCTTCAGTTAAATGAGTACAAGATCTTCCACTTACATCATGAAGACAGGATTTTGCTGGGTGTTTTTCTCCCCAGAGTGCAGTAAGTGATGCAGTTGTCTTGCTGACTTGAGTAGGCAGTAGTAGTCCCTCAGCTATTAAGGTTCAAAAAGAAAGACCAGGTTGCCCGCAGAGCAAAGATCTGTTATGGATCTGTTACGGTATATGGAGCACTTCTTTGGCAGTTCAGTTGGATTACTCTGCATTTATTTCTATTGACTGGTGGAAGAAAAGAGTTTGTAGGATAAAAATAGCTGAATTATTCTAGTTTTGACTGATAGTTATCTAAATGTTTTCATAGCCTGCTGACCTCCAAGGATAAGAACAGGATGATTCAGCTGTTACTGTGTCTTTATGTAAGCTGACAGCCTGGAAATTAATCCTTCTCCAACAAGCCTTTACATTCATGAAAACAAATATAAACAATGTGTAAAATGAATAGAATCAAACAGATACGTTTGGAAATGATGGGATTCTGTGAAGAATTCTCAATCTTGGAATCAACTTTTCAAGCCTAGATTGTTAAAAATGCCTAACGAATGATCTGTATGTCCAGATTATTATGCCATAGTGTATAACTTTGAAAAACTAAAAACCACAGAGCAATCACCTTAAATTAAAAGAGTTTTTAGCTGATTTCGAGTCAGCTAGGTACCACTTGAGAAAAATCATGTTTTACATCATCTGGTAATAGTGTAATGTACTAAAACAGAGAGCGTTGCTAACTTGATTCCCACGTAACATTTGTCCTTTAATGTAAAGGAGCGGTACCTTGAATACCTCTTCAGAAGTGGTTGGTAGGCAGATTGTATGTTGATAGAAAATCCCCAAAGCCATTTTTAAGAAGGTTTAGCAAAAACCAAATTCACCCTCCACCAGTTTATTTCATTTTAGAAGTTCCTGGCCTATAAATGCAGTTTGGATGAGTGCAGACGTGTCAGTTCAGGTTAGGTTTCAGATGACCACGCAGAAAGGGGCTGGAAGAGAAAAAAAGGCCTTCCATATATATTCAAAACCCATTAAATGGTTTTGCTGTAAGCATAGTGGTGCATTGTAGTAGATTAACAATTCAAACAGCTTGCATTTTCTGGGCACTGTGGTAATTTATGCCCTGCCTGAATGAACTACCTTTTTATCCTAGTGTTTATTGGATAAAAATGGTCTTGGTGGGAATAGTTTACTTCGGTTTTGCTTGCATTGATGTTGCCATTTTTTATTGTCCTTGAATAAAACATACTCTGAAGCCTGGTGTTCAGGCCAGACCTTTGGGTAACGCAGCATACCTCCCCCCAGCCCCATGGGTGAGCTGGATAACTTAATATTTCTCTATTATTTTTGAAATAAAAAGAATGTTTTCCTTTTCAAAAGCCTAAAATATTACAAAGTATTCCAGATCAAACTAGTTTTCTACTTTGAGATGCATTGAATCAAATCCCTTAAGTGATTAGAGTAAACAAATACAAGCAAAGTTTAAATCTGGTTGAAAAAGCCTGAGCCTTGCTTGGCTACACTGCTTATGTGTGTAGCTGAATTGCTTAGGTTAAGCATCTTTGGAGAAAGAGCAAACTAGATTTCTTTCTGCAGTCTCTTATGACTTTTGTTAGGAGCAGCTTTAGGGGTAAAACTATGATCAGAGTTGTCAGATTAAAATGATAGTACTTACTTCTCTCCTGTCAGGGTCTGACTGGATAAAACCCAGTGTTGAAAATACTGTGTTTGTGATGTGAATTGTGAGTGAAATCAAGATGCAGACAGGGTCGAGTACCACAGTCAGTATATAACAAAATGTAATGGTTACAAAAAAGATGATAGTTGTAAAACGCACTAGGACAGATTGGAAAAGGGGTAGAAATGAAGCAAGAATTCAGAGTGCAGAGAGAAATAGTCACCACTGGGATCCAGTCCATAGTCATCATCTTCAGTGGTGGGTGAACCCAACAACCGAGAGAACCAAAACATGCACTGGGACACAAGAGCATCTTGTTTCAAGTATCCCTGCTCTACAGTGCAGGAGCAAAGTACCTGGTTCTCTGCATGTGATGGCCAGAAGCTGCTGTCGGGTGCATCCACCTGCTGTGTTTGGTCAACAGCTTGTAAAATAAGTAACTGATAAGCTCATTAAAAACCCCAAGCAAAAAAAATCACCATCAAATTTTGCTTTAGCCAAGTTGTCCTTAAGTATGTGAGGTGTGATTTTTCTTTATGAAACACTTACTGACCCATCTCCAGTGTGTCTTTGTTTCAGTTTCTACCGATTTAGCTTAGTATAGCTATAAACCTTGACAGTGCTTAGTATGCCCTTCTTCACACCCTAGGTAACACAGGTGGGTTTGAGTTCACATGTTGTGATCAGTAGCTGTTGTACCCTTGAGTTCCTGTGGAGATCTTGAGGGAATGCTTGTCCAAACCCAAGTAACTTGGTACTTTTCCTATGGTGTAATTGTTGTGTAACGTCTCCTACAGATGCTTCATTTTGAAGTAGATCTTCTAGGTCTCTCAGGAAGCATGTGAACCTCTCCAGTTTTGTCCAGTTGTCACAAATACAGACAACTAATTTGATTTCTCTGCTGACATTTAACTTGAATTCCCCTTACTTGCTCTTTTAAACACATCATATTGCCAAGGTCTTAGACCCTTAGGTAGTATATAGGTCTTTTGACTCTTGATTATCAGAGAAGACTTTAGTCTGAAATTTGGACAATGTTGTAGCCAATAGGAGGGTGAAAAAGGAGTGACAAGACTTAAAATATCCCAGTAACCCTCTATCTGGTAGTGTGCCTCAGTCACAAGGACAGTTTTCTTCCTCTGTGTTGTGAGATGACATTGATTTTGTTCTAGCTGAAGGGAAGATTACAGCATATGAAGGTACTTTTAGTCATGTGTTTTATGAATGTGTGAAATGTACTGGGGGATGAGGGTGCTGAGGGGAGCAGCTCTCTGGGAAAGGCCCTGAGGTGCTGGCAGGTAGGTGGAGGATGGATGTGAGCCAGCCATGTACCCTGGCAGCAAAGGAGGCCAACAGCATCTTGGGCTGTGTCCCCTGACACATAGCCTGTAGAGCAAGGGAGGTGATCATCCCACTTCACTGAGCGTTCATTAGATCACATCTACATACTGATCCAGAGACTGGTTTGGGTTGGAAGGGACATAAAAGCTCATCCAGTTCCAAGCCCCTGTGAGCCTGCTTTGAAGAGCAGGTTGGGCTGGAGACCTCTATGAAGAGAAGCTGCAAGAGAAACCTCAAGCTGCTGCTTGGTCACTTTCCCTCCAGTGGTGGTGTTGGGATAACTTCTTTGTATGTGTTTAGTCACTGCCATTAGCATGCTCAGTTTCAAGTGACTTTTCCCATAAAGGCTTGGAACAATACATTGAGCTTCTAGCAAATCTCAGTCCGAAAATGAAAGGACACCCAAAGATTAGGAAGTGCAAACACCAACGTTAAGCTAACAACATTAATACCTACCAAAATTCTTTAATATAGTTAGATTATGATACTGCAATGTAAGGAAAAGTGTAACTTCTGCATAGTATGATTCAGTGTAACAGAGCAGCTATTGACCTGAATTGCTTGTGTCCAGTGCTCTGCTCCTCTGGCTCTGCCCATAGTGCCTGCTGTAAGGATTCTGAGTGCTGGGAAACTCATGTGGAGCTGGAGAGGACCAGGTCAGAGTAGAAGAATGCTGTCTAGAATTGATTCATCTCAGCTGAATGTGGATTTCTGCAGTAGATCGGAGGATGTTTAAGTTAGATGAGATGAATCTGGACACAGGTAATAAATACATCAGAGCAAAACTCCTCTTTTTGTGTACTCAGATATATTTTGTTCTCAAATGGGAGTTTCTGTTGGTTGCACTTTTCAAGTTCACATGTAATTTTCTCTAGAGCACCTTCTAAAAGCAGGAACTGTTTCTTGAGGGTTAGCAAATTGAAATATGGTGGTTACGTGTCCAGTTGGCAGGTTTTTGTCTTGGATTAAGCTTAGTGGAGTAAATTTTGCATAGTTAACTGTCAAATGCATGATCACCACAGATAATAAAATATACAGTGCTGTTCATGTCAAAGTTTGATAGGATTATAATATCCTTTATGTCAGCCTTCTCCATCTCTTTTCTAGGGACTTCGGTTAGTGATTTATGTACTGGGCAACTAGATGCACATTTATAGGCTTTGGTCAGTTCTACTGTAAATCAAACAAGGCCCATGTAAGTGGCCTGTGTGTGCCTCTTATCAGTGAAGACCCATTTACTTCTGCCTAACCTCGCAGAAGAAGGGGTGAGCTGTAGTTGAGGTGTGCAGCCACATGTCCTGCAGTGGCTCCATGAGGTGTTTGTAAACTTTGCATTAGAAACCAGAGTTTTCTCTGAAGTCTTCTCAGTAGTGTTATTTTAAGATGGTTTTTGCCTTTTGGTGCAGTTGGTTGAGGTATTAAGCGCATCTGTCCTTGTGATCAAACACTTACATGGATTAAGTTGGTTCTTCCTTATGCACTTACGATACAAACACTATCACATCAAATCACATTGTGATCAAAATCACATAATGTGGTAATGTAAGTTTCTGCACTTCAGTTCTCATCAGATTATTCACAACCTCCATGCTAGCAGTCAAATGATAAATCAGAAGGGTTGAAACTGTGCTTTTAGCAAATGGATCCTAGAAGAGCTGTTCAGCAGTTGTTGAGGTTGTGCATGTCATGCTGCTTGGGGATTGTTTAGTGATCTTGTTTTCTCCCTCTCTGTCCCTGCCCTGAATTGTAAAAGCAGGTCTTCCTTTCTCAGGTTTTTATGCTTGAAGTCAGTTGGAGTTTTAGCTTCCTCACAAGAGAGCTGTGATTTCCGTCTGCCTTTAGCTTCTTGAGGAGACATAGGCGTCTTTTCCTATGTTTGTTATCAACCTTATGTTTTTCAGCAACATAGAATCATTAAATGGTTTGGGTTGGAAAGGACCTGAAGCTCATCCCGTTCCTACCCCCTACCACAGGCAGGGACACCTCATGACTACGGTTGGAAATGCTTGTTAATGAATACCTATAGAGCCCTGGCTGAAGTTTGTCAGATACTAAATGAGTTCTGTGGGATAGTCAGGATACAGTTACTTATTAGATGTTGTGTATATGCTTATTATCTCAATGTAACTCAGGCGAGCGCTCAAGCCACATCTCAGGCAGCAATATCTTAGTGTTTAATTGACTTTGCTGTTAGTTTCCACCTCAGTAACTTCCTAAATGGACTTTACTGCAAGTTTTTTGTTTCGTTTGCTGTAAGTCACATTTTTTCATTTAAGTATATTCTGGGGCAGATGAAAACCCAGTATCAGCTGCAGATGAAATGTAGTTTTTTCCACTTGAACAAGTCAAAATGCATTTCATCCCAACGAGAAGAGTCCTCTTGAAGTTATGTTTTGGTTAAATTTATGCAATTGAGTAGTCCCATTTATCTCCAGAAAACTGGTCCTGGGGAATTTACATATTTATAACATAAATCATATTAATTTGTTTTATTTATTTAAATACAGACATTTCAGGACCAGAGATTTCATTTTGATTTAGTGGGTGGTTGGGTTTTTTAAAGACTCCAGTGTCAATGCATTGTGGTCTACGTATTTTAAATGCTGTTAATATTCACATGGAGTATGGTACTGTCACTATTTATACACTGAATCTTGCATTCCTAAGGACTGTATTGCTTCCTGTGGTGTTATTTCAGGCGTTCAGAAAAGCTGTTGTAATCTTTCTGTGTTCAGATTGGAATAGGTGCTAGACCACTGCACGGTGTGTGCCAACCAGAGCATCATCTCAAATAGGAGTGCAGGGTGGGGAATCTGGGTGCAAGTCACACTGTTCAGGTTTATTCACAGATGTCAAAGGAGAACAAGAAGCTAATTCCAGAATAAAGGGGAATTTCAGGTATATTTTCATTAGTTGAATACTTACAATTGCCTTTGAAGTGAAGGTGACCTTGTAGTTTTATGCAATATATTAATGTAGGTCGTTGCCTTTAGATTTGCCATAAAAAGCTAAAATGAAAGGGCTGACTTTTTTATTAGTTAATTTTTGTGACAGTGGAGATTCTACCTAAATGTGATTTAATGAAAGGGCTATAAAGTGAGGAATACTGTGGTTGTAGGACATTATGTTTCCTTGTTATCTGATCTGTGGAGGTCCCTTTTTGCATACTGTTCTACAGGGTTTTGAGGAAGAGGCAACCTAGTTTGTTTCTTTCTTCCAGCATTGTGCATTCACATAAGCCAGGTCTTCTTGATGCAGCATTTAGGGAGGATGTGGTCATTCCTGCACGGGTGCAGTTTAGTTTATCCAGAGCTCAGCTGTAATTCTGTTTATTCCTAGGGATTTAGAACTTGATGAATTAAAGCTCTTTTGAGTGCTTTGTGAGGTCTTGTCTTTGCATCGTCAGTGAGGGATTTATAAGTACTGTGAGGCTGAGCACTGAAAGAGCTCTGAGCTCCTTGGAGTTGGAGGTGATCTTAACTCCAAAAGGATCTGCCAAGTGAAGGATGACTGCATTTTTTTATAGACCTGAGCTCTAGAGGGTAGGAGGTGATGGAACTGTGCTCAGCAGCAGTTTAAGTTACTGTAGGCAAATAATGGGCTTGTATCGCCTGGTGTCTTTAGTTTATAGTCTCTATACAGGCAGTCTTCATACAGCTTGGTTTTCATTTCTGGTCTTCAGACATGCATTATGTTTCTAAGTTGAGTTGTACCATAAGATGTGTGTAAACTTGCAACTCATTATCTGAATGGCTAATGAAATCTTGAATGTGTATCTGTGAGGCAGGCTAGAGGGGGGGAATGCTCTCCAACTGTGAAAGGTAAACAGATAACTTTCCTCTTGCCTACACTTCTGAAATAATCTAAGCTTTCTCACATTGCTTTGATCAGAGGCAGTATTTGCACATACCTCAGTTTTATTTTTGGCAAAGTGTAAGCTTTAGAACCATTTCCTGGCTGATTTGTGATTATCAGTGCTGGGGAGAATCACAAATGACAACGGATAAGGTTAAAAATGGGTACTGAGAATTCGATGTCTGCAGAGCTTTCATAGTTGAGAACGCAGACAGCAAGCTGTTTACTGTGAATTCAGTTTACCCAGCGTTGAACTCATTAAGTGTCAGTAGATGGTTTGTACATCCACCCAAAAGATGTCTTTCCTCCTGTAAAATGTAGTCTCCCTGTGGCAGTTACTTTGGTGTTTTATAACCTGCTTTCTGTGTTAAACTGTGCATTCCTCCCTGTGTGGTTGTTTGTGAAGAGCTGGCTGGTAATTAACCTCTGGGTATGAGTGCATAATTCATTTTCTGCAACAGGATTATGCTGACTGCTTTAGAGGGGAGCTAATGAACTCTTCATTGAAGGAGAAAGCTCAGATTTTGCTGTAGGCAGGCTTAATATCTGGAGCTTTGTTTATACCTGGACAGCAGGAGCAAATCCAGTGTGATGCTGTTCTCCTCAGCTGTAAGTTAGAGGAAAAGCTTGCAGACAGGCAGTCTTAATAGCAGCATGGGCAGGTGGTTCAAGGGTTGAAGCCTCCATTTCAGTGATTTTTCAATCCCAGCACATGAAACAATGCCCTAAAACACATCTAGGAGTACCTGCAGTTAGCATACTGGCAAAGGGTTCTGGCAGAAATCATCTAACTGCTGTATCTGCTAAATCTGGTCCAATATGTCAGTAACAGTCTTGTTGCACCTGCACTAACGGAGGGTAAGAGCTGACAAGCACCTCTGTTAGACATCCCTGCAGTGCAGCCAAGAGATATTCCTGTTTCACAGGTATAAAACTGAAACACAAGGATGAAGACACTGGGTTTACTTCTTAGATACCTGCTAAGCATTGCAGATACATAAACATCTACAACTGCCTTCATGTTTCTGTGCTTGGGTATCTTTTGAGTCTGAGTAATTAATACATGGGTCAAAACTCCTGCCTGATGTCAAGAGGTTGTACCAAGCCCTGAAAGGACTTCCATAGTAGGAGGAACTCTGTTGTACAACCTACTGGTCCCATGTCCAGTGCTGTCCGTGGTTATGCCTGCTTTCTTCCTGTGACCAGAACATCACAACTACAGGGTTTCTGTCCCATGCGATTAAGGATTTAGCAGCCGGTACCTCTGTTTTGCATATGAGGAAAGATGGATTCACTCAGAAAGATAAGCACTGCAGATGTTCAGTTTATATATTTGTGTTGAAGTGACTGCTGAGTTGCTTCTTGAAAAGGAGAATCAAAAGACATTGGGAAAAATGGGGCAAATTGTGCAAAATTCATGAGTAGGACTTTGTCCCTGAGCAATGGTTGTTTTTCAGTCGGGTACTGCATCAAGTGGCTGTCATCAAAAGTGGAATTGTTTCCTTGAAAACCATACTTTTACAGGATCCAACTTGTAGATTTAATATTTCAGTTTCTTAAAAGGATCTGACATTGCAGCATCGTTACAAACCTGTGCAATTAAAATAGCTGTACTCTAAGCAATGTTCATACTTACCCTTGCCTTCGAACCGAAGGTGACCTTGTAGTCTTATGCACTGTGTTAAGAAGAAGAATCAATCTCTGTTGTAAGAAGAACATAGAATCATGCTGAACTAATTACCTTGGGGTATTTGCCTACAGGAAGTACAGTCTGACTGAGTGGATCTTTAATTTCTTGCAGATCATTTTGATTGCATTTGCTTAAAAGTAGCATTTGGCTTATTTCTATAGAACTGTTCTTGTTGGGGTTTTTTGTTTGGGGGGGGCATGGAGGGATGGTCTGTCATACTTTCCTCTGTTTAAAAAGACCAGCTGAGATGCAGAACTTCATTTGCTGTGGGGGGTTCTTTCTTTTGCGTGCTTTGTTTGCTTGGTTTGGGGTTTTTTTATTGGAGGAGAACCATGTGGAGTGCAGCATCGAATGATTGATGAGGAGGAAATCAGGTGTATTCCTGGCCTTTTACTAGTGTTTTCCAGTAAAATGAATCTTCAGGATTAGATTGGCTGTAATAATACCATAAGCAGTGCTCAAAACAAATTGGATGCGCTGGTGTGTCATACCAGCCATTCAGATAGGTAGCTTAGCACTTCTCAGGAGCTGGAACTGGTGTGCTGGTGGTGAGGAAAGGTAACACTTGTAAAATGCATTCTCTGATGCAACACTGAAAGTGTTAGAAGTTAAACTCCCCCATTGTGTTTGTGTCCTTGAGTTTGCATTATAAGGAATTAATACTGTGGCAACTTGGATAGCTGTTCGGTTGGAATGTCTTGGGGTTCTGTGTCAAATTCAACAATATTTGAACATTAAAGATCCAAGTAGAAGTGTTAACAGAGAAATCCAGTCCTGGCTTTAAAGGGTTCTGCCACCTTAAAAATCCTGTAGTATAAGTTAGCATGATTGACTAAGGGCACACAGCGCAAGGAATAAAGAGGGGGTTTATAACTTCTTGTATTGAAGGAAGACTTCTGGAAAGAAGACCTGCTGGTGTGATCCTCTTGTGTGGAATCTTTCAACACATTAAAAGGAAGTTAAACCAAATCTTTATTCCTGAAATACCTTGTTAAGGGATTCCTGTAGCCCCACTTGCCTCCATGATTTGATCTCTGTTAGGTTACTTTTCTCCTGTTTCAGTGGGAATATCATGCCATTTAAGTAGAAAATGGGGAACGAAGCCTTTTTTTTAGGGCAGGTTGGTAGCAACCACATATTTTCTGCAGCAATACTTAATATTGCAGATACTACATTATATGTGTTTGGATTGTTTTGGTAGTGATGCTCCGTTGCTCCAAACCCACTGATGTCTCCTGCTGTTACAAAATACTGTTTGGCAGTATGTCAGGCTTACCTTCCTCACAAGTTACACCAGCATCCTGTAGGAGCAGCTGGTTAGGTACCTCCAGCTGAAGGTGGATGGGTAGTACTGCAGTTTTGTTCACCTCTCTGCAAACTTGATTGAGGAGAGTGACACGTTTAGTTTGCTTGTGCTGTGCTTGCATGAGGTTTCCTCCTTGTGGGCAGTATACCATCAGGGTGTGATGTCCTGAAACAGTTAACTAGCATTAAAGACATTTAAAAACTTATATATTAACAGATTGAAATGAAGTGCTCAGAGATTATTTATAAGATGTAGAACATCACCCACAATGCGTCTGTCACAGATGGAAAATATGAATGTATTGACAGGTCTGTAGTCCATCGAACAAGTTTATAGATCTGAAATCCTACCCAAGCTTGCCAGAAGTTAACAGTTTGTCTCCAGTACCGGATTTGAATTCACTTAAGCAGAAGTCCCATTAAACAGGCAATTCTTGCTTGCCCCTGTATCAGAACAAAGCAATTTACTGTCTTTTTCTTAGAATGTGACTGTGAAATGTGTTCCTGAAACATTAGCCATGCAGCATGGTGCACTTCTAACTAGTGTATTAGATAGGGGTAAACACATATACCACATGTTCGTTTCCTTCCAGAGTGAACGTGCTAGAGAGACTCCACCGTGTATGAGCTGGTTTCAGAAGAGCCATGCTTGGCTTGCACTCTGCTCCCAGGCTCTGAAGTGTACAGGTTATTTCATGTCTTGATGGTGCTCAGAGTGACTCTTTTCATTAAGTCATAAGCAGCAGCACAGACAAAAGTGATCTGTGTGCTCAGGGGAGACTACACACACCTAGGGTTTCAAAGGAAACGGAATGGCTGTATTTGAGAACAGGGTTTTATTCTTGTAGTCACTCGTATAAGTCAGAGACAAGTCCTGGCAGCCAACTAGGCTTTCACATGTTCACTGAAGGAAGAACACGCCCAGATGATAAAACACCAAGGAAAGACAATGATTTTAACTTGGCTCTTGTCATCTCTTGTGGCCACAAATGTGTTGGCCACATCCCAAGGGTAAATTTTCTCGTCCTAGTAGAATATGTGGTGGAATATAGTAGAATGTACTCCGTCATTCTCTGTGGTGTTTCTCATTTTGCAGTATAAGTTGCTGGTGTTGTAATCAAGTGGTCAGACAAGATTGAGGCTTCCCTGTGAACGTGAATCATTGCAGCAGTTTCACACTTCACAAATGGAGTTGGGAAATGATGATGTAGTACATAGTAACTTTCTTGTGCTGTAGCCTTACATGTTGTTTTATAAGAAGATATAACTAGTTAATGTACACAGCAATTTTAATGTGTGACTTGTGTTACCAATACAAACAATGTAGTGGCTGAGAGCAAGAGGTGAAGAAGTAATTCACTGTAGTAGACAGCGTTTTTTCATAATGATTTTTGGTTTGGGGCATAGAATACAAATTGGGTGTAATTTAATTGCTGAAGCTGGCAAAGTGTAACATTAATTTTAATATGGCTTAAGTGAAACAGTAACTTTTATATAGTTGAGAAGCAATTTAAAGAAACCGCTGGTTACTTAGCTTATGGTTTCAAGTTTATAATCACATGTTATTAAAGTTCTTTGGTACTGTGCCTCCTTAAACTGAAATGCTGATGTTAAGGGAAGATATTTATTTTACTGATGCTGCCTTATGAAGTTTGAATGGATAACTGCTGATTGTTAAGTACTGTGTGTATGTTTAAAAATGTACAATGTCTCTTTTAAACGTAGTACTAGAAATACACAGAGGAAAACATTGTGAGTAATAAGTGTTTTGTCCCATCTACCTTTTGACAGGAGAATTAGATGACAGAGAACAGGCAAAGCTGGAAGTAAAAGTATGGGATCCAGATAGCCCCCTTACTGACCGTCAGATTGACCAGTTTTTAGTTGTAGCACGGTAAGATTAAAATCCTCTCATAAAAACAAATTCCTTTTCCTTTTCCTACTGACTATTTATTCCCCTATATCGCATTACTCAACTTGTTTGCCATTTTGTGAGCCCTTCTCTTTCCCACACTTAGCTAAAAGAGAAAATCAGACTATAACCTTCTGCATATTCATTGAAGCTGCCAAAACAGAGAAGAGTTTTGGAATAATGCTACATCCCCTGTATATCAGGTTATAGTAGAATTTGCTGTCTGACATGTAGACATCACTCTGTTTTCCCCTCACTCTAAATGAAATGGGATTTCAGTGCTTAATGTTTCTGTCCTGGATTATGACCCTTGGGATTTTGTAGTATAAAATACAAGTGAAGAGCAGAACTCAAGGAAATGGGAACAGATGAAACGGGTGCAGAACTTGCCCACTTTGCATTGAAGCTGAGTAATGTGCAGGGCAATTATTTTGGGTGGATGTTGAAATAAACGTTTGGATGTATTTTGTTAGTGGAAAAAATGTGGTCAGTTCCATTTTATAACTGAGATTTAATTTATACATTAAACGAGAGGAGCATCAAAGCCTTTGGAATTCATCAGTACCTGAATTATTTCTCTCTATTTAAAAAGAGGACTTCCAAAACTCTTCAGGCTTCTTAACTGAAGGACAGCGCTACACTCATACAGCGTGTTTTGCCTGACCTGTAATTGAAATATAGTCCAAAGGTACTGTTGTAATGATGGCACAGAACTGGTATTGCCAGCTAATGTAGGGAATTTATCCTGATCCCTCCATCTCCTGTCTTTTCTATAACCTGGTTGCACAGCATGGTCTCAAATCTTCTCAGGCACATAATCCTTTTGTGTTGTTTCCAGCTTTTGTTCCTTGTTCTTTTTCCCTTTTGACCAAAGCATTTCAGGAGAGGGAATGGAGAAGCTGCTTCATTTTTTACAGCTTATGTACAGGGAAATGGGTTGGTGATTTAGTCTTTTACAGGTCAGATACTGACCCACCTGGGTTTGTTCTTCCTCCTGGACTTTGCAGTGCTGTGTCCTTTCTAAACAGCAGTAAGAATTGCCTGCCCCTGTTACATTTCCAAGCAAGCCAGACGGGCGTAGGTGTTCAAATGCATCCTTTAAGACGATCACAATGCCTGAGAAGTGCTCTGTAGAACAAAACTGCTCCTATCACCAGTAATAAAAAACCCAGACATGTGTGGGCAAACCATTGTGGGGTACCCTAAAAACAAACCAACACCCACGTGAAGGTTATGTGCATTTTGTAAGAGTTCATGCATTGCCTTCCCATCCCTTTGCTCCCCGTTTTGTGCCCCCTCCAGAAGCTGAAATAGTGTCCTGTGAAGCTGACAGTGCTCCCAGTCTGCTGCAGGAAAGTGAAAGAGAAGCAGTGAAGTTCTACAGGAAAAACATTCTCCTCTCTTCATCACTTTCCTTAAGACATCCTGTGCAATGCCCTGACCAAGGATGTATTCCTCTCTGTAAAGGTTTCTGTTACGACAGGAATGGGTCTTGGTCATCGCTGATAAATTACAACTATCCAGGATGTTTTGGCAGGCAATCACTGATGACTGTCTGTAATCAGATGTTACTAGGGTACCGCTTCATTGATGTACATCCACAAATTTCCCTTCACCTTTGTAAGCTGCTTTTGAGCTGACAGAAGCTATTCCCAAGCTCCTATACCTTTATATTCACAGGCTGCAAGATCACATTGCTGTTGCATTAAGTGCTTCTGAGACAAATTTTGACCTATTTTTGGAGAAGTCATTCTCCTTTAATGATTGTGGCAGCTTTAAATTCAGTTGTGTGCTTGCAGGTACAAGCTTTCATTATACCGGACCATTAAAAGCTTCTTGAGTAAGAGCAGAGGGGCCTACAAGGATGCTGGAGAGGGACTGTTCATCAGGGACTGCAGCCATAGGACAAGGGGTGATGGGTTCAGACTGAAACAGGGCAAGTTCAGGTTAGATCTAGGGCAGAAGCTGTTCCCTGTGAGGGTGCTGAGGCGCTGGCACAGGGTGCCCAGAGAAGCTGTGGCTGCCACATCCCTGGCAGTGCTCAGGCTGCACAGCCTTTGGGTGGCATCACAAGTTTGCTTTTAGGCATGTGGCTTTCCCAAGTCTTGCAGGAATTCCCAAGTCCCTCAGGAATAACAAGCCTTGTATGCTTGCTCAGTCTGGGTCTGTCAGCAAGCCCTGGTGTGCTGGATATACAGCTAGAATATGCTGATCCTGTCCAGAAATTGGAGATTTTGGAAAAATGCATGTGACTACTTGAATGGAAGGACCCTTAACTTTGAGCTGCCTAAGGAGTCATGCTTGCTTGCAGATCCTGAAAGTACCTTATTGTTACTTAAGCATAATTTGGGCAAGGGCTCTTGCTTGAACTAGCAAAAAGCATCTGCATCTGTTAGAAGGAGCTTGAGGCATCAAACTAATGTTATCCTGGTTTTGAGCTGGTTTTTGGTAATGCAGTGTCATTTATATTCTGGCAGTGGGAATTCTGACACTGTTTTCTGCTCTACTCAAATGTAATCATCAAATGTGGAATCATCAGGTTTTGTGTCTACCAGCTTTAAGGAACAGGCCTCTGAGAAGCTGCAACAGCAGTTCAGATCTGTCCACATGAGCAAACAGTACAATATGGTAGGAGTGGATTTGAGGGATTTTTTGATTGAGACTTTTCTGTTGTGTGTCTAATAGTCCTGTCTTTCCTTTGTCAGAGTCAGATGTAGTGGGAGATGTGAGCTCCAGTTTGGACAGATGCTCAGAGCCACAGACCTAACCTGTTTTTTCCTGTTTTCTATCTATCTGCTAATTTGGTCTAGACTTCATTACATAATGTGTTTTTGATACATTCTAGTTCTGTTTATGTACTTTATGATGCAGTGGAACAGTTAACAGCTTAGGTTTTTTATCCTGCTTCATCTAGCTACATTATCAACATAATCTTCTGGAAGAATATATCTCTAAATCAAGCTATTTTCTGGGTATTTGTGGTCCCAGCTATTTTCCAGCTAAAACAGAGTTTTGAAGACTAATTAAAGTAGCCTTAAAGCATTGCATCTTTACCTTAAAATGCTGTTCTTTGGTTTCTTTGCAAGCAAAATGGCATTGCATACCTCTGGCTAGCATAACATATGTATCTTCATTGCAATGCCTGCCTATTTTTTGATGTAAAATCACAGAATAATGGAAAACTAAATGTTAATTGTGCCATCATTTAATGTTGATCATTAGAGCTTGATCCTTCCTGAGTTGTTCCCACTTTGCCATTTTCCCTAAGACATGAATCTTCTGTTGGTCACTGTTGATTTAGTTCCAAGTGCTCATGATATTTTGGTGTATTTGGATGTGTATTTGTTACAACAGTTTATCTTGCAATGAGGGAGGGAACACAATGCAGCTTCAGCTGGCAATGTGTCTTGTCATTGTGTTAAGGAAAAGCATCCACTCATCAGCTGAGGTTATGTATAAACAGGTAAAAGTGTGTTCAGATAGTAATGTTCTGTTATGGCAAGATGGTTCAGTGTAGTCAGTGGCAGAATCCCAGAAGCACAAGAATCCCAAAGCACATCAATGAAAATAAATAGCTAGAAGTGACTGGTTTGAAGGTTTCAGCATTAGTTCTTCCTGGATTCTCTTTAGGTGATGAGAAGTAAGAGAGATTGGAGTTCATTAAAGAGGTAATAAAAATTAATAGTGGAATTGCAGTGTAAAAGTACATGGTAAAGAAGGTGAAAACACTTGATGCCAGTGATGCACTAGCAGAACTAGGCCTTTGCTGGCAGTGTGAATTACAGCACCTAATGGTAGGCAGCTAGTTTGGCAATAAAAGGAAAAACACATTCACATAATGTTTACTAGGAGTATCAAAAATACTGTGTTTCTGCGTCTCCATCGTGCTTGGCTAATACGTGTTTATTCCTTTCTGTATTCTGTGTTTCTCTGTTTCTTCTTGACCAGATTCTTTTGAAAACAACTAATTCAGCCTTGGAACCAGATTCCTGTCAGCGTGTTTGTTGTTATTTTTTAATGAATCTTGATTTATTGCATTATAAAGGAAAATACTCTTCAGTAGTGTTTTCATGGAGCTGCTTTCTGGGAGCTGTAAATCTCCTCCTCTGTGAGTGTGAAATTGCAGGATGACGTGCAGATGATTGCTTAAATCATACCCTGTGAATGCAACTACCTGCATGTATCAGTCTCTCTTTCTGATGAATAACAGATTTAACATATGTTCCAGCTGTGGTGCATAGGGGATGTTATATGGAGAGCCAGGCCCTGCCCTGGCTTTGAGAGTCTTCACAGTAAGAAGCAGCTGACTTCTCATGTTTATCATGTCATCTCCTTTTGTGCTGTCAAGACCTGAAGTGATGACAATGAAGCGTGGCACTGTACAGACTGTACTGCTTAGAAATGCAAGGAAAATCTGTCTTCTGGAACAGCATCTTATCTGAAATATGTTCTTCATGTGTCAGATTTTGCATTCTCCAGTAGTAAAACTCTCAGGAGTATTTTTCAGTGTCAATATTGTGTTGGTGATATAGGTCTCCACTGAAGGAGTATTTGTAGGGTTTTAAGTACCACGAGACTGTTAGGGAGCAATCAGATATTAACTGGCTGTTTGTAAAATGCTGTTACTTACAGCAGTGTAACACATCACTTTTTAGGACCATTTCCAGTTTGCAGCGAAAGGGAACATTGCCAAAATGATACGGGAAACAAAAAGCTTTCCTAAGATGTAGGGAATCCCCAGAGATTCACTTTACTCTTTTCCTCAACAGCAAGAACTCTGAGGTGGGATGCAGGTCTCCTTCATTAGCTTGCAGATGTGTGAGGAAGATTCATGGATGCACAGAGGTGGTCCATTCGAAACAGGTTTGTCCAGAGTCCCTCCGTTGCTCATCTTCTATCACTGCAATGGAAAAGCAACGTGCAAAAGTGAACAGTTTTCAAATGAACATCCAGATTAAAAAGGAACTTGGGTGGATTTTGGAGAATACAAGAGGAAAATATTGCTACTGTGCTGGATCCAGAACTTTCTGGATCTGATTTGATGGCAGACTGCTGGTGGTACTGGGGAAGCCAGTGGCTATTTTTATCCTGGTGTGTAATTGGAGTGGTTCCAGAGTTTCTTGGGTAAATAAGAGCCCTTTTGAAAAGTAGTTACTGATCAGCAGTTAATTCCTTAGAGATGTTAATGACAGTCTCTTGTTTACTGATTCATAATTTCACTGACTGATACTGGTCCAAGGTGGAAGTTGGAATAACCACGTCCTTTAATGTCTGGGCTTGAGCTGTATGAAGTTGAGAGCACTGTTTTGTGTGTTCAACACCTACCCTGAGGTTTTGCCCCAGTGCAGGATGCACAGGCACAAGACTCAGGTTATTTTGGCCGTGGATATTGTGGAGTTTTGCTGAATTTGTGGGTTTATTCGATAGTGTCTGAGCCTGGCACTGGAGTCTCTCAATTTGCTTTCTGTTTGTACGGTTGTCAGCTGCAATCTGTTACAAGTCCTGGAGAGAACATTCTTGGTTCTGGTCTAATTAAGCTGAGGAAAACTTAATTAAGATAAGGCTGGATCATTTGGTCTAAGCCTTAAAGCTCCAATACCTGCTTGTTGATACTGCCTGTGCAAAGAGTGAGCTCTCTGTGAGAACAGCAGCTGTGTATTGTGTTCAGCTCTCTGCCACCTCTGTAATTCACTGTATGCCTTCTGGCTTTGGCTCTTCGTGGCAGGCATGGGGAGTGTTGGTTTCTGTTGAATTCAAAGTACTTTAATTATTCTTTATAACTCATTTGTGGTGAGGTCACTGAGCACATTTGTTTTAGTATGAGTTTATTATTGCTATTATTGAATTACACGTCGTTTAAATATATGCAGTTATTCTTTGGATTCTACCAATTTAATGGAGCATTTAAAGAGTGTTTAAAAGAGGAAAGGAGTAGATGAGAGTGTTTCTTCTCAAAACAGGCATTGGTTAGTGGGTTTTTTTACTTTAAATATCTTTTCTAACTAGTTCTTTGGTAGCATTAGAAGAAAAATCAATTGAAGAAAAATAACAGAGGAAGTGTTTGACCTTTGTATCAGTTTTCCTCATATTTGTATTTTAAATGGAAAAACCATAAAAAATAGGTATTTTAGTGATTTCTAAAATTAGTATTGAGTTTGGATGTGGATTTCATGGCTAGATTACACAGAGCACTGTGTGTCACAGACTCGCAGTATGGTAGAGGTTGAAGGGACCACCATGCCTCATTGTGGTCCATCCTCCTGCAGCTTACACAGGAACGTGTCCCAGATGGTTCTTGAGTATCTCCAGGGAAGGAGGTTCCAGAACCAGTCTGGTCATCCTATTCCAGTGCTCAGTCAGACTCACAATAAAGGAGTTCTTCCTCTTGTTCATGTGAAACTCCCTTTGTTTTGGTTTATGCCATTGTCTCTCATCCTGCTGCCTGGCATCACTGTCCTGACACGGATTACTGTTTAACAGCCAAAAGCAGGTACGCTGAAAGTGATGCTGATTTCAAGATACAGCCACAGGCACACCCCCCCCTGTCTTGTCCTCATCCCAGAATGCACACTGCCTGCATTTTATGGTGATTCCTTATTTGGTTTGCACTCATGTACCCCACACTCCAACGCAGCATTGCTCTGACGGTTATGATCCTCTCCTACTCAGTGCAGCACAGGAAGCAGTGTCAGCTAGTGCATCACTTCTTACCTCTTTGTCACATATCCAAAATAAACCTAGCTTTATAGCGTGTCTTTGTTTTGCCTTTATATACTGGGCAATGTAATTCACATGCTCTCAGGCCCAGAAATCAGCCTCAAGTTTGTTGTGCCAGAGGGTGACTGGTGAGAACACGCTCCTTGTCATTCCCAGATCGCACCCTGGGTTTGGTTTATGAATATGGTCAAACGAACATAGTGGTAATTATGCAAAAGGAAGATAGGGAGCTAGGAGGTAGCAGGAGCAGGGAAATACAGACATGCCGCATGCTGCTTCCCTGGTTTGAACATTAACAACAGAAGGATCACAGGAAAGACTGTTTGGCTACAGCCCTTATCAATGCCAAGGTGTTTAAAGGGGTTGATTGACTATCAGGAAATGCATTCACAATGGAACCTTATTCATGGGACTGATTTGTGAACAAATACTGTTTTATGTAGTGCAAACTTAAAGGAAGAAAACAGAATGTGTATATGTGTGTATGCTCTTGGCACAGATTTGCCATCTCTGCAAAGAGGGGGCAAAGGTTGTGGAATAGTGTTTGAATATAACTTATTTTTTCCCCAGCCTTTAGAAACTGAGACAGTTAATGTCTGGAGCGTGTGAATCACTGCTGTTGAATCTTGACTATTTTGTAAGGTTTTGGCAGCAAGTACTGAAACATGCATTTGGTATTAAATGTTTTGAGATTCAAGATGAAGTGGCAGTAGCAGATGTTATTGCCAGTTTCCCCATGATCAGTAATACATCTTAATGAGTTAAACTCTTGATGCACATTATTTTGTTGTTGAATATCAGGTTTATAGTACACAGGAACGTGACACTTGGCATTGTGTTGATCTCTGTCAGTGACATTCCTCACTGGTGTATTTCTGCACTTACAAACTGTGGGCAGTGTAATTGCTGATGGAGGCTCCAGTCCTTAGTCCAGAGGCTAACCCTGTATTAACACTGTTGGTCACACTAATTCCCTATTTCTGTTCCTTTTTGTTGCTCCGGTAAGTACATAAATGCCATGTGCAAGTCATCCACAAAAGTAGAGTTGAAAAAAAAAAGGCAGAGTTTTGGAGAAAAACATGCATTTCAGTAATGCTGGGATGCTTTTATTAAGCAGGCTGAGAGGTCCATTTATTTCACTATTACTTAAAACCTGTGAAAAAAAACAGGATTTTGGAGTGACCTTAGACTAGGTTAATATGCTAATTTTACCTCACTAATGGAAGTAGTAGACGTGCATTACTGAAGTGATCAAAATGTTGTTAATTTCCTCATGGGAACATGCTGAAACCCCTTCTGTTAACTACTGGTTTTTATTAAACAGTGTCCTTTATTTTATTAAACAGACTTTTTAATTGTGAACGTAACAGTCACTTTTGTAAACCCCAAACCGAATAGGAGCTTTGCCTTTTTAATGACTAAAAAATGATACATTAAAAGTTGGCACATTGGGATTCTCTGAGTATCTTCTGCCTCTGTTGTTGTTCTTGTATGTAGGTTGTTGCTTCTGGGTGACGGTCAGAGGGTTTGATGCGGTGTTTAGTGACTTGTGTCTATCACATTGTCCTGTGTTAGCAAAGACCTGAAATCTGAAGAGTAACAATATGTCACTTTTATTTTGAAGAGGACACCTTTATATATTTGATAGTGAAAAAAGAGGTTACATCTTCCTGCGGATTTACTGTCTATTGTCTCTCTGTTGCAGTGCGGTTGGCACGTTTGCTCGAGCATTGGACTGCAGTAGTTCTGTCAGGCAACCTAGTTTACACATGAGTGCAGCTGCTGCTTCCCGAGACATCACACTGGTAGGTGGCTTCTTAAAAACCCTACAGCTTCTTTTACATCTGGGAATTCACTATATCCGTTACTGCAGAGCCCTCATCCTCTGGACAGCTTTTCAATACCTGCATGCACTTCCACTGGAGCAGCTGCTCCAAGCCCCTGTGTCCAACCTGGCCTTGAGCACTGCCAGGGATGGGGCAGCCACAGCTTCTCTGGGCACCCTGTGCCAGCGCCTCAGCACCCTCACAGGGAACAGCTTCTGCCTTAGATCTAACCTGAGTCTGTTTAAATAAGTATCTTCATATGTGATAATAGGCACAGCAGAGTGCTAATATACATTGTGTAGGGATTCATTCAATATAATTGGTCCATAACATGATTTAGAGTAGGTGGTGTTAAAGCTGATTGAAAATTGATTTGATATTTTGTACTAGATGTATGTGTCAGTAAATTTCTAAAGGATAAGCAATCTGACTTTGTAAGCAACTCTCTGAGGAACAGTTTACTTAAGATATTTTTAGGATGTTTCCTTAGTTTGTTAAAGTATTCACTGTAATGTGAGCACCTACATCTTTTGGAGAAAGTTAAAAATACACCAGTTACAGACCAAAGGTTTGTATATTCATAGTAGCTGAGATGACAAGATGTGCCACAGTAATAAAAGTGTGTCAGGAAAACTATGTGAGAACAAAAGCATCTTACTGTTTCATAGGATCAAGTTTGACTGAAATTTCCAGAGACATTAGCAGGAGTTGTTTGTTAAGTACTTATGTACAGAATCATGTATATAAATAGTTATGGCTGAAGTAGACCTGCTATTTGTCAGATACTGAAGTATTTGAGCTAGAGGACACTTGATTAATCTCACATCAGTTTTAGTTAAGTTTCTGCTTTATAAAATAGCTGGAGAGCCCCTGGAATTTAGTTACACAGAATTCTGTGGGAACAGACAATATCATGAGGTTAAAAGAAAGGGATTAGAAAAATTATGGACCATTGGCCCATCATAAATGAATGCTGAGGAGAACAGGGAGTGGTGTACTATCTAGCCTTCCTAATTCCCAAGGTTTGGAGATGCTGGGGAATGAAATGGGAATTACCTTCAGACTGTGGTCAGACTTAGCTACTTATTTTCTCTTAAGTAACATCCCTTGGCACTGCTGTCGGAGAGCAGAATGCTTGGCTATGGCTAGGTGGATGGGTGCTTTGATTCAGTAGGGCAATTCTTATATTCCAGATAATATATATTCAGTAATATCATGTGAAAGAATCATAGAATCATACGTTTTTCAGTGTATTCAAAGGCTATTAAACAGGAAACTGATTTAAGCTGGACTATGGTAGTGCAGTAAAGGCAGTGGCAAAAGGTGATGTCTCCAGTAATGCTCACGCTGAGATTTCTGTTTCACACTTGCTGATCTGACCAGTGCAGTTCTGTTCACATTGAATGTCTAATTTGTCCATTAATTTTATTAAGTTTTCATTTGATTAAGCATTTATAATAAATACCACACATTGTGCATCCTTCTTGCTGTATCCAGTGGTTAATAGAAAAGGTTCATCCTCATAGCAGTTTCTTCTTGTTTAAAACTACCTGTGCAATGCTGCTAAGAAGGGGATGCATTTAGTGTTTGAGTATCCTATGTTTCTCCATTGCAAATGATCCATTGAGTTCCATTACACTTAATGAAAGGCATATCTTACAATGGGGCACCAGAGAAGCCACCCCAAGTTTGTTTTGTCTGTCCCCATTTTGCTATGTGCTCAGCTTTTAAAAACCCTTCTCTTCTGCTCTTTGGCAATGTACTTCCAAGTTCAGAAAAGACACATTTGTCATCATAGTAGTTACTGTTTCAGACATTTCCGTGCTAATTGGGAGCATATTTTGAGCAGCAGTTAGTTACAGCACAAATTCTAGCAAAGTCTGTATCTCATTTGTGCTTTGGAAGGAATGTGGGTGCGTAACAATAAGAAAACCATCCTGTTTGTGATCTTGATGCAAGGCAGATAACCCTTGCACTTGAAGTGTTCTTAATGGGATTTCTGTACACCACACCTGTGGCTTTGCAGTATTCCTAAATAGCTGTTTCAATTAGAGATGACTGTAAGCAGACTGATATAAAAACCTAAAGCACAGTAAATGTGAAGGTTCTAAACATGAGTCAGCTCAGGGTGGGTGTACACATTAAGGAGGTCTTGCAGATGCACAGCGAGAGGCTACTTCCATGTATCATTAGTTTGTAAACATGAAATTAATGAGACAGTGCAGGAAGCTAACAGTGCTTTGAGAAAAACCTACTCAAAGACATGAAACAACCTGTGCTACCTTCTTAGATGATACAGTAAATGTTCTTTTGCAGTGAGAAAGACACTTGCTTTTCTGGCCTTCTCAGAGGCAGTGTTTCACACTGCAGTGGAAGTTGATCTCTGAGAAGGGAAAGAAATTGGGAAGACTTCCTGTTTCCTATTCCTAAGCATTGCATAGTGCATGCACTGACAATGAGAGCTGTTGAAGCAAAGCATGTTGATTGAATCGCTTGTTCCTTGTGGTGGACTTGTTTGGAAGAGACCATGATACTTTACTGGAAGGATGTAAATCTGGTTTTGGATCTCTTCAAAATGAAAAGTATGAACAAGGTTTTCTTTTGCATTTCAAATGGCATCTTTATACTGATTTTTATTAGACTTCAGTATATGTGGCTCCTAAGATAAATGTGCTTGAATTACAGACTCCATAATTATTGAATTACAGACTCCATAGTCTGTGTGCTTTGTTGGAGGCAGTCTGAAATTGGATTGCAGGTGAGGGCTGACAGCTCTGCAGAAGGCAAAGGGTTGTTACCATGCAAGCGTGTCGGTGGTCTTCTGTCACAGAACAGGTAGCTCAATGAGAACAGTGCTTATCCACAGAGCTCAATCTTCAGTAATATCAGAACAAGCTTTATGGAATCAGGTGTTCATTATAGATGGGAAAAATTGAACATAAGGCAAGAGCCAGAGCCTGATTTACTCCTTTCTGGTGTCATTTGTAAGACAGTTGCTATCAGGGAATAGATCTGGATTTAGCAGCTGCTTGGAAAAATGCCTGGTATGTACAGTTTTTCCACAAAGGCTGGGATATAGACAATGATTTAAATCTTGCTAACACATACACTATAAGGGTTCAATCTTGGGGCCTGGTTTACTCATTGGCTGAATAATAAGCAATATATCAGTGATTTAATTTTACATTTTTTACCCTGAAGTTAAGGGTTGTTAGATATGTTAGTTATTTCCATACTAGAATACTTCATTTTTTAAGACTTGTGTTTTCTCAAGGCTGGTGAATTTGACTTGAACCATAAGGAAAATGACATTGTAGGATGATAGTGACATTGCTCTTGCAGACAAAACAGTTCAAGAATCTTGTGCTTGATAAGCTTTCAAGGAGGTGTATTGAAAGCTGGAGAAAGACTTAAGCCACTCTTAGATGGCAAAAGATAAGGAGAATTCATTACTTGCAGTACATTTGTATGCAGAAGCTCCTCTGGAAATGCTCTGTAAGTGCTATACTGACACATAACACAAGAGTGTTCCTTCCTCGCAAGGCTTGGGGTGCCCCCTCTCAAGATGAGTTTAGGGCTGTGTGAGAGTTGGCGTGCTACAAGTTACAGCTCATCAGTGTCATGGGACAAATAGGAGAGTGATGTTACACATTCACACGCATTATTGCACTTCATACCTCTAATACCTCCTTCAGCACAACAGTTGAAGTGATGGGGTCTTCTGGGACACTGAGTCAGAAAGGCTGCTTCTGTGTTGCTCATTTTCCCTGGGGCTGGATTTGTGATGCAGTTGCTTAGTATTCATATTCCCCAGCGTAGGTTTGCAATGCAGGCGTTCAGGGATACCTGTAAAGGGAAGGATGCTATAACTTGGTTTTAATTTCCCTCTTTTGTAACAGAAAGTGAATTAACCAGAGACACCTCATTTACCCATCTCTGACAACAGAGTTATTAAGGGACAAAAATCTTGCTTGTTTTTCAGTATGGTAATAATGAAAACAATAAATGGCTTCCTTTGCCAGCAATGAGAATATCGAGCCCATAGATGCCCAGCAGTGGTTTAGCTGCTTATTTAGAACTTGTGTTAATTGAAAACAGCTCCTCAGCCAATACATGCCACTGTCTCTATTGAGTTACGTGGAACCAATTCTTACCAACTAAAGATTGCCTGGAAATGCTTGCAAGAACTAATAAAGTAATGGCATTTTTAGTAAACATTGTGTTAAGGCATTTCCTTTCCCAAATTAACTAATGAACAATGTATCTTCCTTATGTTCCACAGCAGACAACCTATGATAGCAAAATAAAATCTGAATTTAGCAGTAATTGAGACTTCTTGCGTGGCTTATAGGAAATTATACATTGAATTTGCATTAACCGAAATGGACTGCTGTCTATTTAAACATGGGTTTTTTTTCTTGCCTCCATGCTAGTTTCATGCAATGGATACACTGCATAAACACAACTACGATTTGAGCAGTGCCATCAGTGTTCTAGTGCCACTTGGAGGACCTGTCTTGTGTAGAGATGAAATGGAAGAGTGGTCAGCATCAGAAGCTAGTTTATTTGAAGAGGCATTGGAAAAGTATGGCAAGGACTTCAATGACATTCGACAAGACTTTGTAAGTACTTAAGCAATACACTTTTGTGTTGCTGTGTTTTCGCATGGCTGAGCATAGCTGCGCTCTGTGGGTTTGGAAGATTAGCTACAGCAGGGAGAAATCTGTGCAGCTGATATATGTAATTAACATCTGTTTTAATCTGACTGAAAATCAGTGTGCTTTCTTGTTCAGTGCCATTCTTTGCAAAGGTAATCCATTTAATGGTTTAATCCCAGGTAGGATGTCGTGTGCTGACATGCTTCATAAGGACTTCTATGAGGGTTTCGTAAGCATCTGAACAAGTTCCAGCAACTTTTCAGAGCTCCAGCACAATTCCCACTGAAAGTCAATAGCAGCTCCATGGCTGACTCCCCTGAGTGGTTTGGGAAAGCTGGGTTTTCCTCCTATGATTACCAGAGAGAGGTTTATATTCCGGTAGCTTTTTAAAGTGCACTGCAGGGAGTTACTTGACTTCTGAGGTATTTTCGTTCCTTTGAAAAATAAGGTAATGTTTTCCATTATGCTTTAACTACACTGGGTTCGGTACTGGAGGGCAGCAGTGCTTTTATTTGCTGAGCTCTAACACAGAGTAATTAAACTAAATTGATTCTAACGCTTTGCTGGAGTTGTTAGTAGAAGTTTGCAGAGGTTTTTGCCTGTTTCTTGTAGAGCTGCTTTCTCTCAAGGGTAAAGACTTCCTCTGTTGTACTAAGTTCAAGTTGGGCTCTGTAAGAAGGTTAGGGTTTGAGCTAAAGGAATCCATTATGTAAGAGTGAAGTCATTTGAAACCTTTCCACCACAATCTCATTCTGCTTGACTCCGAGAGCTCAGATCTATTTCTTTCTTTGCAGAGGTTATTAATAGGCTTTGTGAGGGGAAAATGTTGCAGTGTGGTAAATGTAGAAGTCCTTCTATGATTGAGTGTGGGACAGTGGGATGAGGCTTGGCACTGAGCTAAGCTGTCTTCCTTTCACTTCCACCGTTCTGAAATGAACCAGATAATGGAATGATGGTGGGAAGGGAAGGCTCTGAAGAGCTGACACTTTAACAGGTGTATTATATCTGCATGCTTAATTTTGAGATTCCCAAGGGAGAAAATGTTCATTGCATTCATCACATAAGGTTGAAAATTGCGTCATGGATGAAACAGCTCTGTTAAGTTCAAGAGAATATGATCGGGAAAGAATATTTGATAGAGTTTTAGACATGAAACCTTGATGTAAAATGCAGTTCCTTATTATTGCTCGTACAGAGAAATGGTCCTGAGCTGTAATTCTGCAGTAGTTCAGTAGCTATGTCTTCTAACTAAATCATAGAATCAACTAGGTTGGAAAAGACCTTTCAGATCATTGAGTCAAAACAGTAGATGTTTCCTAATACATTGTATTTGGCTTTCCAAAATGTGGAAAGCATGTAACTGAGGTTTTATTGTCTGTGTACAAGTTGAGTCCTAACGTTATTTGTGACCAAGTATACCTAAGCCTTGTCTCTGGTATTCATGTTGTATTCTTTTATGTATAATCGCTGTGTTACATAGCATGGAATTCTGGGGATGTGTATACATTGTAAAGTAATAAATACAGGAGAGTAATGTGTTGCAGGAATTGCTTATGTGTTTGCACTGTTCTAATGCTAGATATGAGTGAGTCTGCTAGCAGCCATGTAAAATGTTCATGTTTTATCTCAAGTAGATACCTTCTTTCTTTCACTGAATCTTCCTTCCTAAAATGCAGGTATCTTTCCATGCCCTCCTCCCAAAGGGAGCCATGCACACATCTAGAGCTAGGGTTGTGCAGCCTACTCAGGGCACATTAGTGATGAGTCAGAGTGCTGCAGCAGTGGATGTGAGGCACTAATTAATGAGTCTCATTTAGTTAACGCAGGTAGGTAGTCTGTCCTTGGTCACTCTTTTACCTTGGGAAAGTGACATATCGTTTTTGAAACATCATTAAGAGAACATCTGTTCTACATATCAGTTTCTATGGCATTGGTAACGTGGTGCACACAGTCTCGATCTATTACTATGTAATCTGAAGTCTTTCAATTATTGATAATTATGTAATCTTGGGATATCTTCATTTCTCTAGAGTAAAATGATTGTGCTCTCACTTCCTGTGTAGCATTCTAAAAGTACAGGCATTTGAAAACAAATATTTGGTTTAAGTGATCATCTGAAATAGTCCTTCAAGACTTAGGTTATGGGTATATGAAAAGTTTCTGCAAGGTGAGGTAGGTAGGATTTAAGGAGGGGTATGTAGGATTTAAGCAGGGATTTTCCACAAGAATACATTTATCTATAATCTCCCTCTCTTCAGTGGCTCATCATTGAAAACTGAGTACTGTTACACTTTATAATAGAGACAGTACTTTCTGTGTTTCCTGAAGGAAATCTGGGTTCTGTTGGGATCATTTTGTTTAACCCTATGGCTTAAACGGAATAAATTACAGTTGGGTTTGGATGTGTGATATTGTTGTAATTCTTCATCCCTGTTAACTATAAGGAAAGGTTGTGTATTATTAATAGTATGCATTCACTTGCCTATGGATTTTAATGTAGTTATTGAGTACATTGATAGTTGTGTATCACCTGTACTCGATTTTAACGTGTTCATAAGATGTGGACTCGCAGCCTCTTGGAGCCACTTTAATTTGTGACAAATATTTTTCAGCTCCCTTGGAAGTCACTGACGAGCATCATTGAGTATTATTACATGTGGAAAACTACTGACAGATACGTGCAGCAGGTAATCTAATGACTATTTCAGCATGAACCAGTTTGCCACATTCTTAATGGGAACATGTTAAAGCACAGAAATCTGTTTGTGTTCTTGTGGGAGGCCTACAGTAATACTTAGGCTCTAGACAGATGTTTTTGTGCTCTTCACAGGGCACATTGTCAAATCCTCTGATACCTCACATAGCTGTGAAGGGGTTTTAAGCTATTTGTATTGTGTGCTGCTTTGCAGCAATAAGATTGGGCTGAACTGGGCTGGACCTGTCTGAGCCTGGCTGGCCAAGTCTGAAATGAGCTGAACTGGACTAAAGTTGGCTGGGCTGGGCTAAATGGACTGTCCTTAAGTGGGCTAAACTGGGCTGGACAGAGCTGGGCTGGGCTGAGCTGGGCTAATCTGTGCTGAAGTGAGCTGAGCTGGGCTAAACTGGGATGAATTGTGCTAAACTGGGCCTACTTGGGCTCATCTTGGCTGAGCTGGAGTGGGCTGGGCTGTAAACTGGGCTGAACTGGGTTAAATTGGGCTGGGAGAAGCTGGACTGGGCTAAACTGGGCTGGACTGAGCTGGCTTAAACTGTGCTACATTGGGCTGGGAAGGGCTAATGTGCACTGAACTGGACTGGGCTGGGCTACGTTGGGCTAAACTGGTCTGGACTGGGCTAAATTGGCCTTAACAGTGCTAAACTGGTCTGGACAAATGTGAATTGGGCTAAAGTAGGCTGAACTGGTCTGGGCTAAACTGGTCTGAAGTGGGCTAAAGTGGGCTCAAGAGGGCTAAGGTGTGCTGGACTGGCCTGAACTGGGGTAAACCCTGCTGAACTGTGCTAAACTGGTCTGGCCAGGGCAAGGTGAAGGGAAATAAGATGTGTTAATGTTCTCAGAGCTGAACCTGTCTAGCAAAACTAATTCAGGCCTCGGGTGTCACACTTGGTGATGTGCTTACCATGACCACTACATGATATATTATGAGGAAGGCCAGGTAGTGAATTCCACTGGATCTGGTGTTCTCCCTAATGAATTCAATGCTAAAAGGCTTTACAACAGGAAAATGGAAGAACCTATGTAAGGGTAACTGCATTACTGTACAGCAACACTGTGTTCCATTTCCCTCTCATTTATTGATTTCCATTGTGGAAAACAGTATTTAATACAGGGAAACGTTAATTTCTGGGGATATTTGTCAGTTGATGGTCATCACAGCAGATCTTAAAAAGAAATAGCATTCAATTGCAAGGGTAATTGGTTCAGAGTGGAAGGGCCCACGTGAAAAGCGGGGTTAGTGTAGCTTGACCTCCCCTACAATGCAGTCTCTAAGGCTTGTTTGCAGTAGTTACTGTTTAAGAGCAGATCAGCTTCCAACCTTTACACTCTACCTGGTTTCATTCTCTGATTCTCAACAGGCAGAGGTTTAATCTCAGGTATTGCAACTCTTTGTTGATAGTTTTGTTTCTGCATCCTTTCTTCTCCTTCAGTTGATCTGTCAGTGTGAATTCAAGCTGTAACGTTCATTTCTGCTGTTAGAGAGCAATGTTTAACCACAGTTTTAATGCAAAAAATAGAGCTTTTACTGAAAGGGCGTTGTGTGCTTGTTTTATAGAAGGCAGGGTATCATTTGCTTCTGCGTAAATAAAGGAGGAAAGCAATTGCCAAAATGGCATTGCCAGTACTAAAAGTGTGCTAAAATGTAATTAAATGTGTGTAGTCATTTCTCACTGGCACAGCTTCTTACAAATGCCTTTACATTTTGACAGTGCTTCAAGGCCACTCTCCCCATTTCTTTCCTTTATGGATTTTTTCACATTGCTCTGATGATCCTGATAGGTGTGCAGGGGGATGTATTCATCCTCTTGTAGAATGGGTGAATAAGTCAGTGCATGATGCTGCTGCTCCTTCTGTAGAATCTGACTGAGGCAGAGCATATCACGGTTGTGATCTTGCTATGGGCCTGTCGAAGGGAGTGCAGTGATACTGAGCCTGGTCCCTGGGAAAGACTGCAACTGCACTGAATGTGGAAGTTGATTCTGTAGCACTGAACACAACGAGGCACCTGTGAACAGCAGAAACTCAAATGGAAAAGGTCTCTTGTCCTGTGTTCGAGGTGACATAGACTGCTTAGGAGTTTGTTTGTCATGGATTGCTCCTCAAAGCTGAAGTGTTTATAAATGTGGGAGTTACGGTGATGGATGGCACAGAGGCAGCTTTCTGAAATGGGAAAGAGATGCTGTTTCCATGGGGAGGCTTAACTGGGGCTGCGCAACCAGGAAAGCTGCAACCTGCCCCTCTCCCCCTGGCTCAGGCAAGAGGCTCTGGGAGCAGAGTCTTTGCTGGTGACTGTTCTCAAAGGGAGAAAGACCTTCCTGGGTTGTGAGCCTTGCAGGGGTTGGGTATCAGGCAATAAAGAGAACAGCAGAGGAGAGAGCTGGCTGTAGTAGGAGAAATGGAGGACTGACTTTTAGACACCTGATAAAGAAAGGGGTATCTTGAGGGGCAGGCAGGTACTGGTAGGAATCACTACTGGATATCAGTGTCCCTCCTTTTTTATTCCCCCTGTAATAAAACTGATTTCAACTCCTTTTCCCCCTCTTTTTTAGGTTTTTTTTTTGTTTTCCTTCTTTTTAAGCAGGTGAGCAGAATTAATGCCTTGAGTATGGGAAGAACAAGGAAATAGTGGGTTTTCCTTCATCTTTTATATACAGACAGATGTTTCAGATAACCAGTGGACATCTGAACTCCGGATGTATTGTGCCCATTGCTGAGATACTTGTCTTAGTTGCCTGTGTAATATAATGGTGATAACTCGAGCTCTGCATTTTGGAAGTTAGCAGTACTACCTTGAGTGCAATCTGCATTGAATTCGTTGCAAGTATGAAGAAAGTAATCATTTAGGAAACTCACAGACTTCTTGATGATAGTGTAGCTGTCGTGGTGCTGCTGTTCCTGAGCTACAGTTTTAATAGCACTTAAAGGAAGTGGATGTTTAGTTATTTCTAACAGTGGTCTCGACTGTTCCACTTCCTTCTGCTGCTTGTGAAATACTAGCCTCAGGTCAGATGTAGCACACAAGATGTGCTGAGTTACTCATGTATTTCATTCATGTATTTTCTACTTACTCTGCAATTAAGGTTGGCCACAGTGTTTATGTAGGTGTAATCTGCGTACACTGTAATTGTTTGGTTGACAGGTTGGTTGTTGTATGTGAGGCCTGGGAGTTTCACTGGGGAGGACAATATATTACCATTTCAGACTAACAATGAACACAGGGAACTCATTTGGTGTGGGTTTCGTCTTGTGGAGTTCTGCACTCGCTCTGGAGGCTCTTGTGGAATCACAAAGGAAGTAGTTTCAAGATGGATTGTGTGCAGTTCTATGAAATCTTGTATTTGATTGTAATAAACTATTTTGATGTGTTAATTTTTCAACTAGAAACGCCTGAAAGCAGCCGAAGCAGAGAGCAAATTGAAACAAGTATACATCCCCACCTAGTGAGTATAATAATGAAGTCTTCTTGTTGAAGGTTGTACAGGTAGAATGGAAATAGTAATGCATGGTATTTTCTTGTCATCTTTTTAATCGTTACTTAGTATTTGTTGCATGCAAGCAATATATAGAGATAGAATCAGAAAATCACATGCTCGTACCATAAGTGAAACCTTTGTACTTCACTGAGCCCTTTATCATTGACCTACAAACTGCCTGGTCTGGAATGGTGAGAAGTTTCACAAGGGCTGTCGCATGCAAGAAGGGCCTTACCATTTAGAAAGCAGGTTTTCCAGAGCAGTTGCTTTCCAATCCCTGTAGCACAATACCTCCTGTTTGTGTAAATACAATATTTCAGCATAGAAGCAGTTGTTAATGTAGTTCCATCAAGTAAAATGAGATGCTTTCCCCTTACAGTTTTATCTAGCTGATACAGTCTGTTCTTCAGCTAGAAACAAGAGGTGTTCTGGCTGTGAATTAAAGGTAGCTGGCACACAGCCCCAAATGTTTTATCTCTGACCAAGTCTTGTCAATGAGATCTCTTTCTTTCTGAGGGGGTTTTTAGACTTAAACTCGATGCTATACCTGCTTTTATTAATGTGTACTTCACAGAAACATGATATAATGTCTCTTTCATGTTCATAATTTCCTCAAGATTATGGGAAGAGAAAGGGTTACAGGTGATGTTCTGTTAAGCTTCCTGTGGGTATGTTCAGTTTACATATATGTGAATTTCCCATTGTTAGGAGTGTTTGTATTGTGGAATACTAGAATACCAAATGAGAGATTTAAATAATCCACTGTTGTTTTTCAGTGACTTGTATAAATTGCATGCAATAGAACGTCATTTCCATATTGCATGCAGACATTCCTCTCTTAAACAGGTTTAATAACACAAACAGCAGACTATGAAATTCATTCTTTTAATCTCATCTCTGGAGAAATGTGAGTTTGGAAGCTCAGGTCTCTAATAAATGATGCCATTCACAAAAAGCTGAAAGCTCTGATAGTGACTGTTCCCTCCTTCCCTCGGGGAAGTGGCTGCTTTAGGAACACTGAAAGATGCTCACTCTTTACAGAATGCTTTCTCAATTCCATTTCCTTGGCCCATGTGGACAGTTCAGGACTTCTGTCAGTATGTTCTCAGGAGGGACTGGGGGCACGGGATGGCAAAACCCCTATGGAAAACATGGGGTTGTTTTATCTTTCTTACTGTCTTTTGTCACCCCAAGATAGACTCCCCAGCTGATGGGATGAGGGTGGTAGGACTGATAACTGTACAGTCTGGGGCATTGGTGGGCAAATGGGATACCACCGCTCTGCTTCAGGACTGCTTTATTGTATTTGAAATCTGAATAGAATCGATTCTCAGAGCTCAGTACCTTTTTTGCACTTGACCATGAGGCATTTCCTGTAAGAGCAGTGTTCTGTCTGCATTTCCAGTGAGTTCCTTTCAATTCGTAGCTGCTCTGGAAGGAATCAAGCAACAAATCATAACGTGGGAGATGTAATCATGTCTTGATCCCTTCTCTTGTACCTGGAGCCCACAGTACTTGATAAAAGGGTATATGGAAACTGTGTCCCTCACTGAATGTAGTGAAAAAGGAGAAGGTAGGAGACAGACTTGCAGGCGTTTGGAGCAGAGACTTGATACACCACAGGTTTCTTCAGTTAGTCATTGTAACTCATCTTGAATGTATTTTATGCTACCTAAAATAATGAATAATTGGGGGGATCAGTGTATCCAGCCCTGCATTGTGTTGAGAGCATAGTTTGTCAGGGGGGTGACTAACACCCACAAAGTTGGCAATATTGTACTTAACCTAGTGAGGAGTATACTGATTGTCTCTGAATTAACTGGCCTGTACAGTCCTTCTTCACTGAAGTATTAGTAGGTAAAATAATACAATATAACCAAAAGAAGAGGAAAAAAAATAAAGACAAACCCAGTTCTTCAGCCTCTCTGAAAGTCATTTAGGACAGAACCCAGACAGAACAGCCTGATGTTATGCAGGTGAGCTTGGCCAAGACTATAGACATTCACATTTACTACAGCTGGTGGAAGTATGTGCTTCTGCTTGAAATAGGAGACAGCAATAATCTCATGCTGTCTTCTGGAATGGACAGCCTTGTAGTATTGCAGGCAGTGCTGCTCCTCTTAGTTGTTCCACTTAACCCGATAACCATCCAGCCTCACCTTGTAAAGCTTTATCTCTTGCCTGGAATCACCTTCTTAAACCCTGTGCTATGTCAGGTTTTGTTAATGCTCAACCTGACATTTGAGCTTTTACTGGCTTGCCAAGTAGCTCAAACCATGAGAGAGCGTTTCAGAAAGTTCTATGAATCTGAGTATCAAAGCAGCTCTTCACACAGCAAGTCTCTGATGGTGCTGAAAATACAAGAGGGATATAAAAACCAGCCTTGTGGTTTAGAGCCAGGGTCTACAGATGTTGTCAGCGTGCATCAGAATTCCAGAACTAGATGGTTTGTTTTCGTGTTGACTAAAAGGTTGGTAAAACCCATTTTATTCTTTTTTATTTAAAGCAACAAACCAAATCCTAATCAAATATCCAGCAACAATGGGAAACCTGCTGCAGTCAATGGAGCAGTGGGAGCCTCTTACCAGGCACAGGCCTCGCTAATAGGTCGGGCTTGTGAAAGCTGCTATAGTAAGTAAAGTTTTTTTTTTCTTTCTTTCTTTCTTTCTTTCTTTCTTTCTTTCTTTCTTTCTTTCTTTCTTTCTTTCTTTCTTTCTTTCTTTCTTTCTTTCTTTCTTTCTTTCTTTCTTTCTTTCTTTCTTTCTTTCTTTCTTTCTTTCTTTCTTTCTTTCTTTCTTTCTTTCTTTCTTTCTTTTCTTCTTTCTTTTCTTCTTTCTTTTCTTCTTTCTTTTCTTCTTTCTTTTCTTCTTTCTTTCTTTCTTTCTTTCTTTCTTTCTCTTTCTTTCTCTTTCTTTTTCTTTCTTTCTCTTTCTTTCTCTTTCTTTTTCTTTCTTTTTCTCTCTTTCT